>NC_133026.1:128882500-129182500 GCF_048771995.1 Taeniopygia guttata
CTCAGTGTGGAGTGGGGTGACCAGTGCAGCGGGACTGCCATGGGTAGGGGATTAATGGCGTCTGAATGCACTCCAGCACTAAAACTCACCTTGGTGGGACATTGAGGCTGTGCTGCACTGAGGGACAGAGAGCACCTTTGGGAGATTTATTCCTCTACTTAGACCTTCATAATTTTTTTTCCTTACCTTTGCGGAAAAGGAATTCAATAAATCACCAAAAAATGCCTCATATGCTCACAAGGAAAAAACATTACCTGCACATTTTCTGCATGCATACAGCATAGTATCTACATTACAAATGTCACAAACATGTCTTAGAATCCGTCTGCTTCATTTTTTCCAGATGGCAGAAAAACAGCTTTCTACAGCTGTTCCTTAAAACATATTTTTACTTAAGTAATGGTGTTTTGCTCAAAAATGCTACTCATAAACAAGTAGTAATGCTCAGACCCATTTTGCACTGTTTTAACTGACTACCCAAGACACAGAGAAGTGATGAATTTTGCTTATAGGATCTGGTTTTTTTCTTTGCTTCATGGTGTAATTGATGCTCACAAAATTATGTAGAATGGGTTGTCAGATGTGGCAGCATTTTTTTTTCACCCCGAGTAAAGGCTTTGAATTTAATTTGGTTATATATTTAAATAAAGAAGCGCTGAGCTGGAGATACAGAAATTTGAGTATCAAATTCCTGAGACATTTTATTTTGATAATTTCAAGACTTTATAAAATGCTCTTGAAAATAAAGTCTTGGAATACATGCTTTACTGTATAATGCTTTACTTCTGGCAAATGAGAATTTTCTGAGAAAAAAATGCTGTCATTACATGTCTCAATTAATTCCACTTTATATGAGAAAGGTAATTTAAACCTCTTGAAAAGATTGTGTATAAGTTCACAAAAGTTTTGAGATCTAATCAGGGGATTTATGAGGAACCACAGTCAGATGCAAGTAAAGAGTATCACAAGCCTGCCTTTAGTAGTTAGGGGATGTCCATCTTCGTATTTTTGGAGGAAATAAGTCCTCAAATCTTTCACCTCCACCTTGCATCTTCCATCCTTCCATCTTCCAGCTCCCTGAAATCATGGCTGTAGGGTGTCAAGCTGATGAAACAATCCCTTGTGAAAACCAAACCAAATAACATTAAAAAAATTTCTTTCTGAGCCTGTGGTCTTGTATTGGGATGAATAACTTTTTTTCTTTTTTGTGCTCCATTTCCTTGTATCTAAAATGTAGTATGTGATCCTGGTGCTTGAAGGAAATGGTTGAGTGTCTCCTATTGCAAGTTCAACTTTTCTTGCACAAAAATTGGGCCAGACCATCAGTGGGTGCAATGTGGAGCAGGTCCAACAACCAGGTTAGGTTTTGCATAGAAATACCAATTTGCTGAAATCCAGATTTCTGACCAGCTGGTCAAATACTTTTCAACCAGAATAAAATTGTTGGTTAAAAGCAGCAAGATGAAGAATCTACCTGCTGTGGAGAATTTTATTACAGAGACAAAAACATTGCAGAAAGTTTGGAGGAAATTAAACATTGTGCAGCATTTGCAGCAAGTAAGGCACCTTTAGGAAGCCTCCTTCTCAAGAATTTTTCCTGAAAAGTAAATTTATTTAAAAAGATAAACTCTACTTTGTTGCTGCAAAGCATAATCTGTCAGAAAAGACTAGAAATGCTCTGTATGCTCAGTCTGGCCTCAGTAATGGCTTGTTGTGCCAAAGGAACATAAGTTGTTCCTTCATGCACAGTTGAAAGTGGCTCAGAGATGGGGGTACAATGTAGCATTGCCATGAAGAAAGTGAAAGGCACATTTGGCACTAATTTACCCTGTTTTCAACCCCCAAACCCTAGCATTTGCCTTGAAAACCATGCACCACATAGTCACAGAGCACTGCAGCTATCTGGAACATGTTAAAAAAACAAGCACATATCAAGACATGTATTTCATGTGGACTAATAATAATTTTTCAGTGTTTTGAAGGAAAAATCTGCAGGACACTGCGATTGCTTCCTCCCCTTTCTGACTTTGTTGGTCATCTGGAAGATTGTCCCTGTGCTGTATTTTTCTGGGACCTGTTCGCATCCTTCTTGCAGTTGGATGGGAGACGTTGGAAGACAGCAGTACACCCAAGGGATGAGTTTTGAATCAGCCTGGAAAGATAAAGCTGGAACATCCATGCTTCTGCTCCTTGTTCATGCAGCACTTCCTCCTCTCCAGGTTTCCCCTGCAACACCTATACTCACAGTCATTTCTGTAGAAAGTGCAAAGTCTACTCTGGGGCTCTAATACAGCATGAATTTACTCTATTCACTACACCCTCAAGAGGATGCTCCAGGTTTTTACTGTTCACAGCACACACTCAGGCTTGACTTTCTGGAAAGAGTTCTCCAGTTGTTGATGACTTGGTCAAAAATACTGACAGGCTCCCAAGATTCGTGACACTATATTTTTGAAGTAATTATCTCCTTGTTTACCTAAATCTAGGTCAAGTGAGGTCTCATTTGGATGTTTTCAAGACAATAATTAGCAAAGAAATTAACAAAATGCATTGCTGAAGTTGAATTTTCTTAATTGGTTTGCAGTCTATTACAGACTGCAAAACATAGCTTTCCTTCACTCCAGAGAATGTCATACCAATTTACCAAGTCTTTTTGTTAGGACATGAGAATTTCTAAGTCATTAAAAGACATTACTATTTGTGTGGCCTGATTAATTTCCAGATGAGTAATGGAGATTTTGCTAAGGCAAAGTGGCTGCTGAGGATCCAGGCAGTGGGTAATCCAGCAGCAACTTGTGAAAGGGAATCCTGTGTCCTGAGCACATGAGTTGAAATGTTGGTACATGTTTTCGTTACACCAAAGGTCTCTTGGTCCTATGTTCTTGGTTGTTAAAAGCTCTAGAATTCTTTTTTCCCAGTCCTGTATCTGTATTGCACACACCAACCTGCAGTATGGTAATCCAACAGCAGAGGTAATCCAGGTGCCTAACGGCTGGGAAAAGTATCAGTGACATTAATGGTGGAATTATACTAATGCAGGTTTTTAGATACTTTATAAATTCATTCATGCAATTTTGTTGGGTGCAATTCTGACCTTAAGGTAAGGCCTTAAGACCAGATGGAACTTCTGTGATTAGGTAAATGCAGAAGACGTAGGATACTTGTTTTTCAGCCCTCAATCAGGTTTGCTCATTCGCCGCAGCCCCAAGTGATTCCCATTAGCTTTAAAAAAAGCTAAATGGTTTAGTGCCACAGAGTTAGGCCACATTAATCTCACCTTTTCCTATGTGGACTTTAAAATATGGAAATGAAAACAGTTGAGAGAAAATACTGGTCTTCTGGGAGAAGAACAGGTTCTGCCTGCTGCTCCCAGAGGGAATATATAACACCAGGATTAGAGTTACTGAGGAGTGCCTTAATGAAGCTGGCTGGCTCAAAGCTGCTCATGGTTGTACACACGGGAATAGCATCTGCATACCAATAGAGCAAGGCAGCCCATTGTCTTTAGCTCAGAACCAGTCAGATCAAAACAGTGTCTTAATACATTAAAAATTTACCATATCTTTTTATTTGGACTTAAGGACAGATTTACTGATCTTTTTTATGTAGATGTAGGGAATAAAGCCTGATAGTTTTAAGTCCATTAGAGGATAAATCTATGGATGTTTGCTGATCTCCTGAGCCAGCAGAAACTGGCCTGTAAGAAAAGGATGTCTCTGCAGAGCAGTTGGCTGTCAGCTTCTTTGGCAAAGGGGCTCAGGTGGTCTTGCTCAGGTACACCATTGCACATATCCTTGCATTTAGACAGGGCCATTCCTGGACCTGCAGCCCTATGTAATGAAGCAGTTCTTGTGTTGTCACTCACATTAGAAAATCACCTTCTCAAACTGAATCAGCTCCATTTTAAAATAGTTTGCACTCTTTAGAAGTGCAAGCCAGAACCTCACTACCATCTGATAGCTAAAGCGTCTTAATTACCCTCATCCATGTATTTGAATTTTTCCATAAACTAATTATTGTATTGGTTTTATGTTTTCATTGTCTTAGGTATTCCACATAATTTATTATCTCTAAAGACAAAGTAATATTGACATATCATTATTTTGCCTTCATCCCCCGTTTTTCTCCCTATCAGTCCCTTGCACTCATGCCTTGCTTGCATGTGCACTGGCCTTGTCTGTCCCTATATCCAAAGAAATGGCACTGCCCTGCAAAAGTGCTGAGTGCTTACCTATGCTGTTACATGCTTTCATTCACACTTTGGACCATTCTGCCAGACAACTCCTGGACAGAAGGTGTCATGAGCCAGGGAGTGCTGTTCTAGTTGGTACCAAAAGTGTAGGTATCTAACCCTAGGTGTGCCTAAATTGCTGGTATAGCTATATTCTCATAGGGACTTCCTGCACTCTTCACAATAATATTTCTCATTACTGCCATTGGTAGAGGTCAGGTCTGCACCTCTGTGGTGGGTATTACTGTCATAATGATGGAAATTTTGTGGATAGTATCATTTTCTGGATAGAAAAGGAAAGAGAAGGAGGGAAATAAGAATTTGAAAGGGGAATAAGTTAGTGCCAGTTGTTAAAAATTATCAGCTGTCAAAAGGAAAAAAAAGGGTTGCATTCAACAAACATATAATTTTGTTTGAAACCTCCATCTGTTTGCATTCCTACCTTAATCCTGAAGTTTGTTGATACTTGGGCTGGTGTATGTGCTGCTGATACCCTCAGACAAAAGTACAGTCTGCAGTTTATCTATCTGGGAAACCTTTCAAGTGCCTGTTGACAGAAGAAAGTTTGGTTCTGAGCTACACTGAATCATCCTGCTCTCTCATTGAGACAAGTGGCACAGTCAGGGAATACCACAACACAGAAAAATGCTATTTAGATGGAAAGGAGAACACTTTGGACTTGCTGTATCTGTTTTGATAACACAATCTCAGTTAAGATTTATTATGGGAGATACCTATCCATTTTCTGAGACAAAATCAGAGTTGTTTTTCCTGAAATGACCATTTCTCTTTTTTGTATGGTTGAAGACAAACAAACAAACAAACAAATGATTTTATGATTAGTGACAAATACCTGATTGATAATGATGGGGATGATATCTGCTGTTCCAAGAACAGATGAAAAATGACTTCACTGCTAATATGTCTGAGATTTACTACAGAAAGGCCACCTACAGAAGTAAAATGACAGTTTAATTCCTCAGTTTCATTGATCTAATTTGTTTCTAATGTTTTTCTCTCCATCCACACCTGTTAACATGGAGAACAGTGGCATTAGCTTTCTTGACTGTCTCATTAATACTGTAGTTAGATATGTACCTTTTGAAAAACAATCAGGCAATCTCACTTTGTCTAGCTAGAAAATTACAGCATACTGCCTTCTCACCTATGGCCAATAGATGCTTAGTTTTTAATTTCTCAAAAACTCCCCAAGCTCCCTAAGGCAGCATCAGTTCCTACATGCCAACACCTGAGTTTATTGAAAAAGATATAGCAGCAGCTGTGACCAGAGGGTCCTGCTGCCAGAAGATAAAGCAGTAGATGGAAGTTCCTGGATCTCCACAAAAAACACCTTTAAGTGTGGGTGAATTCCCACATAATAAGATAAGGAGGGGATGGTTTGGAGAAGACGTGCCTGGTTTTGGAACCTGTTCACTAATTATTATTTAAATACTACAGTATTTCAATTTCTAAGGTCATTTGTTCATTTTTGGGAAGCCCCAGATTAAAAAAGGAAATAAACCTTATACAACTACTAGAACTGATGTCTTCTTATCCAAACAGTGGCAAAGTTACCCTTTAGAGAATCAAATCAAAATTTGACATGATCTCAAATGCCTGTTATTTCATTGTACAGGTTATTTCCTTGCAAAAAGCCAAAAAGGCTTTGTTTTCTCCAAAAGTACATCTTTCCCAGAATCACAGAATTCTTAAGCTTGGAAGGGACCTCTGGGGATTGTCCAGTCCCATTTCCTCACCCAGGCAGGGTCACTTAGATCGATTTACACAGGATCGTATTCACATGGGCTTTGAATGCCTCCCAAGAGGGAGATACCATAACCTCCCTGGGCACGCTGTGCCGGTGCTTTGCCACCCTCAGTGTAAAGAAGCTCTTCCTCACGTTGAGGTTCTGCTTCTTGTGTTTTAATTTATGGATTTATGGCCACTGCTCCTTGTCTTGTCACTGGGCACCACTGAAAAGAGATGGTGATAAGGCACCATCCTCTTGGCGCCTGCCTTTGAGGTCAGAGGTGTTCACAGGTATTGAACAGTCTTTCTTGTAACAGATGCTTCAGACCCCTCATCATCATTGTGCCCCTTGGCTGACTCTCTCCAGTAGCTCCTTGTCTTTCTTGTACTGAGGAGCCCAGAACAGGATACAGCTCTCCAAATGTGGCTTCACTAGGGCTGAGTAGTGGGGCAGGATCACCTGCCTCAGTCTGCTGGCTGTGCTCTTTCCAGTGCACTTCAGGATACCATTGCCCCTCCGGGCTGCAAGGGCACTGCCATCACATGGTCAGCTTGTCATCCACCAAAACTCCCAGATCCATCTCTGCAGAGCTGCTCTATTGTGGGTCAGCCCCCAGCCTGCGCTGGTACTTCTCTCTCTGTTCATGTGCCCACATAGTCCACTACACCTGAATAGAGAAGACTTAAAACTCTGGACAATCCCTGCACCCAGAGTTACTGAGTAGCAGCTCAGTAGTCTATTTTCTGTACTGCAGAGTATTGACAATTTATAGTCACTCTAAGTCTAAAGGTCCCTGAGATTTGCCTTCTCTGTAATGACTGTGATTACACCATTTATGTGCTTGGAAATACTCCACAACTCCCTTCTTTGGTCCTTTCTCCACCCCTCCCTCAAACATATGTCTCTTCCCCTGACCTCTTCTCTAATGTGAAGAGACGTATTATGGAAGATCTAAAGGATTTTAATTCACTGTCCCAAGTCATCATCATTGTCAGGCAAACCCCCACCCATCTCATGTCAGCCTGTTTGATCCTGTCTGGCTTTAGAGAAGCCATCCCAACAAACCAGGGATCCTGGCTACTGCTCCAGTCATCCCACTTCTTTATACTCACTTAAAGCTAACTGAAGTTAAGCAGAGGGGGCATGTTTTTACTTCTTTAAGTTTATTTCTTTAAATTCAAGTCAAGACCATTTACATGTATAAAAGTAAGTCCCTTGAGGTTTTTAAACCCTCCAAAAATAGCCCTCAAAATTCAGCCAAAATTAGTACAGCCACAATTTCCATGGAAGGCACCATCAGATGGAGGAGGCATTGCCAGCCAGCATGCATACAACGACTGTTCAGTCTTCTCCACTCTTCTCATCTTGACAGCTTTTGTAGGGAGACAGAGAAAAGGAGTGATTCAACTCTACAATGATGTCATACTCTCCACTCTTTGGAGAAGATCACCAAACCTTTCAAGAAGTCTCTTACAAAATCCCTCAAAAGAGGCTGGGAAAAAAAAACAACTATGCAGTCACAGAACAAGAAGAAAGCACTGTCAATAATTAGAAATGGAACAAGAAAAAACATAAGAAAAAAGAAGAATCACTAGGTTTAGACAGGCTGAAAGAAAAACAGGTGCAATCCATGCTGCAGAATGTCATCACAGGGGATGCTGCAGAAAGAGGGGAACTCTTCAATGTGAGCAGGGTTACACTGCTCACTGGTTGCCATCGTTGGAAGGGTACACGAACCACTCACAGGAATTACAGTGCATTTCAAATGAACTTTGATAATTAATAAATGAGCCCAGCAGAAAGATCTATGAAGTCCTTTGGTAAACTAGCAGTTTAACCCAACAAACGAAAAAATCCTCCTATTTCAAAAGCAAATGCTTTGATACCACAGGAATGATGGGCACAATAAGGAGATGAAAACATCTTCATCTGAAATGATTCATTTCAGCTGAAATTGGTGAGTAATGCTCTCTTAGATAATGAGTGAGGTTCTGACCTTGATTATTGGCATAAATACTGAAAATGGAAAGCAGGAATAATAAGGACATAGCAAAAAGCTAAAAAGATGTTGGCATTTAAAAATAGATTATTCCATAATTTTATTACCACTGGGATTTTAATGGATTTCCTTTGAAACACGTTGGTACATCTTAAAAGCAAGATATTAGATTAAGAAGTTTGTGACTTGATGGAGTATAGCAATTCTTAATGTAAGTGGGAGGTCTTCAATAAAATCTGACATGATACAGGCTATTGCTAAAGTTAGGACATACAGGATGAATAAATAAAAAATATGTCTGTTGTTTTTAAAAGGAAAATAAATCCTCCCCCTCCAAGCTGTAGGGTATCCACTCCTCTCTGGTTGGTAAGGTATAGCTGAAAGATCAGGTTAAGAAAGGAAAGCTCTACAATTTTTCCTGATTTTTTTTTCTGTTTGTGCATCTTTCTATATGACTAGGTGCACACTCTAGCATACTCAATACTCTTGGCAAAGACAAATGGATCTAATGACACATATTCAGCATCTCAGCATTTCCCAAACCACCACATCTGCAGGAAAAAAACATTGAGTCCCTCTATCTGTCACTGGTGTCAGGCTTATCCAAAGCTGTGTTTTACACAGCTCAGATTGTTCAGGTGCATCACTTAAGCCAGTCATGAGTAGGATGAAGTGTGGGGGACACTGAGAGGGAATGTTTCACAGAATGAAGGCCTTCAGGGAAAGGACTGGAAATGGAAAAACAGCCATGAGGGACTGTGCTTCTCTAGCTGTCAGATGCAGCTTGGAAGACAACCAGAATGTCTAGAAAAAGCAGTTTTTTCATATCCTGGTGACGAAGTTGTTCCTTCACTTTTTTTCCCCTCCAATGTTTTTTAAAGTCTTTTACATTTCACTTATACAAAAATGGTGTGTTATGGGACAAACTCCTTTTTCTATACACGAAGTTTTCTCTTCTACTAACCAGGGTGAATTTAGAATTGTTGCTTACACTGAGGGAGCTGCACACACAGAGAAAGTAAAAAACTGACCAAAACATCCCTGGAAATCAATTTGTGTTTAAAGTTCAGGTTTCTAAGATTACGATTATTATTTTCTGTTATTAAAGGCCCTAGGCAACAGTGAAATAGTTCTGGGCATGGCACTAGCAATGGCAATTCCATGCATAGACTAAGTAGGCGAGGCAGCTGAATAGGAAAAAGATTGCAACATACAAGGCAGAGAGGGGCAATGCTGAGAGCTGAACACATCTCTTGGATCCCACAGCATTAACCACAACCTCGGTTTCTATCACCTACATCCTTGCACATCTAAAAGTATCTAAAAGTATCATTCTTGCACATCTAAAAGTATCAGTCCTTTCTCTGCAGGTTGCAGTTATCCATGGGTCCAAGGCACCTGCTGTTTCCTGCTGCCAGCAATGAGATTCCTGGCACACTGCCTCACTGAACACCAGGCCTTTGTCTAGATGACTGCACTGATGGTCAAAGTGTCTGTCTGGTCTCTTGGCTTGAAAAATTGCTGTTGCTAAAAGAAAATAAACTTGGTTTTGTTGTTGTTGTTGTTTTTTGGTTTTTTTTTTTTAAACTCTGTCTGGAACTGGATTTTCACTTGATTAGACACAAAGACATACATGGTTGCCCTGTTCTATCTGCTCCTGGATTGCTGTATCTGTTGCAGCACATTCTCAGGAAGTCCCTGCGCTTGTAGGCACGGATATCAAGATTGGAGCAGTCTCAACATCTTTCTGGCTTCTTCTCATCAACACTGAGAGTTCAGGTCTCCAGAGACCTTTTGGAGTTTGCTGTATATTGCCTTTCTTATCAAGTTGTTATGTAAACTCTCAGTACTGTGTGTAAGATATGATCTCTTGATAGTTTTATCTGCCTCATTGTTTCTGACCTGGTTGGGGTTTGCCACAGAGGATGTTTATTTGCCACTGGACATAAAAGCATACAGGGAGAATACACCTTTGTCATGTTTCAGATCACTGGAAAAAGGTGCCATGCAGGATCACTCAAATGAGCTACCTAAGGCCAAAACAAATCTGTGATATGTTGGTTCTACAGGCAGTTTAAGAAGTTAGTTCTTCAGGTGGCTCCAGACACTGCAAATAAAGTGACTGAGGTAGTGTAGACACTGTAGATAATAGTCCATCTTCTTTTCAGTGGCCTCTGATTGCCCTCCTGATACAAGAGAAGCATCCACAATGCTGTGTACCATGCCAGATCATGTGTTTGCTGCTGCATCTATGCTCATTCAAAACACTTCCCTTGGAACAGTAACTTTTGATTGTAGTTGTGGAGGCAGAGACTTCTGCTGAAATTTAGTCATGTCCCCCATTTGTAGTGGTTCACACTGAGCTTTCTTCATTGGAGCAGCCAAGTCATTTGCAGTGTGCCATGTATGGGTTTGTGAAGGCTGCATCTTTTTCTCTGCTAGTTGTAATTCACAGAGCTTATGGAGCCAGTGTATAGAGCTCACAGAGCTAGTGTTACTGTAATTATGCATTAATTATTATTACACAAAAAGCCATTGCATACTTAGTGTACTCTGGGTTATCATTTGCATGCTTATTATGTCCAACTCAGTCTCATCAGTGATGCTTAAAACTTCTGCTAGGTCTGGATCAGGTGAGAATACACTCAAATCCTTCCCATTTGCCATGATCTGACTGACATGTAATGATCTGTTATTTTAAACAAGTAGCACAGTTCTTGCTGACTCATCTGCTGAAATTTATGTTGTTCATCTACCACATCTATTTTTTTTGCCAAAAAACCTAATAATGTGTTATTGTGTTTGTCTTGGATAAGGGGGAATGCCTTAGGGTGCAGACCTACCTGCAAATCCAATGTAGTGTTGACACACTTGCTCTCCTGTCACCCCTCCCACCCACACCACTCCCTCTTCAGTCACTCTCACAGATTTACTGGTTGATTTCATTCTGGATTCTTCTTTTGCCTTTCCAGGAGATAGTTTACTGCACAGTATCTGTCTGCATCAGTTCTGTTGCTCAGTACAGATGCAGGAGGTTTTCTATGCTGACAGAAGCATTTTTCTGTGCTGTTCCACACCGGCCAGTGGTCATGTGAGACTCCTTGGGAGCAGAAAGTCCAGCAGTACAAGCTCTGGCTTGCTGATCCCTGTGCTAGCAAATACATGTATTTTAAGAGAAACATAAACAAAGCTTGTCCTGGTTATAGGGCAGCCAGGGAGATGCAGCTGAATGTGTAAGACAGTCATCCTTCTTGGTAGATGCCTGGGGTAGCAGCCAGGCAATTCAGGTTTAATTTACAGTTAAGTCATCTAAGTTTATTTCTCAGAAAATACGTATTTCAAAAATTCTGAAATTACAACATGGTTAAAACTCTCTACAATAAACATAAGACTTCAGGGGAAAGAATGAGTGCCAGCTTTGCTTTTTGTTGAAGCTGTAACAGATTTGAAGTTTATTTTATACTCAAGTCTTAAAAGATGCTTGAGACAGTTCTTCAAAAGAAGCTGTACATCTGTGAAATCACTCGCTGAATACTTCAGATAATGCTCAATCTGGGTTGGATGCCCCAGAGATCAAGTCAAAGAGAGAAGTGATTGTTTTGCTTTTGATATCTATACCAAACCCCCTTAAAATGGGTGACATTTCAGCTGCAGGCACATTATCAGTAGCCTGAGATCAGAATAGCTGTCAAGTACTTTCAATTTGGCATAAAAACCAAACAAGCAATAGAGGTAATGAGTTAAAGATTTAGGACATGCTGTTAAACTTCTCAGACCTTGTTCTCCCACAGAAAGGAAGCTGTAATAGCTCTCCATATAACTTATATATCATGGTGGTGAAGGAAGCCCTAACAGACCAACCAGTATTCCAAAGAATGCATCTGCTGTGTAATTATTTGAAAAATGAAACTCTGTAGAACTGGGAGATTAACATGGCAGATTGATTTTCCTCAGGGTTCTCATATCTATGTCTTCAGCAGAGGCTCTGTGAAACTGGTCTGTCCCCAGCCTCACAAGATGGGAACAAAATGACTTCATGCTGACTCTGTTGAGCCTCCTGCATCATGCAGTCTGAGACGTCCTGATGCAGTGGGGCAACTTGCATTTTGTAGTTCAGGTATCTAGTTTTTCTTTTCAAAAACCCAGAATTCTTACATGACAAGGTGAGACAAATCTATTAAATTTTGCCTTAACAGTAATTTCCTCTCAAAGACATTTTTGTTAGGAATGACAGAAGACTTTGTTGGTGTTGAAAGGAGAGGAAGCCCCTCCACCACACTTTGTCTGAATGAGGAGTCCACGACATCTGCTTGTCTTAATTACCCTGTGTTGCTCTGTAGATGAGTGCTAAGGATTTATGTCTTCCAAAGCATGCTTAGTATCTCCAGCACTGCCTTCTGACCTAACAAATATCAGTCCTTCCACTGTAAGTTTCTTTCTTTTGAAGTCCCTGGAAGACTCCAGCTATTCATATCCCAACTTGATACCTTCTAAGCACTCAGAATAACTTTATTTTTATAGGTTTTTTGTTTGTTTGTTTTATTGTTGTTGTTTGGGAAATTTGGTTGGTCAGTTTTTGTTTTGGTATTTTTGTTTGTTTGGGGGTTTGTGTGTTTGGTTTTGGTGTTTGGGTTGTTATTTTTGTTTGTTTTGGTTTGGTTTTTAACTACCAGTTAGGAATTGACTGTTAGGAATCAAGGGACATGGTAACCTATTCCAAGCAGCCCTTGCAGGTGCTATCTTCAGTGTGAGAAATCCCTTCCCTGTCTTTCAGTGAACAAACTTCACCCCATCAAGAAGGATTTCAGGTCTTCTTTTGTGTAATTCCCTGTTGTGGCAGCCAGGCAAATTTAGCAGATCTTCATGAAAATCACTTCCTTCTGCTCACAAGCTATGAATAAAGGTATTTCTCAAACCCCCTGTAGATAGTTTCCAGAGTTCACTGCATATTCTTTCCATATTCTTTCTCTGGCTCACAGGAAATTTGGAGGGATGGTTTGTTTTCTCTTAAAGCCCTTTATTCCTGCACAGTCCTCTGTGCATATGCAATAACTTTTAGATGCTGGTCTGAGGAGGCCTGATGGCTAAGGGTAGGTGACAGTAGCACTCTCTTGTCTGGAATGGAGAGTGTGTAGGGAACTCCCTCTATTGATCTTCCAGGTCTTAGGAGAAAGGTTTAGTTCTCTGTGTCCTTTACTGGGGAAAAGAAAAAATCTTTCTATGAAAACCCTCATAGAAATATTCACTCAGTGTAATGGCTTTTTAGGCTCTGGAATGCATTCATATCACCTAGTTATTGACATCTTGAAGTCAGGTGTTGAATCTATTTGCTTGCCTCAGTGGAAAGAAATGGCTGTTCCCAGGCTGATTCATTCAAACTATCATGGGCATTTGTTTTAGGACAAGTTGTCCTTAGAGGGTGACCATTGCTCTGTGTTGGTTATAGCGTTGGATATTGAGGCGCATAGAGAAGTTGGACCCCAGAACACATAATTTTTGTGACCTCATAAGAAAAAAATATTTCTTCACGTTTTGTTCTCTTTCTGTGGCATGAAAAAAAAATTTCCTTGCAGTAACACACTAAGATACTTTAAGGATACTGTGCAGCCAAGGTGTTTAAATGTTTATTTAGAAACTGTGGCCTGAAAACTATAAACTGAGGAGCAGATTAGGTATTTGTATTGCTCCTTAAACTACATATATTTAATTTCTCTAAGATTTCCTGTATTTTTGCTAGAAATTATTTAGGAGGTTTAGAATTTTGCTTATCACCTGTGTTTGCAGGATCTGTCATTCATCCAGAAATGTAAAATCATGTTAGCCCCCAACTTCAGGTATTAACTCTAAGTGATATATTTTTTTTCTGAATACAGTTTAGGAAGAAAGAGATTAATTGCCTTTAAAGATTGAAAAAAGAGAAGGTGAAAAGACTGTGATGCTCAGAAACATGGGAGTTGAGAACCAAGTAAGGGCTTGCAGGGAGAAAGAAATGAAGGAACTTCTGCTATGACAAGAGAGCAGCTGCTGTTGTACCGTAATAACAAAAGATATAATTTATATTCCATTAAAGGATGATCTGTTATTGCTGTAGGACATACCATAAAAAAAGAAGAAGCAGCCTTCCTGCAGAAAATTAAGTTGTGTCTGATACTGTCATGAATAACATCTCACAGGCAACAGGAAATGTATCCTATAGTAGGAAGTATTATGGATTAGAGAGAAAGCACCACCTTAAACGGAGTTGGAAGCCACATCTCAGTGGGAAGAGATAGAAGATTCCTTGATTTTGAAGTGTGCTTTCCTCTCCTGCCCACCACAGGTGAAGGATGCCATCCTGCTTTCCTGGCGAGTGCAGCCCAAAGCCTTCCTTGTTTGTCAGGAACATTGAGGACACAGGCTTTGTCTGATTTACCAGTGGGCAGCCATGTATTTAAGGTGGGAGTCTTGGCTCATAGGAAGCACAGGCAGCCACCTGTGAAGTCACTGCAGTTTTCAGAGACGTTCTTCCACATTAACTGAACACGGCTTTAAAACGACAGCAGCTGCTCAGGGGACTCATAGGCGGGTTCTAGCAGGGCTCTCTGCTCTGCAGGCATGCACAGCCCAGCCATGCCGTGCCTTGACCACGCTGGCAACAGCCCCAGGGCCCGCCGGGTGCCCCCCCCAGGTGTCCCCCACCAGGTGTCCCCTGCCGTAGGAGCATGGCAGGAGCGGCGGTGGCAGCCGGAGCAGACACCGGGCAGCGTTGGTGGCCTGGGTCACTCACCAAGACATTTTTGCTCCCTTTGTTTCCAGCCTCGAGTCAAACTCGAGAGCAGTTTCTCTAACCTTGGGCTGTCAATACAAAATAGTGCTCAGATCCAAACTGCCCCAATCTTACTGCCCTCAAACCTGCAGTGTGGCTGGTGGGGAAGCAGGAAATTCACTGGACTTTTTGATTATCATAATTTTTTTAAGCTGTAGAAGTGGTTTTCCAAGATGATGCTCAGAACAGAATGGAGAACTGTTTGCCTTTTAAATGCTACAAATAACATTATGTGTAAAAATATCTGACCTGATTAAGAACTGGAAGTTAGACATTTGGAAGAGTGCTTCAGATCATGATTTGCCACTGTTTTTTGTATGTGTGGCCACAGGTCCCATTCCCTGTATGTTACCAAGCTCTGCCTATGGTTCAGGTATGTGATTTGTCCTTCAGCTGCCTTTATAGTGAATACAGTGCACACATACCAATCTGGCTATGGTGGTCAATAAATGTTACTCTTCTGCAGCTGTGGAAAAGCTAATGGAGACTGATCATATCTTTTCAGTCCAAACAGGTGATTAGGAGATTTTCAGATGCGGTTGCTAAACACTGCACACTTTCGAAAACAAAGCATATGATGTTAAAACTAGAGCTATGGCAGCTCATGAAACAGGTTTTCAAAAAAGCAGTCTAGACCCATAGGTAATGTTTCTCAATCCTGAAATACTAGGTGATGATCAAGAAGACTGAAAAAAGCACCATAATATTATTCTGCCATCATTCAAAAAAATGGAAGGTAATGTCTTGTTAAATATGGCTAAATAAAGATTAGACAGCTTCACATGTGTTTAGGGCAGATGGCAGAACAGCAGAAACAGAAGTCAATAACTGCTAAAGAAGGGCAGCCTTGTTCAGTGGCAATGCTTCTGCAACTTCATTTTCTCTTTCTTATTTTTTTTGCTAGTGAGATTAGGGCAATCTAAAATTTAGTCATGTAGTTTTGTTCTTTTAGGTCAGATCTAAGTAGTTGGCCTTCTTAGGTGGACCATGGAGACAAATGTGGAAAGCAGTCATTCCCATATTAACATGGGTCTGTAGAGGAGGTTGGATGACTTGAACTTTGGAGACACTGGTCCTCCACCGGGATGACTGTAGAGACATTCTGGGCTGGAAGCTCCAGCCAAATGAGGTGAATCCTTTCTAAAGCACATGCACATTAAATTACAAGTACTACAGAGAGAGGTATGACAACTAAAATAGTAAGAAAGAAACCCAAATATTTAAAAGCTAAAGTAAACATTTTAGAACTTTAGTAGTGAAGATAATTTTTTACTGAAGGAAATTTCTTAAAGGTGTTGATGGAACCTCCACCCTTGAAAATCCTGATAATGTTTTTTTAAAGACTGGACGTTCTTCTAAAAGCTAACTCAAAAGTTAAAAAACTCAAGAGTTCAGCTCAATATGAAAAAGGAATTAATTCCTCAAAACTTTATGCTTAGAAAGAAGCCTTGGAATGCTTGGAAGTATGCTTGGAAGATGGCAAACTCTTCTGCTCCTAAAGTCCATCAGTCTAGTATAAGCAAGAAAGATGATACAGCAAGAAAAATACTAAGACTGGACTGAGATGATAACTTGAATGGAAATGAGTAAAGGTTGTTGTTGAGGTTGTCATTAAAAAACATAGTAAGTGTTCTCCAAGAACCAGTACCATGCTCTTCAACATCCAAAAAGGGACACAGGTATACCCAACCAAAGGTCTTTTAACACAGAAACACAGTTCTTGAGTACCATATGTGCATTTAGAAACACCATCTAAGAGAATTAGGATGTCCTTTGGGAGTTACTGTGTTTCTACTTCTTGCTAAACTAATATCTGTGAAACTATCCCTGAAGAGAAATTCCCATCCCTGTGTTTTATACAACAGGAGTTCACTGATATAGCATGGGCCAGGGAAATTTGCATATGGTCAGAAGCTGAGATATTTTTCTGGTTTTCCAGTTTTTCAGAGATCAATACACTACAGCAAAACTTGAAAAAGTCCTATTTGGACAAAAAAGGAGGCATATAACTATCTTCAGCTTTGCTGAACATCCTAGGTAAGGCATGAGGCAGCTACTTTTCCTTGGTCAGGAGTTGCTCCGGTGAGTGAGTGCTCACTGACTTCATTTGCAGAAGTCACCTGGCAGAATATTAATCAGATTATTCCAATGGGAACAAAGTGTGGTGTTTCAATTGCTACATTGCACCATGTATTGTGTCACTCTCATGTTATCTCTTATCATTCTGGTATCTGGTAGCTTCACGGGGAAGGAAAATGTCACTGTGCCCGGCATATAGCTTCCTTGAAAAGAAGAGGAGGAAAGGTGGTAAGTGTCAGGGAAGCAGAGAAAACAAATTCAAACACCTGCACAGGGCTTTTAAACCAGCAGGAATAAGTAACTGGAGTGAAGATTTCTTGCAGGAAAGAGTGTCCTATGGAGATACTGAAAGGAAAGTGCTAGGACACAGCTGACCTCCTGACATTCCTAACTGCACCCCTTTCTGAGTCTTCCAACATGAGCGGGTTCATTGCTGTCTTAAAAATGAGAAAACCGGGAAGTGTAAGCAGAGGGATTCAAACCAGAACCCCTGGTCTTTACAAACAAGGAGTTTGCTATGCTGAGCACCTGGGGTTTAAATGGTTCTGTTGCTCTGCCTGCACAGAGAAGAGCAAATGAATGAAGCTTCTAATGGAGGGCCTGGTTTTGGCTGGGCTGCAAAACCCATTAAAACAGCAGAGCCAAGACAGTGACAATATTTTGGCATGCTTTGCAGTGGTCAAAGTGACCCTATATATCATTTTATGTATTTATTTTTCTATATGTGTACAGTCACCTCAATGGCTTGGCATGCTTTCTAGTTATGCCAGCCAAACCAGACCTTTTCTATTTGGCTGTACCTTCAAACTTTCTGGCATGTCAGCTTCTACAAGGAAAGATGGCTGGCAGAGGAGTCTTTGGTCTCAGCTGGGATGTGGTGCCTTTTTTTTTGCTGCAGTCATAGGGCACAGAAGGAAGAATCTCTGTTTATTTCTACATAGAAGATAAAGACAGTAAAGACAAGAGGGAAAAGGGCTAAGCCAGAAAGAGTAGAGTAGGCATTACTTTTTAAACGAAGGAATGTGTCAAGTTTTAAAACATAACAGCACAGAACTGCACATTGCTTAAAGCTCTCTAATGAAACCAGTCATCTGAAAATACTTGGAAGTATAAGAGACATGCAGTATAAGAACCTTCATAGATTCACTTTCAGCTTCATGAACAACTAATACTATGTTATGGGGTGTAATATTAATGTTTATGGTTTGCGTGGGTACTTTCTAGCGCCCCTGCAGTCACAAGCTGTATGGTGTTTTAGTGAAGCATGAGCTCAGACCCTGCATAAAAAACAGGAACAGAGATGGTCTAGAAATATCCAAAATGAAGCAATGCTTTTGAGGATTGGAAAGTAGAATTGTCAGAGGAGCTTAGTAGCTCCTATCTCATTGACAAAGATACCTTTTATGGCCATGAGAGCATGTGTGAAAGAACTACTGCTTTAGGAAAAAGAGTGGAAAATGTTATGGTGGGAACCCATGTTTCATCCTTAATGACATTTTACCCTGACATGTGGATGACATTGTCAAGCTGATCTGACAAAAATGTCTTCCAGGACCTTGTGAAACAGGGAAGTTGATTTTCTGAAGTAAAAAGCAGTGAGATTACATGATGTTTGGTTGTATTAAAAAAAAAATAAAACATGGCTCTCCTTCTCAGCAGCAGGCTGATGTTTTGAACATGTAACTTACACATCTATGCAGTATCTTTCTGAATCTGCTGCTTTAGACAAACTCCCATGCATAGTTCTTATAGGAATAATGCTTTGAGTGAGCTGCCCATTATTCCCATTGGTGTAAAATGCCATTTTATTAGCACACTACAATGAACTGAATGCAGCAGGAACTACTGTCCCCCTGTGGAGGACTGTTCTCATATACTTCACAGTCTGATAAAAACAACATTTTAAAACCATGTTTCCTATAGAGTATATAACAACAACAATAACTAAGAAAGAGGCAATAAGAGCTGCAGTACTAGAAATTCACAGGTGGAAGACATTTTAAAATTAAGGCAAGTAGAGGTGGGGCATCTGTTATTGAAACTCAAAATTTTGATTTGGGAAGAGCAGGATGTTCTGTACCACACCACTGAATATTCTTGTGAATCAATATTTTTTTAGTATCTCAACTGGCATATTTTTATATGATTCATTTAATATTTTTGATATCAAAGGTAGCTTTCATGTAGCTCTGAAAAATTGTTGCAATACGTTGCCAGAAATGGCTATGTGTTTGCATTGACTTTAAGAAATTTTTTTATTGATTTATAAGCAACTGTAAGCAATTGAACAACAACATAAAAGAATTCATCAGAAGACACACAACCTGCAGTTGTCTGCTGTTCAATTCTGAATCACAGAACTGTTTTCTGGAAGGGACTGCTGGCAGTCATCTGGGTCAGCTTTGCTGTGGACCTGTTTACATTAGGTCAGAATGGAGAGAGCTGCCTTCCACTGTGCCCTGAAAGAACCAAATACAGATAGGATATTCTGGTGGAATCCAGTTATACAAAGTCAGATTACTAGTTTCACACTAATTATGTGAGATGAAGGTATGTAGTTATTGCATATGGTTTAATTTAAAATGTAAGTCTGATTGCAGTACAGGAAGATAGTTGATTTGCTCTACCTCTGGACTATGAATAAAAATAATGTCCTGACATATTCTAACCACTTTTCAGCTGTCATGAATTGTTTGGCTTACCTCAAAAATATTGCTAATAATTTGCTTTTATTCCCTAATTGTACTTAAAAGTATCCAAATACAATACATTGTAAAATCTTTCAAATATCTGCTTTGCCTGTGTAAAGGATACCCTGTTATGGTTTAGTGTGGTGTTAGACATGGACACCCCCTGGTAAGGAGAAGAGATAATGCCACTTGGCTGAGCTATGCTTGTCACAGCTGTGCTATGCATGATTACAGCCTGGGCAAACAGGAGGGAATAATGTCAGCTTAAACCTCAGCAGGTATTTAAGGTCAGCAGATGTTAAAATTTCTTATCACTTGAAGGACATGGGCTGATAAAGCTGGCAATTGCCATGAGATACTCATCTAGTAAACCCTGGCATTGTGTTTATAATGTAGAAGCTGAAAAGTGAACTGCAGTCTGTGAGGACAATTTCTTAATTGCTTGAATACTGGCCTTAGCTTCAACATCTGTCCTGCCACCAGTATTTTAGTGAGGAGAGAAGCAGAGCAAAACCTGGTTCTGTGCCACCCATCCCACTCCCTACACAGCACTGATGTATTAAACTTTTGGTTTTGCTGCTCTCTTCCTCCGCTTTGCTGCTGGGTCCTTCTCGCATCATGTCAGCGCTTTGAGAACTGGCATGGCATGAGCCTCACTGATAGGTCTGGCTTGTGCACATACAAATGCTACAGATGTGTTTGAGTTTGTATTTACTAGCAAGATGTTTTAGAATAGTGCCCACCACTGGGGTACAGAAAAAAAAAAGCAAGTGTGTTCATTGGGTCATGGATGCAATTTACATTCTTGATCCTTCAGTATATTCTGCTGCCCATCACAAGGATCCATTTGGAGCCAAGATATTTCCTTTCACCTCTCTGTTGCTTGATTTTCAGTAAATACTGGAGTTCTCTGCTTCCTCCATACCTGCCTGGAGGATTAGATAGGGAGCAGTGATGCAGGCAGCAGATGCCCAAGCACTTGCAGCAAGGTCTTGACTCTCAGCATGGCACTAGAAGAACTAATTGCTTGTAAATGTGATGATGTTTTTGAGTGTGTACTTAGAGGACATCACCCAGTGCTTGCCTTCTCTTCCTGGGTTGTAAAAGTGTCTTTGAGCTCCTCTGGCTGCTGTGCAGGGGTGAGATGATGCGCCCTGGAAAACCTGAGAGTGACAAACAGATAAGGAGCTGTAACATCTTTGAGTGACCTTCACTGGATGCAAACCTGAGGGGTGTTCAACATGGTTAGGCAAGGAATGTGGCCAACCTGGTATTCCAGTGGAGAAAAAGAAGTGAACTAGTTATGTAACCCAGTACTGCAGTATGTGTTTGACATCAGAATAGAATGAACGGCATCCGTTTAATGCACCTGTGGATCTAGGCAGTAATTTTCAGGATCGCAGCAAACCACTCTGAAGATGGTTCAGATATAGTGTCAAACAGATTTTGGCCCAGTGACTGTAACCAAAGTCAGAATGTTTATTACCAGTTAATTTGTACACATGCCTGTGGCTCTTATTCTTGGAAACAACCTCCCAGAGTGACTGTGAAATGCTGCTATTTCTGCTGCAAAAAGTACATTTTTCCTGTGGTAGACCAATGCATCTTGGAAGCTGCTCAGCTGATGTAGCTGTTTGTTAAATATTCATTATTTATGTGTAGCAACTTCTGGAATAATGTGATAGACTGTGTAGTCATATGGCACCTGCATCCACTTTATTGTAGCTGTAGGATAGGGGATCAAGTCCAGTCTGGGTTCAAGCAAATTCTGCTGCTGCAAGGAAATGTCCTTGTCATATGCAGGTCTTGCTGTTATCCCACAGAATGAAGATGGGGAACTGAATTTGTGGTACTATTTTAAACCATCAGGAAAAAGCAAATAACTGGTCTGCAATTTCCGGACACATTCTACTGGGAGCTTTTTAAGGCTATTTGAGCATATTGAACTACATTGTTTCCCCCTGAGCTGAAAAATTCTTCCCTGCCATTCTGCACCTTCTATTGATCATGGTTCAAAGATCAAAGTAAAGTGTGTTTTCTGAGAAGCAAAGGTTAAAGTAATTCACAAAGTTACTCAACTTCTGGGAATTCAGGGGCAAGCATTTGGGCAGCAAATGGAGTCTAGAGCCTTTGCATCCTACTGTCTACCCATCCCCTGGCATCTGTTCTGAAAACATGTTTGCTTTTGCAAGAACTTCATCATGCACTAAAGAACCAGCACTGGTGCTCAAAAACATTGAAAAAATTACTGGCCTAGTGTGAATTCCACAGACCTCTTTATAAATATGGCATTTTTCCTGCATTCCCAAACAGAGCAGTTATCCCTCTTCCCTGCTTGTTAGCGGAGAGAGGATTTTATCCCTCGAGTTTAATTAATCACCTAAAGTCATGGCTTTATTTATTGATAAGCCTTTCCAGGGTGCCCACCTCTGTACTCAAGCCGTGACCCTGCTGCATTCCTTGGGAGGCAGGGAAAGGTCTCAGGGGTTTATTGCTGCTGCTCGAGAGTTCACTCCTCGCTAACTGTAATAGTGCTAAGTGTGCAACTGCTGGTACCAGAGTCACCATTGGTGGTGGAAGTGGAGTGATTATAATAGTATTGGACTTGCTGTGATATGAGACACTATACTTAGAAACCAGTCAGAGTGAAGTTGGATGGAAGAGACAATAAGGCAGAAGCTGTTAATCCCTTTGGCGTGTTAATGGGAATCAGTATAGAAGCATGTGTACCTACCTGAATGTACTTGAGGGAGAGAATTACAGAATCACAAATTCACAGACTCGGAGATTTCACAGAATGCATCACGTTGGAACAGACCACAGTGGGTCATCTGATCTAACCTCCCTGATCTACCAGGGTCATCCCAGAGCACATGGCACAGGATTGTGTCCAGACAGTTCTTGAATATTTCCAGTGAGGGAGACTTCTCAGAGTCTCTGGGAAATCTATTCCAGTGCTTGGTCACTTGCACAGTAAAGAAGTTCTTCCTCATGTTCAGGTGGGACTTCCTGCGCATCAGTTTCCGCCCACTGCCTCTTGTCCTATTTGCTCGACACCACTGTGAAGAGCCTGGTCCATCCTCTTGACGCTCTCCCTTCAGAGACTGACAGACATTGATGAAGTCCCCTCTCAGTCATCTCTGAATAGGCCCAGTTCCCTCAGCCTTTCCTCATAAGAGAGATGCTCCTGTTCCCTAATGATCTTTGTAGCCCTCTTCTGGACCCACTCCAGCAGCTCCATGTCTCTCTTATCCTGAGGAGCCTGGAACTGGACACAGCACTCCAGATGGTGCCTCACTTGGGCTGAGTAGAGGGGCAGGATCACCTCCCTGGACCTGCTGACAATGGTCTTCCAAATGTACTACAGGATACCTTTAGCATTCTTTGTTGTCCTCCAGGGCCCCCGGGTCCTTCTCTGCAGAGCTGATTCCAGCACGTCAGCCCCCATCCTGTACTGGTGCAGGTTATTCCTCCCCAGGTGCAGGACCCTGCCTTCACCTTTGTTGAATTTCAGATTTTTCTTCTCTGCTCATCTCTCCAGCCTGTCCAGGCCATTCTGAAGGGCTGCACAGCATCTGGGGTATCGGCCGCTCCTCTCAGCTTTGTGTTGTCAGGGAACTTGCTGAGGAGGCCTCTGCCCCTTCACCCAAGTTATTGGTGAAAAGTTAAACAATACTGGGACCAATACTGAACCTTGGGGGACACCACCAGTGGCAGGCCTCAAACTAGACCTTGTGCCACCCTCTGGGATCTGCTGTTCAGCCAGTTCTCAAATCACCTCTCTGTCCACTCACACAGTCCACACTTCCTGAGTTTGCCTGTGAGGATGTTATGAGAGTGTCAAAAGCCTTGCTGAAGTCAAGATAGACAATATCCACTGCTCTTCCCTCATCCCTCCAGGCAGTTGTTTCATCATAGAAGGCAATCAGGCTGGTCAAGCGTGATTTACCTTTAGTGAATCCATGCTGACTACTCCTGATCACCTTCTTGTCGTCCCTGTGGATAGTGATGGCCTCCAGAATGAGGTGCTCCATCACCTTTCCAGGACTGAGGTGAGGCTGACTGACTGCTAGTTCCCTGTGTCTTCCTCCTTGCCCTTTTGGCAGACTGGGGTGACATTTGCTTCCTCCCAATCCTCAGGCTCCTTTCCCGATGTCCATGACCTTTCAAAGATGACCATGAGTGGCCTGCCTGTGGTGTCCACCAACTGTCTCAGCATTTGTGGATGCAGAGCCCATGGACTTGTGGATGTCAGGTTTGCCTCGGTGTTCTGTGACTCAATCATCCATGACCAAGGAAAGGTCTTCCTTCCAAAGTCCCTTTACTCTGCTCTCCTGGGTCAGAGATCCCTGAGGACTGGTCTTGCCAGTGAAGACTGATGCAAAAAAGGCGTTTGGTAACTCTGCCTTCTCTGCATCCTCTGGTACTAGTGTCCCTGCTCCATTTAATATTGGTCCCACATTGTCCTTTGTTTTTCTTTTGTTACTGATGTATTTGAAGAAGCCCTTCTTGGTGTCCTTAACATCCGTGACCAGTTTAATTCCAGATCGGCCTTCGCTTTCTGGTGGCTTTTTTTTTTTTTTTCTTTTTTTTGCAAGACCACTATCAGTATTTTAAAAAAATCTAAGTAAAAGCAAGCTCCTAGACTAAAACTAATCTAATCCTGCATATTTTCTGTGTTTTCCTATTTCTGACAACAGAAAAAAATGTGCAGGTTAAAATAAATCCCAAAAGAGGAAAAATTATTTATAGTTCAGCCTTTTTTTCTTCATAAAGAGCTGTGTGGTAAGCATATATTTAGAAATTAATTGAAAAATAATAATAACAAAGAATTATGAGAACTTTTCACCTCTATGAGTACTTCTTTCTTTTCCCTTAGCAGTTCTGAATATGGAACAGGGAAACAGGTGTCATAAATCCACAAAATAATTATTCCCCATTTGGTATATTACATTTTATTTATATTCCCTGGCTGTTATTTTATGTTAAATCTGCAAGTTCTCTTGTTAGATTTTAGTTTCCACCCCAGCAAATGAGGACATAGCACATAACCACTGTTGTTGCAGAGATTTCTTTTCCAAAGTTTAATTACTGTCTGGTTATGTTCATAAGAGTATTAAATATTTCTGATAATTTTTGGTTACTGTGAATTTTTGTGACAGACTTCTTTTTTGATTTGAAATAACTAGTCTATCAGGAATAAAATATGCAGATGTTTATCCATTAAAGGTTAAATATATTTTTGTATAAAACCTAGCAAGGTTTTGGCTTTTAAGGTACAGGTAATCTGCCCCTCTCTGTTATGCCCTTGAGGAAAAAGAACTTCAGACTTTCATGATGCTTGCCTCAGACTGAAGGGTTTGAAATAGAACTTGTTGGCTTGAGTAGTGAAGATACAGTGTCCCGTGTACCTACTGGACATAAAGGGGGAGATGTTAACTACCATAAGGATCATGTAGTCAAGATGTGATGGAGGAGATCAGAGAGAATAAAAGCAGCTGGAGCAGATGTACAAATCTGTAGGCAGCCTTATCAAATGTGTCTCAAAGGATAGTTCAGCAGCATAGATCAGAACCTTGCAGAGAAACTCAGAGAAGTCCAACCATGGATTTCTCTTTTCTTTTCTACATTTTAGATGTCAATTTGCATTCCCTTGGTTACATTTTGTACCATCGGACCTGGTACTGCTTCCTTCCAACAAGCACCCTCAGCCAGGGTGAGGCTGCAGACTGTAATGGCACGCTGGCTGTCCAGCCATGCTGAGCAGAGGACAGTTGAGCAAAGGCACCCAAGTTATTGCTCATCAACACAAATATTTGCAATCATCTTAAGTGTGGGCCTGAAAATAATATTGCTGCGTTAGCCTGCCTCTAAGCCTCTCCTAAAGAGGATTACCTCTGGTCATGCTATACTGCTTCCATCTCTGGACTGACATTTTTTCCCATTTGCTTGAGGTCTCTGAGCCCTGCATTACTGAAGTTGGAGTAAAATTCCTTTCCATTCAAAGAGCACTACTTTGCAGAACATCAGTGCAGCAGAGCACAAGTTTACTTAGACTCCAGGACAGAGTGTGGAGAATGAACAATCTGAGTTTAAGTTTAAGTTAGGAGGAACTGCTGTTCTTTGTCCCATCATGAGCACAATCAGCATTTTTAAGATATTTTCTCCAGTAAAGCCTGGCTTTCAGTCTCAGAATTCTTTCTTCATAGGCAAAATTACTTTGTTTCTAGGTTTTTTTTTGTAATTATCTTCATATATACATGAATAAAATTCATCCTCTTTTGATTTCAAAGACTTTTGTTGAACAGTAATATGAGACAGGCCTGTATTTAGAAAGCTGATATGTTTAAAATTTCAGAAGGTAAATGATGGTTCAAGATATGCACTGTGTAATAGGAGAGCTAGAGGGAAAGCACAAGTTACACTCCCAGTGGAAGCAGGGTATTTAGCATAGCATGGAGGTGTATTCCACCAGGTGATTCAAAAGCATCTACCGTACCTTGGACTGCTGCCCCAGCTCTTATGTCCAAATGAGAGGCAGACCAGACCATTTCTGCACCAGAGGTGACTGAAACCTGCCCAGCATGGATACAGGGTTGACCAGGTTAGCAAGACCAGGAGCAGCACCAGGCTGGGTTGGAAACACACTGATTCACTGTTTCCAGCAGGTAAATTTTGTCAGTGCATCTCCTCAGGCCTTTGTTAGAAGTAAAAACAGCTTTGCCCATGGGCACATTCTCTAAGGAAAGCAGCTGTTTTCATAAAAACAATTAAAATCTGTACCAAGGAGACATTTTATCAGAGTTCTGGCCAGAACCACTGTCCCACCTCCATGCATCAACTTGCAGGTGTTTCAAGAGGGAGAGCTGAGAGAAGGAAAAAAGCAAGGCTTAGCCAAAAGTAAGCATGACTAACAAATTACTCATAATTGAGGTTTGTTAATTGCATAGAACCAAATTAAATCTTTCCACATCTGAAATGGAATAACTTATGCTCACAGCAGAGCTGTTTAGCTATGAGATATTTCTGGTGACACTTGTCTGTTGATTTGCCGTTAGATAACTTCTTGGCTTGAGGCCAGTGGGACTGAGCTAAGAGACTTTTTGAACATGTGTTTGCAGCACATTTTTACAAAGGGTTGCCAGAGTTTGGCCCATGATGACTAGTGAGTGGATTTATTACATTATTATTTTAGATTGTTATATTATTATTATGCATGACTGACATTGTGAAATTCTTATGTTGCAGAACTATGTAGAGTTCATATAAACCAGTAAGCCAGAGGGGCATTTTTCATAAAATTCCAACCTAAAGTGCAAATTTTTTGTAACTGAAAAGTATTAATTTTATGTAACATCTGCTAGAATGAGAATACTTCCCCAAATATGTTGCTTCAAAGTGGACTTAAAAAAACCCTTTCCTGTGATTCTAAAAAAAGGCAGACGACCAAACCCCCACCATTTTCAAGTGTGTATGCCTCTTCCCTTCTTCGTTCCAGCTAGGGCCACAAGTGGAAATACCAAAATACCACAGAAATGTAGTTATTGTGGTACTTCTAGCCTCAGCAGAAGCAGGAATATTAGAAATCTTCCAATAAATCATGTTTTCATGAGATTTCTAGCCCATCATTGCAAGCTCAAAAAATTTGAATAATAAACCCAGCTCTGCTTGCCCACCTCACCTTCAGGAGATTTACTTTTATATGCAATAACTGTTCTGTCTGAGGTGAGGCTGATGTTCCTTCTAAGCCATAATATATGTTCAGTTTCACGTTAAATTCAGCAGTAAATTGGATTTAGTCTTGTTATGAAAGACAGATTTAACTTTGGCCTTCCATTTCAGATAGCTGCAGGACAGTTTTTTTTTTGTTTGTTTTCCAGGACAAAGGCAACTACAAGACTGAGCAGTTTGAATGCCCATGGCATAAGAGCTGCAGCCAGCTACTTGGGTGCACATCTGTGTGTGGACAGGTAGGAAACAGTGTCATAAGAGTGAGAAGAAAGAGGTGCACACAGCCTGACCTGCACCTGAACTGGCAATGGCAGAAGAGAGAGGACTTCCAGGATGAACAGATGAGTAAAAGAAGACCTATAAGGAAAGCTGCGTCTCTGGTGCACCCTGACCATTCTCTGATAAACAGCTCCTTCCCTGATGTACAGAACTCACTAAGCCCAGCACCAGCTCCTCTTACATTGCTCAACCTGTAAGACACTGAAGTTTATGGCTGGCTGAGCATATGAAGAGGTCTCACCAGATCAACTTAGGTTGGTCTATATGGTGGTGGAACTATTAGGTACTTTTTTCTGTCCCTTCACAGCAGAGCTTTGCTGAAACTTCCGTAAGAAATCAGGTCAGTGTGATCGCAGTGAAGAGACTTTCATTGTTGCTGATTGAAATTTCACCACAGACAGATCATAAGATTTTAATGACCTTGTGATTTCTTTTGTGAGTGGTGGTTGTGCAACAGATCCCCTGGTAAGATAAGACAACATGAGGGTTTACACAAAGAAGGAAAGTATACAAGAGATATGACTTGCCACTCTTCTCCTTCTTTTAGAGATAACAACTACATTTCAGGCTCAGAAAAAGAAAAATAAAGCAAAAGCCATAAAGATTTTTATTATCTTTTGATATTGAGTGTGATGCCAGATCTGTGGTTTTCAAATTTTAAGTCCTTTTGCTGTGCTAGGAAGACAACTGGTTGAAAGCAGCAATTATTGGTAAACATTTCTTTGCTCCCCAGCAGCTGGATCTGAGTGTATGGTAAACCATCCATGGTTAGTGGATATATTCATGCTTGCCACTTTTGTAGTAAGCAGCTTCCTTCCATGTTCCTTTCATGCTGCTGTTGAACAAGTCTGAGATGGCTGTGAGAGCTACCTTTGCAGGTTACTGGTAAAAGGGGAGAAAAAGGAAAGCAGAGCTCACTTCTCAGTATTTTGTCTCGGAATTTTGAGTAAACATTTCAGTGTTTGTGTTGGAGGATGTGGCTGGACATACCCCTTTCACCATCTCATATGTGATATTGCTGGACAGATGTCATCTCTACTTTCTGCAGACTGCACGTTTAGCATTTCCCAACCCTCTAGTGCCTGCAGACCCAGGCTGTTAATTTTTTTCTGTGCAGACTGCCACAGAGGGAAACATGTGCTCAAGCAGAAGCATTGCTTTTATTCTTGTGCTTTTTTCCTCTCTCATTTAAAATGTGAACATATCTGCTTGCTTTCTTTTTTTGTATGGAAACCACTCCTAAATATTTCCCAAGTTAGAAGTCTGAAGAGAGACAGACCCTTGAAACATTTTCTTGGTGTGTGGACAAATACTAGCAACAACTTATTATAAAGTATACGACCAATTCTTGCTAGTATGCAAACTGTTAACTGTTTTGGGTGCTTGCAGTCACAAATGCTTTGTCCATTTCTTCTTTCTTTTGCATCTAGTGTAAGATCTTTGGAGCATTTATATTCCTTTAAAAATGAAGCACAAAGCTCTTTTGCTGACCATGTGAAATTCTTTAAGAGCAGACACATGCGTACATGCACATGTGTGCACACACACTCACATATATATAGCTTAGGAAAGAAATATTTTCTTTAATAGCATGGCTTGTATGGACAATAAAATGCCCACTAAATATAGTTAATATTATGAGTTCTCGTAATACATCTTAGGTTTCAGAAATTTAGAACCTGGCTATAAAAAATGACTTTTGATACACTGAGAGTATAATTTTTCCTTAAAAAAATAAGAATCTGCTTTGAACTGGCCACAGATTTTCCCTCCAACAGGAAGCCTTTCCACAAATGTTGAGTACAATGATGTGTTTATTAGTATTAATTCACTGCTCTGGTTAATAGTTCCCTCTCTTTCTTTTGAGCACAGGGATGTGTTCTGGGATGCATTGCACATTCCTCCTCCTAAAAATTTCATCAGAAAACAACAGACTTGGCAATAAAATAGGAGAAAGAGAATGTTTGTTTGGAAATGACTTGGGGTTAGCCTCCTGTTCTGAAATCTTGTGATGGGAAGAATGTTGAGCCTTTTGTGAAGTATGTCCTTCATAAATAGATTGAAGGGATATTTACATGCTTTAGAGCTGAACTGGATGGCTGAGGTAGGGAAAGCCTGACAGTTGTGCTGTGGTGGTGTGAGCTGCAGCCAGCTGGGAAGTGGGCACTGAATGCCATGCCCAGAGCAGGGGTGTGGGGCCTGATGCACAGCTAAAATCTAAATCACCCAGGATGAAGAGATGAGCCAGCAGTATCAGACAAGGGTTACTATCCAGCAAGGCCTGGGTGGCCTGTGGTATAATAGCTCCCTAGCCAGCACTGTGTCCATAAAATCATCTGAAAAGCAATCAGGGGCTGCTTGTCATTGCTGGAATTACTTACTAGCCACCTTGGAGCTGCCTTAGGGCAAGGCAATGAAGTGCACTCATAGTTGCACATGGGGTTCTTTCCCAAGTCTGGTCACAGGCACAGGAAGGTTGTATTGCTCCCACAGCTTTGTATCTCTTTTTTAAATAGGCAGAAGAAGGCTGGTTGTAAATTTGCCGTCTTTCATTCTTCATGAACTGACTGATTAGATCTGAGATTTCTGGGGAACAAAAGGATAATTTCAAAGCACAATAGAGGAGTTCCTAGCCTTTGTACACATCTGAGCTTTTTCAAGGTGCTCTGCAGAATGAATTGATCTGGACCTATCTTGCAGTCTTCTTACTTGTTATGGGCAAGTTGGGAAAAGTTTTACTGGAATCACTCATCTGCTTTCAGGAAGGTTACTCTGGGTTAAGGGAAATGCATAAGTTCAGTACTGCTTCCAGGCTGGCAGCCTTCTCTTTTGAAAAATGTTTGCTTAAGGCTGTTCAGCTCAGGATATTTGCCTGTTCCCCTTTAGAGACACTTCGGGAAGTATTCTAAAAAGTCTGTGAGAAATTTATGTTGTGCCCCTTTAAAGATACTTGTGGCAGTTTATGCTCTTGGATATTGAACTCTCATCTGATGCTATGTGAGTCAGCCTGCAGGAATACAATCACAAAACCATGGAGAAAATGTTTGGATTTGTCCAAGTTCCTGTGACAAATATGAGTTTAAAAAGAAGCTATTTATCTGTAAGACATGAAAACAGCTGAATCATGTATTTCTTAAGAGTTGGTGCCTCTAAAAGTGTGGGGTAAATTGTGAAAAACCTCTTGGTGTTACCAGTAATGATGGGAGAGCAGGAAAACTTCTGAAGGAAAGTTTAGGAAATGAGTTCTGATCACATGGGTCTCAGCAGAAAGCTAAGCAGGCTAATTGTCTGAGTCAGAGTAATTTAGGGAGTCACACAGTGGGAGATAACAAGTCAGGAGAGAGAGAATTATCAGGAAAAAGGCACATGTTTACAAGTAGATGAGATTACTACAAGAGAAGTTGTAGGAGACAACCTTTCTTAGCACTCGTGACTGAGTGGTGAGGAGCTGAGTTTGCCAAGACAGACATGGATGGATTGGCTAGCTGGGTAGGAGATGAACTACAAGAAGACTTCGTCATGAAATCACTGGGAGAAGGACAGTACATGGTGGACTGGATCACGGAAGATCAGAGCAGAACAGTCTTGAGAAGAGGAAATAAAGAACAATTACCAACTCCACAAGTAAAGTTGGTCTGTTTGAACACACAGTGGTGACAGAGCTCCTGCTGCTTTGAGGAACGTGTTCCCTCAAAAGAAGATTGAAGCACACAAACACATTTTTATGCTCTCCCACCAACACCAACATAGTGCAGAGAATTTGGTCCATGTCTTTAGTGATGCCTCTAGAAATTGTCTCCTGCCAATTAAGTCCACACATAGTTCCACCTAGGTGCTGCTGTAACTGGCATGGTAGAAGTGCTGAGACAAGTGGAGATGGCTCTGTGCAATGAGAGGTAAGATTTGATATGTTACCTGTACCACAAGCAAATGTCCCAATTGTGTGCTATAGTTCCTGTGGTCTGCCTGCAACTCTTGGGTGTGTTACAAGGGCTTTCAGTGCAAAAGGGAACAAATATGTTCTGACTTGTAGCTGCATAATAAGGCCTCACAGAGTCTTCCAGACAGGATTTTGATGGTGTATTTAGAAAGTCTTTCAAATACGACCTTTCAACTACTGATGCCATCCTGTAACTTTCACAAAAGTGACTGTGTCAACTGCATCACATGGCTGAAGTTAGACTGATTTTCAGCCATGTGATGCTATTTTATCACCCTCAGGACAAAGGTTAAATCCTTCCTTTCTTTTCTCTGTTAGGCACCACTTTCTTTGGTCCTCTTACTTTGACAACTGCTGAAATTCCTGAGGACCACAGAGTTAAGACATTTTATAATCCACTGTGTGCTTCTCTGATGAAGAACCCTGCTGGTGTGCTTCATGTAACAGAAATACCTTCACACAATGAAGCAATCATTCTTCCCTGTCAGGATCTGAATGTCTTGATTCTCATCCTGCAGCAGGTTTGGCAGGCAACAATTCCCTCAGTTTGCACAGGGCAGTGGCCAGCATAATCTTACTGCATTTTAAAACATTCTTTAATGCTAGTCTCTCTGCATTCAAATGGTAACTGTAGCTGACATTGGGTTTTTCAGAATATTTGAATTGCAGCCTATTGAAACTCTACCACACTGAGTTTATGAATATATTTATTGCAGTATAAATGTGTTATTTTCCCCTTTATTTATTATCACGTGAGCATGTTTTTAATACCTGTTCTGTGACTTATTTGGAGGCTGGTGTTTCCTTTTTCTTTAGATGAGGCATGTGTATTACTGAAAGCTTGTAAAAGTGGGTAGCATGGAGATAATGGCTCATAGTTTTTAAACCAACCCAATCAAGCCTGTAGACTGAATGAACAAAAGAAAATAAATGTTGTACCATATTGAATATTATATGATGGTGTTAAGTAAATTGACACATATTAGATGCACAGCTGGACTAAAGTGAATATACTGAAGGTGAGGATATTTCCTGTGTGTTTTTTCACTCTAGATTTCAAGACGGCATGTGCGAAAATTCAGTGTCCCTCTAAATGAAAACCAATGTGAAATTAATCACACTTTGTAACAGAAAAAGCATAAAGTAGGTCAGGTTTAAAATCTGAGTTTTAAATATTGCTTTTTCTGCTAGTTCTAGAGAACAAGCAAGAAAAAACAGGAGCAAAACCCAACACTAACAGCAGCTATCCGAAACTCAGACAGATACTATGTAAAAATCTAATGCTAAAAAAGAAATTATGGCAACCCAAGTGGCTATTTGCAGCATACATTAGCCATGCTGGTGCCCACCTGGGCATGAGAGGGGTGATGCCTGGTTGAGCAGTGGTTCCCCAGCGCTGGTGGTGATGCTGCGCTGCTCTCCTGACACTGGTGGAGACTGACTTGAGGGGACATGTTGAGACTACCAGAGTACAGGGGGGTCTCTGGGCACCAGGCTGGGGCTTGACAAGAGGAAAGGCAGCTATGCTTCTCCCTGGGCCATCTGTCACCTTTTTTCCTTACCATTTAAGATCCCCAGTGCCACTCAGCCCATAGCCACTTGAAATGGGAATAGTCCTTCCTGACCTTGTGCCCAAGCTGTATAATAGGGTTAGGGGTTGGGGATGAGAGGGGAATGTGGGTGATGGTGGACAATGAGAATTGGCGTCAGAGGGGACCTTGGGGGCTGAAGCTCTCTCAGGATGTGGCTTGATGGCTTCTCCCAATTCACAGCTGCATAACTTGTGCTAGAGTTGGGTTTATAATACCTCAGCCATGTGATTCACATGAATGTAAAGGCCACTGGATACAATTACACATTTATTTTTACCTACTACTAAGGGAATTTCCATTCACTACGACGTGAGCTGGTTGCTCTTTGCTCTGTACTGTTTCACTAGTATTTTTCCTGACAATTCATGTCTAAGAAACACAAGACAGAGAGAGACTTAATGTTATGTGAAAGGATTTTCCTAGGGTAACTGTATTTAGTCTTCGCTCAAACTGAGGGAATAACTTTGATCTGTCAACTGTGAAAAGTAAACTGGGTGCGACCTTCCGTCATCGGCTAATCGTCTCACTTAATGACATCTGTTAACTTTGTTCTGATATTAGATCATGGTCTTTCTTTGTACTGTCAAGATTTTTCATTCAAGGTCTAATTATTTCACTTTATGTGTATACAGATATCTTGAGAGTCAGCTGCACCTAGTACGAGGATAATTTTTTCTATTTTGAATCTCAAAAACTGATCACAGTGGTCAGATCGACGTGGCCTTTTAATGGATAAAATACACCAGCTTGAAAGCTCAGCAGTATCTCAGTCTGTCTCTCCTCCTCAGTTTCTTATAGTTGAAATTTCTGCATTTACTTTTATTCTTCAGAGAGAGGAGGAAAAGGGAAAATGCAATACTTCAATATTTGATTGATTTGGCTTGTTGCACCCATCAGAACTGCCCCATAGGAGAGAAGAAGAAAGTACTGGTTTTCAGTCTGTCCCTTTCCCTTTGAAAGTTTGTTTTTTTTTTTTTTTTTTACTTTTTAAAAGTGACAAAGGTATAGGTAGATGGCATTTTGTGGGATTAATGGCCATTTGGAGTTAATGCCTTAAGGCTGTCTGTCCCTCAGCTCTTTCCAAACAGTGATTAATCTCCAGGGGAATGTGTGTGCCCTGATCGCTACTCCTGATAATGCTCATCCTTATAGTCTAGATCAAAACATGTAGACTTATTGTAGTAATGGCCATGTTCTCACCTCCCAGGCTTTGTTCAATTCAGTCAGCCACAGCTTAAGCCCCTGATATGGGCTCACATTCAGTTCAACAGATATTTTGTCCTTTTGGTCCAACCCTGCAATGTGTCCAGTGTTGCTCATCACTGTTTGTGAACACTGTCTTCTCCTCTAGTAACTCTAGGAAAATTTCCCCTTAGAATGTTGGGGCACTCAATTCCCTTTTCCTCTACTGTGCAGTAGCACTGGAGGGTGTGGGACCACTGAAAATTGCAAAGGGAAAGAGTGGAAACTGGCTTTTGGGGCGAGGGGACAGTGGTAAGTAGCCAGATTGGTGGCAGGAGAAGTATTGCACAGCCATGAGCTCTTGTTCCTGTTTCCTTTTTCTGTCCTCAGCCAACTCTTCATTTGTTACTATGCTGTACTCTCTTCTTTGCCAGATTCAGATGAGAGTAAAATGGTCAGTTAAGTGAATTGCACCATCTGTAGAAGACCAGTAGGAGTGGAGTAGGAGTGTCTAGTTCAATATCTGGTTAGAAGTAATAGTCACAGGTAAGGAAAAATGCATGGAAGCTATCAAGACTGCTACATATAAAGTCTTTAAATTCTGAGAATTTGCATTAAATGTTTCAGTACATTCCCGAGTCTTTAAAAACATATTACATGCTGAGAAGTAATAGAAGAAAAAATAAAACCTCAATGGCCATATTTTCTACTTCTGTCCCATGTTTGAGTCAATGTAATATTTTTATGTGGTATCTGATTTCTTTGTGAGCAGCTCCCTGAGCAGTCATCTGGGTTTTCAGCATGCATTCTTTCCCCTTTAGGAAAAGGATTGTGTCTTATAAGCTCTTATAAGTAAAAGTTGCCACTGTTAGATCTTTATGGTCAGTTAAAAGTGTGTGAAGGGGTGCAAATATTTTATTTTAATTTCATAGAATAGAAGGTTTTCTTTTAGTTTATAGCTATTGAAAATGCTATCTTTTTAGTTTGTTTTTGGTCTTAGTAGGACTTTTAAATAAAACATTTCCAAAAAATGATATTATGTTCCATTTTCACAACTGTTTATTATACAAACTTACAACTTCTCACAACTTTCCAAGTGGCTGTTTTACTTATTCACTCTTCCAATGATTGTGATGGGCTACCATAGAATTAGCAAAGCCTATAATCACTGATCCCTTCTGCGTATATTCCTAAATCTAGTTTGAAAAGCCTGGAGGCTATTCCTGTAATTGTTAATGAATTCCAGACACTCTTGATGACAATAAAAGAAAATGCAAAGCCATTAGCAGCTTGCCAGAACAGTGGAGTAATAGCCAGTCAGAGCTATTGGGAGCTGTGGGGCTATTTGGAAACAAATTATTATTTCACCAGCAGCAGAGTAAAACAAGCTGCACAGACCTATTCTACTTATTTTCCCTTAAAGTCTTTCCCCTCTTTTTTTCTCTCCCTCTTTCATGCTGGCATTATTTGCCAAAAAAAAAAAAAAAAAAAAAAGCCTAGAAATCAAGCATGTGGAGATTTCATTCACACACATTAGACTAAGAGACTTTCATTGTGGCATTAGTAGCTAAGTCTTTTCTCTTATCCCATTTCCAAGTGCACCTTTGCTTGTTCAATTTATAGAAACATTCACTATTCTTAGAGAAAAAATATCCAGCATTAAGTAAACATTCTAAATTAGCATGCGTACTGATGTTCCTAGGGGGCTACATCTAAAAAGGAAGTGTAACTTCCAGCCTTATTTTGTTTTTAAGCATTTTACCTATTTAGAACATGTTCATTTTAGCCATATCATGTCTTGTGTAATAATCTATTGAGTTAGTTCATTGTTCTGTATTTGCCAACTGATTATTCAGGTTCTGTTTTATTCTATTCTATTCTTTATTTAAAAAAACCCTCCAGAACACCATGAACTTGATCTTGCCCAACATGAGAAGACACAAGCACTGACATTTAGGGGTCTGCCAAGAACTTCTCCTCAACAGGTCCAGTATCAGAGAGACAGACAGACTGTCTTTAATGCAAGCTACAGGAATTAATAAAGGAGACAAACACAACTGGAGAAATGGATTCCCTATCAATGACTGAAAGCCACCTTGGGGCTGTCCCTTTTCTTCAAGTGTCCAGTTTAAAATTATGAGAACACCACCGAAAGTGATATTGGTGGGAAGTCCCTGGTGAAAACAGGACTGTTGCCACTTCTGGATCATGTCAGACAGCACTGTCTAGATTAATTTAAAAAACCTTCAATTGTTATGATGCTGCATCTGCCTCTTGCAGTGAATAAAGTGTCACTGCATTTTTTAAAGTTCTTGTTCTAGCAAATCCAGTTGGCTTGTACACATCCAGGCCAGTGAGAGCCAGGCTGACCCTTTCTAGCAGGCAGAAACAGCACACAGGCACAGGCTGTAAACATTGGAAAGCTGCCGTGTCCACTCCCAGAACATTGGATATGAGGAGGCAGGAATATAAGAGTGGTTATGCTGGACTGGGCCACAGGTCGAATACCCAGCAATGACTGCAGTGAATGCTGTGGGGAGAGCATAAAAAGAGAGTGACATATTGTGACTGGGGTTAGAAAAGGAATTCAGATGTTTCCCTTCCTACAAGACAAGAAGAAACTCATCACCAGTATCACCAACAGAAACACTTAAGACTGTCCTGTACATTGTATGCACATGTGCATGCGGCAAATGAAATCCCATGAAGAAAAATTTCAGAAAAGAAAAAAGGCAAGGAGAGAATAGCTGTCATAGCTCCCAATACTATTATCAGAAAAAAAAAAAAAAATCCACAATCCAATCCTCTAGAGCACTTTCCTTTGCAAAGCCTATACAATGAGTTATTCAGCTCTAAGATATATCCTCTGAGTGAAGTGACTCATCCTAGATCTTTTATCTGTGCATCCACAGGATACCTTACTTACCTGGTGTATTCTGAAAGTTAGTTTGTAGGAAAAGACAATGTTTGCTGCCCAAGAACAGAGACCCTGCCCTGGACATCCACAATTTAAGGGGAAAAAAACCTTAAACTCTATTTTAGATACTCATGCCCAAAAACGAGGCAAGAAACCAGTACTCCATAGTAGAAGGCCTATAGAGCTGGTATTTATTTATTTGACGCTGGGACTGAGGGGGATAGCTCTGCCACAAACTCACTCATCCATTCTTGGCACAGCACTAGATTTTATACTTTTTTACTTAATGTGCACATTATACTTTCCTACCCTTCACATTACAACATACTTTCTAATGATTATGTAAGCCCTCATAGCACATGACTTGTAGCCCTCTGCACAGGTTGGTTGTCAGCCTCCTGGTGGTTGTGTTGGATGAAAGCTCAGAAGTCTTCCTCGGGCTTGGACTTTTCACCTCTGTTTTCTGTGCATGCTCTATAAGACTGTCTGCTCAAATAGCCAGTAGTTAGCTTTTGCAGTTAGCTTGTTCTGCTAGATTTGCTGATTTCTCAAAAGTGCTTCATTCTTATACCCTATCACAAACTATCTGCTTCTTTCTGCATAGCTACAGCTTTTGGTGTAGCTCAAGCATTATCTTGTTGCCTCAGCATCAACACTTCCCTGGTGGCAAAGTGGGTAAGACTTGATGCTGGGTGGGGGGAGTGGGACAAAGCACAGTGTTTCTGACAGAAAGTGTTGGAAGAGGGGACAGCCATGATGGTCCAGAACTGCTTGGATGTCCTGTGAGAGGTGATAACCATATGGAACTCAAAGATGGAAAAGAGGATAAGAACTTTATGGCAGAGAGGGAAGAACTATATCCTTGAAGCTCTCTTTGCAGTAGAATGAGGTAATAATGAACAAACCTTCTGTAAGAAGACACTACGCAGAACAGCAATCGTGGTTAGGACCTTTTGCATTATTCACCAGTGTTAACCAATGTTAGAACAGAAAAACCTCAGTTAACAAACCCATGATCTTTAAATGAGTTCACTTCATTGAAATACAACTCATAAAATGTCATCATTGCAAAAAGGCTGGTTCTCAAACTTTAGTTTATAGTATTAAATGTCACATTACTTTCAAAAATGTCTAGGATGGTTTGCAATTCCTTTAAGTACTCAACCACCCTTCACATTGCTAGAATTGAGAAAAGGGGTAGGTTTTTAGCTTTTTGACTACAAAAGTGTAGAGTCATTACAGAGATTATCTAAATTACAGGTATGAACTCAGATGAGAGATTTTAGCATTCACATTTCCCTTTGATTTCAAAGTAATCTGAAGCTGCCCATGGCCTTGGAGGAGTGTGCTCTTGTGCTGTATTTCTGGTACATCCTGGTTGGTAGTTAATTGGTCTTACAGGGGTAAGTTAGGCTGTAACTGTCTTCACCCCAGAGGCTGTTTGGGTGTGAGGCAGAGTCCCAGCTCACTTGCTCTCTTTGACTTTTCCTGCAATGGATGATGGGTGTCATTTAGCAATTAGCAATAAAAAAATGATCACGTGGAAATAATATTAAGAAGTAGAAAAGAGGACTTCTAAAGAATCAGTTCTACTGTGCCATCAGGTGGCTTTTCTCTGCCAAACACATCTTCATTTGAATGGGGTAAAGCACAGATAGGTAAATAGTGGGCATGATTTGAGACAGACTTGGTGCAGGCCATTGATTTCCATCTCAATAGCATAATGGTAACCTTGGCCTAATGCTTGACTTGAGAAAGTGACCCATGTAATGAAGCAGCATATGGGCAAACACCTCATGATTGGTCTCATGTGAGTTGCAAGAGGACTGATCTCCTATCTAGAGGACATCTAGCTGAGAGGTTACAGTTTCTTTTATGCTAATCTGGTGGTGAAAATTATCCATTATCTCCTGAAAAAGATTGGGCAGTTTTACTGTGCTCTGAGAAGGTGATGGAACTCTTGAGCAGGTGATCCTGATCCTTTCATGCCATGTGAGAATGTCCATCAGGTAAAAGACTTCACCTCTTAAGGGGAATTATCATCTAGAAGAGAAATCATAGAGGTTCCTCCAGGCTCATGCAGGCAGGACACACAGTGGAGCCTGCCTGGCCATACCAGGCATGGCACCCTGCTAGGCTGCCATGATTTCCTCAGCAACTGTCATTTGAAATACTGTGCACTGGAAGGCACCTCCAAGTGTGCCAGGTATGTATGTCCAGGTGAGACAAGGTGTGATGATTAACATTCTGGAAAAAAATGGCATGAAGGTGAGGAGGCTTAGTGCTCCTCTGGATACCACTTGAAGTAGATGAATTAACTTGGCATAATCTGTGGCTCCTGGAGACTTCATGCCGCCTGGAGCCTTATGCTGCTTCCACTAGGGGCTTGCATTCGAACAGCACATAAGTGCAAACTCTAACCCCAAGAAATCCCTCTTTCTCCTTGGGGAGAAATCCCTCTTTCTGCTTTCTTCACCCCCAATCCCACCCTGCTGTGCGGCACACAGAGATCCCTGCAAGCACAGGCTGTGCACCACGTCCAGGCAAGAAGTGATTTGGTTGAAGATACAATATTTACAGAGTCTCAGGAGGCTCATTGTAAAAATCTGTGAATTAATTAATGTATAATAAGACAGCACAGTATCTTCAAGGATTTCTTCTCCTAGTGCTCGGGCTAGTATTTCTCTTTGCAGCAATAATCTCCATATATCTTCTGTAATGTGCTGGAATCAGTGCCTTGGAGATTTTTTTTTTTTTTAATTCTAGTTGCCAGACAGCTATAGACCAATTAATCTAGAAATATGCACATTTGGGGATAATATTCTCTAGTGACTCAGCAATGTAACAGATGGGAAAATATTTCATATTTATTTCCATTCCATTTCTATATTGGAAATGAACCCAGACATTTTATTTTTTTGACAGTCAGACAACATCTGTTGAGAACACTGTCAGCTGAATTACAGCCTCGCTGGCAGGTAGTTGGGTAGTCAGCATGAATTACTTTCAGCTATTCTGTATATGGTTAAATTTCTTTCTCTACTACATTATTTTCATTTTAACTGCTGGATTTATGGATATTGACTAGCTTTATGTTGTATCTCTGAGAGTTTAAGTTTAGTCATGTAAAGATTTGATGTATTAAGATGCTGAGCATTAAGTTGGTATCAATGGATTTATTTGTACTCATTCCTAGGCCAAGACCAATTAAAGGAAGAAATACTTCGGAGAAAGCAAGCCAGGGGCTTGGAGGAGATGCACTTCACTGCCGTGGAAGGAACTCAAGTGTGGGAGTGACTTGGAGGATTTAGTCCCAGGAGCTGGTGTGATCCAGACATATCACAGTCTGAGATATCTGAGCTGAGCAAGAGGCTGCCAAGTGCTCGCTCTCCTGGTGCAAGCAGCATACTAGATTTCTGGCAGTTCCCAGACAAAAACTTTCCTGGGGAAGCAGGTGTGGAAGTTGAGGTCTTCCATGGTGAGAGGATGAGGAACCTGAGCACTGGAGGAAGCCTGATCTGAGAGAAGGGATTTTGTATTTTTGTGCAAAGATCGAAACTCCCTGAGCAGCAGAGTTTGCAGTTTAATCTAGGCTTGTGGACCTGTGTCTTGTATGCCTTATCTCAATGCAGTAAACTCTATTCCTGCCCTCCTGAGCACTATCCATACTGCCAGTCTACCTCTGCAACAGCACAATCAATTCTGCCTTTGGTCTATTGCCCCTCCACAGTACTCTAAGCTCTCTTAGGTTTTTTCTGCTGTTGAGCAAGACACTGTATGTGATGATCAGAGACACATACATATTAATTTTCTAGAGAACATATGGCTGTAGACTGGCTATCTGCTGCCAAACAGATTAAACAACAGCTGAGTTCTCCCGTTTCCATCAGACATTTCAGATTTTCAGCAAATATGTGTGAGTGTCCTCTAAGCTGTCTACTGTCTGCCAAATGCAATTAGGGTAAACTGATGGACAGACAGAACAGACAGGGTAAGCACAATTGTGGAAAACTAGGTTAAGAATCACCATAAACAAGTGAGTAATGAGGGAAATATTTGCAAAACATTAGTTTCATTCCTGGGGTTCTGTGCTATCTTTTAAATGACTGTATCCAGACTTTTTCTTTGGGATAGGAATTAGATGTTCTTCTCTGTTTATTTGGTATTTAACATATTTGCTCACAGCATACACATGAAGTCAGACTGGTTACATCCACTCAACCATATGCATACATCTGTATATTTACACATGTGTACAAAGGTATCCAAACCCAAGGGCAATCACTGCTGTTAGTTATTAAAAACTGGAAGTTTTTAAAAAGTTTAAAGTTTCTAAACAATATTGCTCTGTCGAACTGAATAAAACTAGAGTGTACAAGTAGATAAAGTGGAAAACACAGGCTTAAGTGATGGATTTAAGCAAAGAAATACACCTAGTGCCTGTCTATGGGTACTGGTCTGGATGCCTGACAAGTGACAGACTGTATGTGACAAGGGTATGACAAGTGTTGAGCCTCATTGGAGGCTTGGTGAGTTCCCCAGTCTGTTCATGTACCATGGGACAAGCAGAAGTAGGATGGAGCATGGTGGTTTCATTTGTGGAGTGAAACTAAGGCTCTTGCAATTGCCAGGAGCTGAGCCTGCTAATAGAGATGACTTGTAGGTTTGGATGACCTGCCTTGTGCTCTACCTGTCAGCTTTTACCAAAGCTTGGAAGAAGTTTATGTTCTACATTGCTCATTTGTGTAAAAATAAAAATCCAAGCAACTATTCTTTTTTTAAGTTTCTCAGTAATACTGAAGTTTGCTGCACACTCATTGTCCCTGCATAAAGGACCAAAGATTCCTGTACGTATTCAAGGCTTCCATCATAAAATGATTCTTGTTATTTTCCAGTGGCTCCAGTGCTTTAAATTAGCCCATACATTTCAAGAAACCACAGAAATTACCAATTTTACTCAGAAAAATTGAATAGCTGTTTGGTTCCTCTTCTTGTCAAAAATGCTATTTCTGGTTGCTAAACAGAAGTTTGTTGAATTCCAGGTGGAAACAGCAAGTAAGTACTTAAACATGTGCAATAAGGCACTGCCACCAAGTAGCCAACTAAACTATAGATTTAAGGCTTCTTAATATGTGCTAAAATATTTTCCTGGAAGCCCTCCTTTTATTCTCTCTCTTTTTTTTAATCAGCAGATGGCTTGAGTACATTGCAGTCTGATGGCCAAAATCTGACCTTTAATGAATCTTTTTGAGCTTTGTTGATTAGCAAGGTGTTATTTGTGTGGAAAGCATTTCAGAAACAAGAGGTGGATTTTTTGTGTTAAATGTTATTCTAATTGAGCCATGGTTGCAATATTTCTTTTGCAATTATGATGGTTATGATGGTTTTAAGAAAAAAAGTTGCTGCTCCTTTTTACCAGGAAACACAGCACTGTTGAAATTTTGCAAAACAAGGAAGCCCAATGAAGTTCAGAAGTCATCATGGCCACTCATGACCTGCTGACATGATCTGTAGGTGAAATCACTTGCAGATCCAAAATCACCTGAGGCAAAGTTTTCCTTTAAAGCTAACCCACATATCTTAGGATGGAAAACCACATCATGTCTTTAATAAATTCTCAACTTCTTGTCCAAAACCTTTGGGGTACAGTGAATTATCCCCAAGACAATAGAAGTGCAAAAAATATCCTCCATGAAGTCTTTGTCAACCCCATTATGGTGGGCATTAAGTCCCAGCCTTGGTACAGGGACTATAAGGTGGCTTCTAGATGGACTCTTCCATACACACTGTATCTATGGGTGAATTATTGTAGTAGGAATATTACATTTTCCATCTGTAATAAAAATGTAGAAAATAAAATAATTTAATATAAAAAGCTAGTCAAATGGGTATTCCACCTCCTCTGGAAACCGGGAGGGGAAAACTCTCAATAGTCAGGAGTATTTGGTAGCTGGGAAGAATGGAGATGCCATTAATGAGACAACCCTGTAAGGCTGAAAGAGAAAAACATGCATGAAAAAGCTGCAGAGCATGAAATCCGAACTCCATCAGTCATTTAGCCTGTTGAAATCAATGTCTTGTCTTCCACAGGAAATCAGCAGAGCTGTAGGACTTAGCACTACCTAGATAGTGTCAACAAAAGTAGCAATGAAAAATAGTGTGGATCAAGGGGTGACACATATAGATCTTGTAGCTAGGGTTTAGGGAGTAGCTGCAGACAAGTATGTCCTTTTAATTGCCCTTCTCACATCCTTTAGATAAAAACAGCACAGAGGACTAATCTCAAGAGGAATATAGTTCTTTCTAAATGTGAAAGATATTAAGCAAACATTGTTCTGCCCATAGAGACTGTAAAAACTCTTCTCACTGTAAAGGTTGTGTGCCATCTCCTGTTTCTGTGCTTATATGAGGAAAGCAAAGGCTAACAGAAGTTTAGGAGTCACATGGGAAAGAGCTTCTTTTGTCTGTGGATCTTTCAGATTATGGGAAGCCTTCTGGGCCAGGAAGAAATATTCCCTTGGTTGGGGTTGACCTTCATTATGCCTTTCCCAGACCACTTGTTGACAGCAATTTTGTCATATCAGAACATGGCTCGAATATGGTGATTTTACCAGAACGTAACCAAAATAAAAACACTGTGAGGATGATGTGTCTGTGCTCTGTCAACAGTTATCCTATCTTTTTCTTTCTCATCTTTCTTATATTGCTATGGAGAGAGATAAGTTTAGTCTGTGAGGGAGGGTACTTCACACAAGTTGGGTTGAGGCAGTGCAAAGCAAAGGCTTGATGCAATTTGTAGCAAAGAACAGCAGGCATCACTGATATGGGATTTCTCAGGTATGAAGCTAAAATAGAAACAGAAACCAGTTTCACTTATATTCTTCCAAAAGCACTTAAATATTGTAAATTTTGTGTAGCATAAATTATTAATGTTGTGATTTGGAGGAGCAAAACCCCAGTAAGAAGAGTGGCTGAGCACGTTAGGTGGGAGCTGATGAAGCACTGAGGAAGTCAAGGGAGTTTCTCTTGTCTTGTTGCTGTCAGCCTGGAGAGTGAGGTTATCAATGTGACGTGTCTCATCTGTATTTCTGATTTGTTTATTTGTTATTCTGTTTTATTTGTTTTTACAACAAATTAATGCATCATGTTCAGTGGGAGAGTCTGGAGCCTGTTACTGCCTGACCAGCTCAAATTGACACTGACCTGCCTCGTACTCCTGTAAGGAATTACAGCAGTACAAAGCAGGTGCAAAGCTCTGAATCTCCACACCTTCCTCCATGACAGTGAGGTGAAATCAAGGTGCAAAAGCAAGATGCCCTCCATAGACTTCAGCTGACTTTGCAGTTAGGTTGGAGGAAGAAATAGAATATTGTGCAGTCTGACTGACAGTGTGGAAATAACCCTAACCTTGCCAACACTTGTACCTGAGCCAGCACGTCTGCATGTGAACTGTCCTTTAGAAATTGCTGAAATCTTTTATTTGTTCAGAGAAAATATGTGTGTGAAGGACTGAACCAAAATGGCAACTTCAGGTGTTAGTAGTCATGCAGTCAGTCAACTCCCCTCAAAAATTTAAGAGACAGGGCTGTGGTTCTGCCTTCTTGCATCATCTGGAAGAGTGGGGCAGGCATGTGAACAGGCAGTAGCTGATCCAGAAGATCCTCTGAAAGCTGTCTGATGCTGACTGTTCTCCCATGGGACTGGTAACAGCACCATGCTCAACAAGCACGATGTGGCTGGTGTGAGTCCATGAGAGGCAGGGTCTGTAGGGGCTGTGGTCTGTGGGGTGCCCATTTACCTCCAGCGTGATGATACTTCTGTAACACAGGCAGACAGAACTGAAGTGTGGGGACAAATGTCTGAGGTATACAAATTGAGCTCCTTGCATTAGGCAAAGAAGCTTTAAATGCACAGAATTCACATTGTTGTCTGCTTCAACTTTCAGGCATACCAATAGAAGTGATTTTAATACTTTACATATTGAACAATCACCATGTGTCCCTCAAAGTCCTGTTTCTATGCCTGTGCTACTATTTCTGAGCTCTTTGGAATTAAGTCTGCAGTGCGCATGTTTAAATGTCAGTATGTGCAGATTAGAATGAGAAATACATGAAATGTAGAGATGTTTATAATTTCTATATAATTTCCACCTTAAATGTTCAGGTGTTGTTTAATTAGGATTATTTCACCTTAATTATTGCACCTAACAACAGAGAACCAGACTGCAGACAAACTTAAAAGTTTTTTTCAAAGACTGTATTTGCCTTTTTTTTTTCTCTTCACCATAGCTTTAGATCTCCTTCTGTTAGAATGTGGTGTAGGATTCCCTTTATGATGTTCTGGTGCATTGTTTTGAAAGGAATTATCATGTTGCAAATTCAATAACCTCCCTTCAGGATCAGTTAGCAAGAAATCATAGGTCATAAAGGAACAAAACCTTGTTAAACTTAATATCCTCAGTAACAAAGCAGGAAGGGCAAGAGGAGTTCTAAAAATTTCAGAGGTTTTGGTTTTAATCAGCTTTGAAATTTTTGATCTATTTTGCAAGGTGAGTTTCAGATGATTGTGCTTTCTGTAACACAGAAAGTTTGTTCATAAGGTGAAAATCTACTTTGTGCCAAGACTCAGCTTAGAGAATGTTTTTATGGCTATCTAATAAACTTTGAAAATACAAGTTTATAATGGAAATGCTGACTGACTTCTTATTCTAACAAGATTGGTGGATGCTGCTGTAATGTACTGTGTATTTTATAGGAGTCACCTGTTAAGCCATCTGGGACAGAAAGTTTCCCAACTTCTAAAATGTTGGTAACTGGATTAGCCTTATAAATTTCATTTTACAATGATACCAAATGCATCTATGCTGGCCCATCGTATTCTTGGGCTGTCATTTCATATTTATAAAAAAAAATTAAAAAGAGCTTTTTAAATTACCCCGGTATGAGCAGTAGTGGAGGTTAGAAGGGTGATGCTGGTGCTTTGATTTATTGTTTATAGGTGTCATATGGAGCGAGTCCTGGGGTGAAATAAAAGTTTCTGTTGTTACTTCTCAGATAGGGAAAGTGTTGGGTTTTTTAAAAGGAACTTGGGGCTTTTAAAAATTGGCTACACTATATTAGTCCACTGGGCTTTTCACAGACTGGAGGAGTGAACAGAAAGAGAGGTTAATGGAGAAAGAAAGTTGATGAATGATGGGGCTCATTAATGGAGGATCATTAATAGGCATCAGCAAGAAAAGCCCTATCGGTGAGTTTATGGGAATAGCAATGTCTCTTGCAGTAGTAAACACTTGAATTTTCCTTGGAAGCCAGTGATCAATGAGAAGCAACTTTATTTTGTCACTGTTTTTTTTTTTTTTCCTCCAACTGTTTTTTTTCTTATCTATAATAATTTTAATGTGTCCTTTACTCAGTTTCGTGGTACTCTGATTGAAAGGTGTTTGTTGGCAGGACTTTCAACTCAGCATTTGGGATTCTCCATGTAATTTATCTTGGAGAATTGCTGTTACTTTGTTAAAAGAAACATCCATTTTTGCAGATGATGTGATGAAGCTAAATCACTGAACTTCAGGTGATCATTGCAGACATTTTCCATGGGAATTAGAGCAATATTAGCCTTTCCCCCACACTGCAACTGTAGTACTTAACATTTTGCACTCCTGTTGAAGTGTCTGTGAATGTAACTTGGCATTTTCACCCCAGCTGTTGCAAGGTGTTGCTCAATACTCTTGAACAGATGCTAATGTCCAGTGAACATCCAGCTAGCAGTAGTCTTCAGACATCCTGACAGACAAACTCTGGCCTTGTAGGAGAGCCAGATGTTTCTGGGCAGCCTGTTGGAGACCATGGAGCCGACTCCTGTGGGGATAATGAGCATCCCAAGCCTCAGTGCTTTCCACACCATATGTAAGAGGCTTGTCGCCCAGCTTTGTCCTCCCTGAATACATGTAGGGCAGATGAAACATTTATGAAAAATAAATCTGAACAAGAATTCCAGCAAAAGGAAAACCCCATAGTCCAAAGGCAGTTCTCCACCCTCAGGAAGCAGGTGAAGAACTGACTGAAACGTCCAAACCAGATAGCAATCCTATTGCTTAATGTGCTACTGGCAACTTCTCAAGAATGGAGATGGGGTGAAATGAGATTATACATATATTGGCACAGACTCATATTCCCTGGTGCCTTCTCTTTATTTTGATTTTTAGGGTTTTATGTATCTTTCAGAACTCTAGATGCTATATTAAGGTACTTGAAGCTTTAGTTTTTCTGCTGCTTGGAAATGTGAGGATTTGGGAGTCATAGTGGACACACAGCTGAGGGTTAGTTTTCTGTGCAATGCCATGAAAAAGAAAGGTGGTGCATATCAAGCCAGCATGGAGAGATGATTTCCCCTCCCTACTTATTATTTATAGGGCTAAAAAACTGCACTCTTGGACTGGAATCCAGGAGTGGAAAGATGGGCCATTAACACCAGAAGATGTAAAAAGCATGACCTAAATTATTCTCTGACTATTTACTAAGATCTTTCATTTGGTGGAAATGCATAGCAGTTAAGGATTCTAACCTTAATAACAAAGACATAACAAACCCCTGGATACAGTTTAGCATCAAACAGATACAGCAGAGAAATGAGACAAATATTTAAGTGATGCTAGAAAAATGACTGAGCTATCAAGGGAAAAACTGAGTTTTACATCTCCTGAAAACTTTGTACCAAGACTTGTTGGACAATGCATGTAAGCCAAAAAAAATCCGGGGCTCAGTTAAAAAGCAGGTGAATGGAATTATATGGTCAGTGTTGTACTTTTGGTCTTTAGGAGTAGAAGTAGAAAGGAAGGTGATTTTAAACTGAGCTAACAGCCTGCTGCAGGGCAGACTTAAAAGAAGACAGAACACAGCAATTTATGGTGATCATAACTATTTTTTTTTTCTATTTTTAGCTCTGTCTTTTCAGTGACTGCATTCAAGGATGGCAAGAGACCACGTACCATTACGTAACCACTTGAGTGAAAAGAATTTTCCTCAAAAGTACTTGGGACACTAAGCAGATGGCAGCAACTTAATCCAGTCCAAAGAAGGAATAAGTGAAATCACTCAGTCAGTTACATTCACTAGGGAAACTCTTGATTCTCTCAGATCTAATGGAAAAATAAAACAAAACATTACTGAAACTGCCACATAAATGTATTTTTATTACAGCAGAGCAATCCGTTGTCTTTTGTTTTCTTAAATTGATATTATTGAAAAAATTGTGCTTTTTTATTACCTATTAAATCTTCCATAACAATTTCTCATCATACTCATATTAATTGAACTGATACTGACACAGAAATGCTGCAGTTTGTAGCTATGTGAGATCAGATGAATTGCGAACTCTGTCTACTTGCTTTGTTGTTGTGTTTTTCCATGGGAGTCAGCAGAAGTCATGGTTGGGCACTTACATCTGCCCACAAAGCCAGACTAGAAACTGAACTTCACCAAAGCTTTCTCAACATAACATCATGGAAAACACTTGGAAGGAGGAAAGTAGTGGGGTAGAGCTAATTCAGTCCATAACTAGGTGAAAATCAGATGCCTCATGCTCTTTTGGCAAGGTTTGGACCTGCAGCAAGTCTGTGATTGTATGTGGTTACCTCTGAAAAAGTATCTTTCTCTCTCCTTCCTTTTAAAGTATGATCTCTCACCGGCTGTCTCAGGAGAAGTATTTCTCATCTCTACCAAAGATGCTTCTACAATACCTCTAATAATTTTAAATGCACCCAAAATGCCAACCTGTAACTCCTAGGGAAACAGCAGACAAATATGTATTTGCTGAGCTGTATTGCACACATCCTCATTGCTGTTTGCAGTGACACGTGTTCCTGCCGATGAGACATCTGAATGCAAAGCAGAACATTCAGGAAGAAGATGGTTACTGCTAATAGTTTGCTCTCTGAAACTAATTTCTTCTTAAAATTATTACTGTTTTAATTTTCACCATTCAGTTAATGGTAAGGCACAACTTTAAATTCAATTAACTGTTTGGGGCACAAGTAGTTACTGTCAGTGCACAGGTATGGCAAGGCGGTGTCACAGGTAGGGCCCATCCTGCCACCCCAGCCAGGAGCAAGGCAGCTGGGCACAGCCCCAGGCATTGGGACAAGAAACATGTGAGGAGGTCCCAGGAGAAGTTTTTATGACACTCAGGGTCCTGGAATTTATTGCACACCCACAAAGGATTTCTGTGCATAGATTTGTGCTGTGTGTAGAGGTGCCCTGGCCACGTTGCACCTACCACTTCATCCTGGTATCAGCTTCATCGCTTCCTCCTCTGCTCATCACCCACCCAGCTTCATCTCTGCCAGAAGCACAGGTCCCTGCAGGTCACCAGCCCATACCAACCAGTTAAAAAAAAAAAAAAGAGTTTAAGCAACATAATCCTTGAAAGGAATCCCTAATTTGGAATCATTGTCAACTTTGAGTCGTCTTCTGAATCTTAGTCCTCCAGTTCCCAAATGTGTCATGATCCAAAACCTGCTGCTAGGTCTTCCTTCTTTTCTGTGTGTCTGGTAACAAAATGAGATCAAAAATATTTTTTTGTGGAAGAAATTGGAAAATGCAAGACAGTGGCTACTATTTTCAGCTTTGAATGAGCAGAAAATAGAGGATTGAATTTTGCCTACAAAGAAATTGGGAAATAATAATGTAGATGAAGCAACCTTCTCTCTGAGCCCCTAAACTTGGGAGCAATAGAAACACAGTTGTGCTTGTAGCCTTATTCTAATGTAGTATACAAACTGAGCACATGTAAGTAGAAAGCAAAGAATTTTATCGTGAAAGTTGCACACTACCACAGAGAAAACAAACTTTAAAATTAAGCAGAATACCACTTGAATGTTTCACATAGAGCTTAGTGTTCTTTTTATTTTGTAAATTAATTAAAGGCAAAGAAGGTACAGGTAGTAAAAAGTACTGAAAAGTTTTTGCAAAAAATGTGCTTTTCACAGTGCAGTACTTTTATTTCTGTCCCTCGCTGAGAAGAACAAAGATTTATTTATTGTGCTGGATAAAAATATTGAAATAATAGTAGGCAATTTGGTATGACTTAATGTTATCATAAATTAATTCATTTTCAAATCAGATTTGATTAAACCTCAATTTTTAATAGTAAAATCCAGATTTTCATGCCACTAGAGATGTGTTATACCAAAAATAACAGACATCAGGAGGTAATTAAAGTATATTCTGTATACAACATATGATTGAAAAATTTCCCTTCTGTACCATATAAGCAATGGCCAGAGAAGGTGTGGTGATTAGGTAGAATTAGTTGAATAATATTTAAAAAAAAAAAAAAAAAAAAAGAAGGACTGCATTGTAGATTTTGGCTCAGTCCTGCAGTAAGGCTGTTCTGTAAACTACACTGCACACTTCATCTCGGGAGCAATCCTGGGAATTGTGAGAGGGCTGCCTTTGCCTGGTTTTGTCATTTCTGCTCCATTTAGCCTTGGTGCTCCAACTTTATATGTCTAGAAGGTGTTGAGTTCACTGCTAAAATACACGTCTAATGTCAATGAGACAATTTTCACCTGAGGATAGTCTCCTCCTACCACTCCAAGCCCAGAGAAGCATCTGGGACCAGCTCACTCACTGACTTAAAATCAGAGGAGGTGGAGTCCCAGTTGCTGAAACTAGTGCACAGCCTCAGGCAGGGCAGCGCACAGGTACAGCGATATCCTTGCAGTTAAAAAACTGTGGTTCTACAGTTTTTATAGTTTTGCTTACATGCATTAGGTTGTTTCAAATAAAAATCTTCAAGAATTTATTTTTTCAGGTTGGGATCTACAGTGCTGCCAAGTCTGAACTTGATTGTCCTCATCCTCCAAGTGCTCTCAAGGGTTTCCTGAGGGGCTTTTCCTGCAATGCCCCTGGCATGGCCCAGGGCAGCCCAACCCATCCTTGATCCTTTTTTGATCACTGAGGATCTCCCAGAGGAGAGGACCCCTTGGCAAAAGGAGCTGGTGCCTTGAGACATACCTTTACAGAGCCAGCCCAAGCCCAGAAGCACCCAGATATCCTCTGACAGCTTAAGATAACCTTGTGCTCATCTTCTGCTATTTCTTCATTGAAGTAGCACTGTCTTCAGATGTTTCAGCCAATGTGTAAATTGCCAGTTAATTCTGTCCTAGAGATGAGAAAATGCTTCCAACAACTGGGCTTTCATGTCAGTCTACATGACAGCTACATATCACCATGATAAAAAATTATTTTCAGTAATTTGTTTTCTCTAATTTGGAAGTGTTTATCAAACATTTCATCATTTCTGTGCCTCTTTTCCACTTTTTTAATTAAAAAAAAGAATGCACAGGACAAGATGTAGAATTTCCTGTTAAGAGAATTGGAATAAAATATTTATTTTCAGGCCTCATTAATCACTACAGTTTCAATGCATCTGGGGATCTGTGGTTTCATCCTCCCCAGCAGTCCACACTCTCTAACCCACAGTATCTTCTGTAGAGAACAGAGGTCAAACTGTGTCTTGGCAGTGTTATTCTGCACTCTACTATTACCAGAAATGCTGCTTGCTGATTTTCTGTTGACACCCTGAATTTGCCCTGTAAATTTTCTTTGCTTTGTAATGAGCATTTTAGCAAATTAGATACTCGTTGCAAGCAACTTATTTATTTTCTATTTGTTGATTTCCCCACCCTTCCTAATCAGCTTGTTGTTTTTCCTGGTTGAATAAACATAAATAATTAGCACATAAAAAAAATCAGATCTCTTCTATTGAAAATTATTGACACTGAAAAGGAGGCTGCATCAATCAAATTGGTTTCTGCAATTGTTTCCTTAGTTCTGCTCTGTGAAACTTTCTAACAGTCTTGGGAAATACGGATAAGGCTAGCCACAGCTTTTTTGGAAAAAGAAATATCTCCCCGGCTCCCTCAGATTTTTCCCTGAGGATCTATTTATTTAGTGCTGAGCTTTGCCAGACCACTTGATACTTCTATTCTAACACACAAAAGCATTTACAGTATATAAATGATTCAGAGATACATTTTGAAGTAATTAAATGCAGAGCAGTGATGCAGAAAATTAGTCAAAATTAGTGTAAAATTATGATCACCACCATACTGAGTATTGAGTGCAGTGGAAACTGCAGTGGTAGTGGAAAAAATGGGAAGGATTATGGTTTAAGTCATGGTCCTGGAAATCAAAAGACCAATGTTCAGTCCTAGTACAACCTCGAGCAACCCACCTAACTTCTGTTCTTCTTCTTGCAAAGGGAGATAATCGCTCTCTGCTACAAAGAAGGGAATTTACCAAACTTTTATAAAGTACTCTAGATGCTGTGAGGTAAAATGCACTGACACCAGGGTCAGAAGGATTTTCCTTCCTAGAAATCTTTAGGAAAAAAGAAACTATGTAGCTTATTTAATTTGGAAAACATTCTCAGAGAGATTTTCTATGGTAAAGTCAGATGCTCCTTAACTTTTGGCAGAACTTCATCAGCCTTGACTCCTTTCACATCCTGAGCAATTCTGTTTATTCTGTGTTTCATATGAAAAACTGTTGCTCCTTCCTCCTTCCATATCCCTCCTGTGCTCAGGGTGTAATGCTGAGCAGGATGGAGGACAAAAGCTTTTGTTGTGAACCAGGGCATGAGGCACAGCCTTGGCTGAAGGTGCTGGTGGAGCAGGACTTGTGAGACAATAGCCTCTGAATTATCCTCTTGGATGTGTCCCATAACCTGCCTGCTCCCTCTCTACACCACCAGCCTGGAAGATGCCTGGTGAAGTGGATGGGGTTGGGAGAGCTCCTTGCAGGGGTGCAACAGAGAAAAGGGATTGAAGTTGTTTTGTGTCACAACTGTTTTTGGTGGGCATGAGGGTGTACATCCAGTCCAGGCACGTGCTCAGGGCCAGAAGGCTGAACACAGTCAGGAGTCCTCTGCTGCTGGTCACCTCTGCTTCTCTGGGCTTTTCCTGTTCTCTGCTCTTACCTGCTCAGTTGTCTGTGAGCTCCTTGGAGGAAGGAATGTAGTATAATTCTGTGTCTATGCAAGGTCTCCTGCATTGAAATTCTGGCCCTTGCTGGTTTTTAGATCATTATTTTAATGTGGGTAAAAATTACATTTGTCACCTCATGCTTGTTTCCATCAGAGCTGCTGAGTCTTCAGATTACTCCCAAAGGTTTTATGCGTGTGTAATTCCTAGAGCAGGAGGCTCTGGATGATACAGGTTTAGAGACAATCTGTGCCTGAAAAGACAGGCTAGATTGTACCTCATGTGGATGTTGTTACCAAGCATAAATGTTTCAATAGTTTTGCTTAACGTTGTTTTAGATTTCATGAATAAAAAAAACAAATTTGTGAGTGTTAGAGGCAAAATGGTTGTGATGGGTGTGTCCTGGGTAAAAGGCAAATTCTAGTCTTGTATGTTCGGGTCAGACTCTGGACAAAGCAGAGAGAGGACAGCAAACAAGTCTGATAATAAAGCTAATGCTGTAGATGATACTCAACAAAATTTTGGGGAGTCCTTGTTTCTTCCCGACCTAAGGAGCAGATTCTTGCAAGGTGTGGTAAGAGCCAACAAAAACAGAAACAATCTGTAAGCCTGGTTTGGCTGTAGGAGTTGCAGAGGAGCCAGGTTAGGTGTTTGCTGCAGCGCCTTCAGGGTTGTATCAGCCACTGGGGCAAGAGGCCCGCTGGAAAAGCAGGGAAAAGCAGGAAAAGCTGGGCTGGGAAGAAAAAGGTGTTGGTGATGAGTCATCTGCTAAGGACCAATTTTTGTATGTTCTGGGCCAAACTAAGCTGATTCCTATTTGAATTTTGAACAAGGTATTAGAAAGTGGAGGTGAATTGATGGAGGAAGCTTTATTGAGATGGGGGTCACCTTGATTTGTCCTTTTACCATCAGTAATGTTTTCTGTTCCAATCTAATGAGGAGTGTTTGGGAAGCGCACAAGGTAACCAGGAACCAGTTGATTTTGTTTTGCTCCCTGGAACAAAAGTATTACTAAGTTATGTAGTCACTGTTGCTGTGGGGGACCTTGACCTTGTGAAGGCCCTCTGGCCATGGGAATGTTTTGGACCTCTGTGTCCAGCAAGTCCCTCCTCTTCCATAGAGCCCTCCATGTGCAGCACCTGATGGATGGCTTCATGGTGGGATTCATGGCACTGCTCAGACACAAAAGGAAAAGCAGAGTGAGGGGGAGGGCAGGCAAGAAGGCAAAGAAACAGTCAGTGAAAGTGAAATGCAATGGGCTGGAAGGACAATGATGATGGGAATGGGAAAAGAGACTGTCAGTGCTCAGAAATATGCAGAGTTACAATAAATCTTTTAAATAATAGCATGAAGCTCTGCTGATAAAAATGGGAATAAGAATTTAGAAGAAGTAAATTAAGGAAGGTTAGAAAGAAAGGCCACAAGATAAAAGAATAGAAGAAAGCAGAAGAAATGCCAGTTAGATTAAAGAGAGAGTGAGGAAAGCAGGCATGGTGGGTGTGAAAAGGAAGAAACTCTTGGCTGGCAGTGGGTCAAGAAGGAGGAGCACACACAGAAAGCCCACAAGTGACCAGGGCAGGGCTGTTGATGGGAGGATGAGAAGGTACAGCCGTGGGGGCTTGCACCAGGGCTGTCTTCTGCAGGCTGCTTCCACTGGCAACTTTCAATGGGAGCCTGATTTTACTGGTCAGTGAGGGATCTTGGGATTTAGCTCTTTAAGTCATAATATGCTGATGTAACACAGCTGTCAAATTGTGTAATTTACATTTATATAACCCTTGTTATTCCAATCTGGACTAAGAAAAAATTGCACCCTGCCAAAAACTTTTCTATTTGAAACATGATGAAATATTACCTCACTAACACTGCATGTACTAATTAAAGTACACTAATTAATTATTTGAGAGCCCAAAGGTTAGGCACACATGGTTTACCCACTGCAATTTGGGTAGGGAGGGGAAACACACATACAAAATAGTGTTCCCAATAGGAAAATTTCCTCCTCCCTGCCTCAAGCTGTGCTCTTGGCCACTTCTTTGAAGCTTCATTAAGATATGTCTACCCAACTACAAATGTAGCAAAAATGCCACCTATGCTCTGTAAAATCCTGTCTAGAAATTGCTACATTATTTTTGCTTGAACCTTTTTTATATGGGACAGTTTCCTGACCTATTCCTTAAGTGGAGGCATGTGGGAAGACACTGCAGCATGAGCTTGCAAACTGACGTGGTATGGGGGCAGCTGGGGCTTTGGGCAGCCTTCAGCTTTGAGTCTACAGTGTTCTCAGGGCAGGAAAACACAATAGCTCAGCAGTGCACGATTTTCAAGTGATGTCATAGCTGCACAGCCCTTTTCAGGACCATGTCTACATTAGTATTGCATGCAATTTTCTGTTGATATTAGTCCAGTGTTTAATGACCCCATTAAATAATTGGGGGGGTTGTGTTGTTGCACGCAATACCAACTTGAAGAGAAAATACAGTGTCTAAAATATCTGCCAGAAGGCTTGCAATCGGCATGATTTATTTGGCAGAGAAGTAATTATTTATTCCTTTCTGGTTCTTTGCTACCCACTTGTAAAATGTTTATGTGAGCTCCTCTCTGATGGCTAGTACTTCTTTAGTTGAATTGTTTGAACTTAGAAAACAAATACTTTATTTCACTAATGGATTTCCAGTAGTGTTTTTCACATTGCTTTTAGCTATTTCTCTCTGTAAAAGAGCCTGAACCATTCCCACTGGGAAATCTTTATGAGTCTCTTGGAAGACAAGGTTCTGGCCCATTTTCACCTTAAATCACCATGATATGAGTATTGGGGGGCTTGGGTGCCTGGAATTTTTAAGCCACAATGGTCAGGTCTCAGCTGATCCTCACAGCAGCAACCCAGTCTTTTCCAGGGAAAGAAAGCTGGGGCATAAGTTCCTCTCAGCTAGCTGAGGTAATTGAACCATGGCAATTGCCACATACCTGGTGGGACTCAATCTGCTAAGTGCCAAATAGAAGAGAAGAGGCTGCTTCTCATGCCTTTCTACCAGCCTTTTGTGAGTGATTCACTATGGGTTGCCTATACCCTTATTTATGTAAATTATCTGTAGATGTTGAGTGCTTCTGTCTTTCCCTCATGTACGGAATGCAAACATGTTACATCTTAATGGAGTCATCAGCACAAGCAAAACCATGTCCCTTCATTTCACTATGGGCTTTTTTAAAACCTGAAATACTCTTTCTACCCTTCCATAATATATTTAAATGACCTGAGCAGAGTACTAGTCCAGGGTGCTTTAGCTTTATTTTGCATATTTCCACCCCAGCAAGCATGAAATCAGACTGGTCCCAAGGGTCAATGCCAATAGCTCAAGTGCCCTCTGGAAAGTGCTGAAGTTACCTGCTCTTTAAGAGGATAACTCCATTGTTGTATACTGCCATGTTCCCCATCAAACCCCAGCTCGATGCCATGATACTTCCCTGAAGGCGGATGTCTCACCCCAAGGTAGGTCATGCACAGATAGAAGTAATGACTTGTGAAGAAACAGCTTTCTAAGTGAGATGGGGAAATTCATGTGGATGGAAATGGACTTTCATCTTCTTGAATAGGAAGTCCAGCACAGTGGAGATCACTTCATGTGTGATTAATTTTATTCCCTTATATTATAAAGAAGTATGCTTTCTTTGTTGCACTTCTGTTGGTCTGTTTGATTTCCCATTAATTTTGAAGTCCCCTTTTTAATCTCGAAGTAAATTGTGCCCTTCAGTGTTTGGTGAATTGTGGTTGCTCAGCACCTTTCAGGTCTGAGCCTTAGCATGGAGCTGAAACAGATGCTGAGTGGTAAAATACAGATGTTACCTCAGTCTTTCTAAGTTTTGCATTATCATGGTGTCTGTCTCTAAAGGTATTGTCATGGTGTATACCTTTAAAACAGCCATATGCAAAGGGATGAATTTCTTGTACTTACCTTCTGCTTCTCAGTGTAGGAAATTGTTTCTTGGAACTAAGCTCCCACGGAAGATTGCATTTGATAGATTTACTCCAGAAATTTGGCCAAGATAAATTTTGAAAGTGAAGTCATAATTTACACATGATGTTTCAGGTACAGAATGTTTTTTTCAAGCTTCTTTGCTGTTTAAAAGTTGAGTAAAGGTTTATGCTTGTTTAATTTAGCTTTGATGATTGACTTGCAAGTTGAACACTGAGGAAAAAAAAGAGAGAATGTCTTACTGTGATATATATGCTTACTTTAAAAAAACATCAAACAACACACACACACACAAAATTTAGGGCTAAACTCAAACCCAACAACAAAACATGTCAGAGAAGTCTGGAGGAAGATTTTTGTCCCATCATCCTGTTGGAGTGCATTATTCCATGTATAAGCTGGGATAAGCTGGTTGAACACTCTGCAAGTCCCGCAGGTTTCCTGAGAAATCAAGGAAAAATATATAGAGAGCAATCTGCTGCCAGGAGGATTAGCACTAGAGAGTCCTTAATATCAGATCTTTTCTTGTGAGAGAAGCTTCACACAGATGTAGTTCTGGTGCAGCAACACATGGGGTTTGCTTGGATGCCCTTGGTACAGTTCCCTGCTGTCCTCCAGACCCCTTCAACGGAGCAGAGACGTGTGGAGGTCACTGGAAGGCAAGTGATGGTTCATCTCTTGGTGTCCAGCTCCCACACTACCAGCTCACATCAGACACAAGGCATCAAGAGCAGAGTTGTCTCTGCACTACCACCAGTTCTCCACACTTCCCTGCTCAGCACATTGGCTACTGCCAACCCCTTTCCAAGGGACTCAATCCTTATAATATTTTTGATATCTGTATACAGATTAAACTCAAAATGGATGTAAGAGTTGCAGCACCTAAAAGGATGCAATCCTCAGCCAGTTTAGGTGTCTGTCCTAGGGTGACGTTATGGTGTTTGTATCTCCAATCATGTGTTCTGTTTATGTTTGATATTATGTTCTGTGCTTTCAGAACTGATTCTGAAAGTGAAGGTTTGTTTTGCCTTGTTATCAGCCGGTTCACCTCCCCCCATGGTCTGCTGTCTAGAAAAGGCTAGTGCTGGCTGGCTGGCTTTTGCTTGCTTGCTTTTGCTTGCTTGCTTGCTTGCTTCTGCTTTTGCCTTTGCTTCCTAGTTAGTTTAGCTAAGCAGTCCAATTATTTCCCTGGACCCTTCCCTTCCCTTCCCTTCCCTTCCCTTCCCTTCCCTTCCCTTCCCTTCCCTTCCCTTCCCTTCCCTTCCCTTCCCTTCCCTTCCCTTCCCTTCCCTTCCCTTCCCTTCCCTTCCCTTCCCTTCCCTTCCCTTCCCTTCCCTTCCCTTCCCTTCCCTTCCCTTCCCTTCCCTTCCCTTCCCTTCCCTTCCCTTCCCTTCCCTTCCCTTCCCTTCCCTTCCCTTCCCTTCCCTTCCCTTCCCTTCCCTTCCCTTCCCTTCCCTTCCCTTCCCTTCCCTTCCCTTCCCTTCCCTTCCCTTCCCTTCCCTTCCCTTCCCTTCCCTTCCCTTCCCTTCCCTTCCCTTCCCTTCCCTTCCCTTCCCTTCCCTTCCCTTCCCTTCCCTTCCCTTCCCTTCCCTTCCCTTCCCTTCCCTTCCCTTCCCTTCCCTTCCCTTCCCTTCCCTTCCCTTCCCTTCCCTTCCCTTCCCTTCCCTTCCCTTCCCTTCCCTTCCCTTCCCTTCCCTTCCCTTCCCTTCCCTTCCCTTCCCTTCCCTTCCCTTCCCTTCCCTTCCCTTCCCTTCCCTTCCCTTCCCTTCCCTTCCCTTCCCTTCCCTTCCCTTCCCTTCCCTTCCCTTCCCTTCCCTTCCCTTCCCTTCCCTTCCCTTCCCTTCCCTTCCCTTCCCTTCCCTTCCCTTCCCTTCCCTTCCCTTCCCTTCCCTTCCCTTCCCTTCCCTTCCCTTCCCTTCCCTTCCCTTCCCTTCCCTTCCCTTCCCTTCCCTTCCCTTCCCTTCCCTTCCCTTCCCTTCCCTTCCCTTCCCTTCCCTTCCCTTCCCTTCCCTTCCCTTCCCTTCCCTTCCCTTCCCTTCCCTTCCCTTCCCTTCCCTTCCCTTCCCTTCCCTTCCCTTCCCTTCCCTTCCCTTCCCTTCCCTTCCCTTCCCTTCCCTTCCCTTCCCTTCCCCTCAATACCATCCAACCTGCTCTGGACTGGGATCTGGGAAACACCGAGGAACACCAGGAGCCTGCATTTTGTGATCTGCAGCAGCCATCCCCAGTGCTGGAGAGCAATCCCCGGCGTCCAGACCCAGGCGACCACTCCCAGGAAAGACTTTCTCGATTTGTTCATCTCTTCAGAGTGGTGAAAGAGCTTTGTTGTCATCTGGTGTTGTTAATTTTTTTTTTTTGTGTGGGGGAGTGCTTTGTTTGTTAAGTAAACAAGTTCTTTTCCACTTCTCTCAGAGAAAATTTTTTCCCAAACCAGGTGGGTGGGGAGGGGCCATGGGGGTTTTTTCCTGTGGGCTCCTTTCAGAGGGTTTTCCCAAATTTGCCCTAAACTAGGACAGTGTCTAACTATGCCTTTTCCTTTTTGCTGTTGTGCTTTGACCTCTTTCTAGGCTAAAGCATATATTCCAACAACAAACATCTCTGTAGGTGAGTTGACACATAACACTCCTGATGGACGGTTCTACACTGTCTCCTGAATTATTATGGAAAATATGGCTCTGTCCACTAGAAGAACTTCTCTAGTGAGTGTCTGTTAAGACGGAGAGATGAGCTCTGTGCCTGACTCTTGATTTCCTTATGCTTCTTATGATGAGCTCCTGTATGTGGAAGAATGCTGTACTAGATGTGCTTGAACTCACCTTGCCTGCTGTCCCCACCAGTCCACCCTCCTGCTCTTTAAGCAAGGAACAAGAAAAGTGTATGTTGTCTGATTTCACTTCCCATCTTCCACCCATTTGAGCTAATCTTTGTAAGTGTTTAAATTTTCTGATGTCACACCTTCTGAGTACTGACTGGCTAAACAGAAAAATGGAAGCGGAATATGCTCCATATAATTTATGGGAAAGTAATACAGAAGTAACAAAAGCCACTTTTCCCCTGTGGTTTTTGTTACTATAGGTTGGGACTGGATGGGAATCCTGGGTACATTTTAATAATTCCCAGATACTAATAAGAAATGATCCAGCAGCTTGTGGTACTTAAGATTTCAGGAAGAGCAACAAATGACTGTGACTTGTTCTGATCCACATCAACAAGACCACAAACCACTGATCTCCAAAGAAATAGTGCATCCAGAAAACCTACTAGACGGTTTTATGAAGGAGTCATTGTTTTTCAAAACAAAATAAATGTGGAAAGGAGAATTTTTGGCAATTAATTACATCTGTAATGGAAAACATATTGTATCATTAAACTACACTCTTAATCTTCCTCACTTATTTATCGGCTTTTGATGGAGCAGAGTCTGGGATTTATGTTCTGTCCAATGTCCCACAGAACTTTTGTCCAGTAAAAAAGGTCATCTGTAAATTTCACATAGGCAAGTGTAACATTTTCCTACCATAACATCATCTTTAAAAGAGGGAAAAAAAAAAAAAAAGACATGGCATTAAAAGTTGAAAGCTGCTGTAAACCTAAGAAAATACATTTGTTCAGCTGAGCCCACATTAAGCTTGATTTGCTTCATTTGGAAACAGCTGAAACGGCGTAATCTTGAGCTTGTAGTGAGAAATATCAATTTAACATGTAGTTGGTGTGCTAAGGGCTGCCCTGTTCCAATTAAAAATCCACTGTGTTTTTATGGTGGTATTCTGGAGGGTGTCTTGATTTGCTGATGAATGCTGACAGGACTATTAAAGCTGTGAAACAACACTTGAATATGGCACAAAATGAAAGAAAGGCACTGCCATGCTGCTCTTGGGTGTTATTATCCTGATTAAAAATTGGAGCCAAAGCGAAAATCATCCCTGGGCAATGCGTTTATTTATTTATTTATTTATTTATCCCTTTAAAATGACTTCATGGTATTGGTAGCTGTGTTTCCTGACAGGAAACCTTAAGGCACTGTGATTAAGTGAAGGAGCATTTCTTATTAACCCCTCTTTCTTGTACCTAGAAGCACAGATGAAGAATGACTGAGTTTGCTGTGTGACATTATGAACATGCAATGCTCAGAGTTGGACAGGCCCCTGACTATTGATGTTTTCTGGCGCTCCTGGTTATTAAAAATCCTTCTTTCAGCAGAGTTTTGAGAGTCATGTCAGCTGGCCTTTGAAACTCAATGGGGAAAGAGTCACCTGGACAGAACATAGCCTTTCATTTGTCCCCTTAAATTGCCTATGACAATCTGAAAATACCTGTTTTCCCTTTTTTTTGCCATATATTAAAAAATGTAGGAGTCATTCAGATGATGACTTCTTCCACAACTAAGCTGTCAAGCAAGAGCCTCACCAGCTTGGGGTTTTGATGCCAAATCGAACATTTCTGTCTGTGATGTGGGAACAGGCAGGTTAGAAATAGAGTAGACTTTTTTGCAGAAGGTCCAAACAACAGTTATTTTCTATGTATGATTATAGGGTGATTTAAATTAACTTTTTTCCTGTCCTCAGCCAGCACATGAACAGAGCTGAGTATGGGCAGAGAACTGGGCATGGCTGGGGAGCTGGGGGCAAAGAGGGGTGCTGGACAGAGATGTGGCTGGCACCAGGAGTGGGTGGTGCCTTTAGCCCTGAGAGGGGGAAGCCTCTTCTCAGCCTTGTAAGTAATGGGACAACTGGACTCACCTGATAGCCAATGTAGAAGTGGAAAAAAACAAGTATACACTTTCCATCCAATCAAGATATTGATAAAGTTAACTGAGGCACAAAGGGTGTGAGGAAAAAAGTATTTGTCTGTGCACCAGTGCCCCAAACCTACTAATAAATTTGTCTGTATTGCTGTCACTGGATACTGCCCATAGAACTCACATGCCTGAAATTCAAAAGCCCATGAACATAACCTATTTAGGAAGAGTCAAGAGGGGAAGGGGAATGGCAAGCCACATAAAATGAGCTGTTATCTCCTTCTGAGTCACTGGGCATCCTCTTCATTTCCCTCTTTTCCTCCCCTACTCCACACCTCCACAGTTTGCACTCCGGTTTCAGGGGACTTGAAAAGCGGTGTGGGGAGAAAACATCTGCTTTTGTCCCAGCAGCTGACAGTTTTCCCTGCAGAGTGTATGCCCGTGGCAGCACAGCATGAAATGCCCTTCACTCAGGTACTGGCACCAGAGAGAAAGTTGTCACAGCAGACAGGAGGGCCTGGCTGGTACATCTGCTTGTGGCTGGATCAGTGTTTCTGCACAGTGCAGAAGAGAGGGATGGCAAATGGATTTATCCTTAGAGTCTCTCTAACCTTGAGAAAAAACCACTTGTGTTTGTTTCTTGTTATTGTAGATTCCTGTGTGCAGGAGTGTAGAGGATGTGGATACAGCATCCAGCATGGGTGCTCATCTTTGAAGGAGCTGCTAAAGCGTAGAGATGACATAGAAAAAATCCACTCAAAACAACGTTAAAGTGTTGTAAGAAAATGTCAATTAGCAACAAAAATTAAAATCTGGCCCTGCAAGGTATTATGTGAAGTAGCTGCTCATGGGAAACGGTCTGGTTATGTCTCTTGCAGTTCTTTTTTCCTGGCATGGTTCACATGAGGTCATGAAAATTATGCACTTTGAATGCTTTTCTATGAAAAAACAGATGCTTTTAGTTAGGATTCAACAGAATTCACAAAATCACTGTAATAGGGTTTTTAATGCCTCCCTACACTGTGGGCTGGAATGAGAAAAAAACCGTAAGATGCTACAAGTTTCAATCTGAATTATATGCTGGATCTTCCCTTCTGTCAACACTAATATTGTAGATTTTTCAAGACATACTGATTTTTAAACAATTTAGCAGAACTGATCATCTATATATAGTATAACAGATGTAATCTTAGTGGATAGAAAAGAAACAATCACAGAGTTATGTGTCATGTTATCATGAATGTCTCCATGCTCCTTAGGAGGGGCAGACCAGGAAGGTGTGGTAGTGGAGTTGCCCTCTATGTGCAGCAACACTTGGAATGTATTGAGTTCTGGCATGGGGTGGGTGATGCATAAGTAGAGAGATTATGGGTTAGGATTAAAGGGCAGAGTAGTCAGGGTGACATTGTGGGTGTTTTCTACAGGTCACCAGATCAGGAGGAGGAAATGGATGAGGTCCTCCAGAGGCGGCTTGAAGCATCCTCAAAGTCACAAGAAGTGGTTTTTGTGGGGGACTTTAACTACCCTGATATGTGCTGAAGAAGCAGCACAGCAAAGGACAAACAGTCCAGGTCATGGACATCAGGAGAGGTGCCTGAGGACTGGGAGGAAGCAAATGTCACCCCAGTCTTCCAAAAGGGCAAGGAGGAAGACACAGGGAACTAGCAGTCAGTCAGCCTCACCTCAATCCTGGGATGGTGATGGAGCACCTCATTCTGGAGGCCATCACTATCCACAGGGACGACAAGAAGGTGATCAGGAGTAGTCAGCATGGATTCACTAAAGGTAAATCACGCTTGACCAGCCTGATTGCCTTCTATGATGAAACAACTGCCTGGAGGGATGAGGGAAGAGCAGTGGATATTGTCTACCTTGACTTCAGCAAGGCTTTTGATGAAACAACTGCCTGGAGGGATGAGGGAAGAGCAGTGGATATTGTCTACCTTGACTTCAGCAAGGCTTTTGACACTCTCACAACATCCTCACAGGCAAACTCAGGAAGTGTGGACTGTGTGAGTGGACAGAGAGGTGGTTTGAGAACTGGCTGAACAGCAGATACCAGAGGGTTGTAATCAGTGGCACAAGGTCTAGTTGGAGGCCTGCCACTGGTGGTGTCCCCAAAGGTTCAGTATTGGTCCCAGTATTGTTTAACTTTTCACCAATAACTTGAATGAAGGGGCAGAGGCCTCCTCAGCAAGTTCCCTGACAACACAAAGCTGAGAGGAGCGGCCGATACCCCAGATGCTGAGCAGCCCTTCAGAATGGCCTCAGCGGGCTAGACAGATGGGCAGAGAAGAACCAAAAATTCAACAAAGGTGAATGCAGGGGGATGACCTGCTGGGGACTATGGAATCCTTGTAAACAAACTGTCCATGAGCTGGCACTTCGTCCTTATGGTCAAGAAAGCCCAATGTATCCTGGGGTGCCCTGGGAAGACCATTGGCAGCAGGTCCAGGGAGGCCTCATCTGGAGTGTTCTGTCCAGTTCTGGGCTCCACGGTACAAGAGAGACATGGAGCTGCTGGAGTGGGTCCAGAAGAGGGCTACAAAGATCATTAGGGGATAGGAGCATCTCTCTTATGAGGAAAGGCTGAGGGAACCGGGCCTATTCAGAGATGACAGAGGGGACCTCATCAATGTCTGCCAGTCTCTGAAGGGAGGGTGTCAAGAGGATGGATCAGGCTCTTAATGGTGGTGCCGAGCAAATAGGACAAGAGGCAGTGGGCGGAAACTGATGCACAGGAAGTTCCACCTGAACATGAGGAAATACTTTACAGGTTCACTGGAACAGGCTGCTCAGAAAGGTTCTGGTGTCTTCCTCATTGGAAATATTCAAGAACCATCTGGGCACAATCTTGAGCCATGTGCTCTGGGATGGCCCTGCTTGAGCAGGGAGGTTGGCCCAGACGACCCTCTGTGCTCCCTTCCAACCTTGTCCATTCTGCAATTCTGTGAAATGCTTCAGTTATGTTTTTTGGAGAAAAGCCATATGAGTCAGTCATATTACATGCTGATCCTGAAACTGAAACTCCTGCCAGTCCAACATTACTTAAAGCATGTAAACAGCAGGTGCTAAAGCTAGGCATTTTAATGTCAGGTTGTCTAGATAATTTGCATCTAAAAGTTTCATATTAGCTTGCTGAAGATCTCTTTGAATGATTAATCATACTTCTCAGTAAATCTTGGACCAGTGTAACATTTTAGAGGACACAGCAAAAATTGAAGATATACAATAGCAAAGGGGTAAAATTGCAGCCTAGGTAAATTAAAGTCTTTTATCTTTATACTGATCATGTAAAAATCCCAGAATTTTTGATTAAATTCTCAGTAAATAAAGAATGGAAGAAGTTAATACCATTAATTTCAAACCCATAGATTTCAGGGAAAACCTCTGAAACTACCTTGCAATTTGGTGGAGATTTTTTTTCATACACATACACTTTGGTTGAAAAGCAAGTAATAGAAAATATTTGATAATATATTGTGTAGCATTTAATCAAGAACAATGTAATTTACTCTCTGCAGTGAACTAAATGGATTAGATGATATAATATTATAATAGATTACTACTACTGAATATGTCTATTTTTATTTGCACCATGGTTTTCTGGGTCCTGTCTCCTTCAATTTTTGAACTAAGATCTGAAAGGAAATGATTGCAGAGGAGGTTTTCAACCAATGTGGGGATTGGGTAGGAGAGACAGCCACCTAATAAAAACTAGTGATGCGTCTTCTGAATTGAGCACACCATGAGGATGATGTCACACCTCTAGCAAAAATGGAAAATGAGCCTTTCTTGTGAGACAGAAGCTCCAGCTTGTCAGAAGTAACTCTCCAAAGATTTCTGTCAGGTAAGGTAATTTCCTAAATAAGCAGATGGGATCCTTCATTGCACAAAGAGGGAATCACAGGTAGGGACAGGGAGATTTGAAGTGGTAAAAGGTTAGATCTTCTGGTAAAAGATTCATGGCGTTCAATCTGATCATATAAATAAAAGAAAAGTTAGCATTTAAGGTAAAGATTTGAGGTACTCTCACAACATAGAATTGTTGGTTATATTGCCTGAAGGCTCCAGGTAAGCACTGTTAGGAGTTAGAGCTCTGGTACAGTATGAAACAAAACAACCTAAGTTTCAGGCTGACAGTTTTGGAGTAGTAATAAGATTCAAATATTTTTAGAGAGTGATTTGAACCTTTTGAGCTACATTACATGAGGGTGCCCCTTTTTCTTCAGTGGACACACTAAAATCAGAATTTGTAAAAGAAGATATGCTCTCATTCAAAGATTTATTATACAGAAATTTTAAATGCTGTCTTTATAGCAAAGGTCAGAGCACTAGAACATTCCAAGCCACACTGATGTAATAAATATATCAATCTACTGGATGAAAAGCTGAGTTTACAATGGTGTCTGGAAGGCTGCAAGTAGTACGGGAGAATGTGGAGGAAGGAATTAAATGCTAAGGAATCTGGAGGCAAAGAGAATGTATCTGTTTGGAGCTGGAGGCAAAATGAAAAATTTTGGGTCAACTTAGGTTATACTGCGTGTTAGTGACCACCAGAGTATGCTGTGAATCTTTGAACGGACACGTTCTTCCCATATATTGCTAGTTTTCCTTGTCCAGAGAAAATCTGCAAAGTGTTCTAGTCCTTTAGATACCTGATCCTGTTGTGGTCCAGTCCTAGTGGAACAGGCACGTCTCATTCTTGCTCTGGGGCCTTCTTCCCTCATGTCACAACACAGAGACTGACTTCAAAGCCTTCATTCCACAAACCCTAGACAGTGGGACTACTAACAGCATGTTATTTATATTTTTCTCTCTTAAAAATCCAAGCTAGCAAAGAGTCAAACAGCCTTTCTGCAACCCTAATCACTCACATAATTTTAATGAAAGAAGTGAATCCAAAGCTGAGAAAGCAATTGCTTGAAAACTTGGAAGTACTGTGAAAACTTGTCTCCCTTGAATTTGTGTGAGATGAGGCAACCTATAGTCATCCTTTCCTGTGGAGCATTCAGGAAACACTATAGTCACGTCCAAGAAGTGGATTGGGTTTTTTTCAGGGAAGGAGGCTCTTGTCTGTATGGCACTTACTTCTCTGGCTGCAGAAATTAGTAAACTGGACTAAATGCTAGACTGTAGGAGGAGAAACCATAGTCCTGTGATTAGGGCAGCTGCTCTGAAGAGTTGCTTTCTATCTTTGCTTTGCTGCAGGAGGCATCCTAACTTTTTCAATTCTCATGTGACTTCAGCAGACCCACTGGTCTGGTTTGTAGTCTACATTTGCATACAGCAAGAGGAAATAATGATTTTCAGCTACGAATCAGACCACTGCCTATGAAATGAGTGAAGCTCCAGGGTTGCATCTGCAGGGACACGGAAGACTGTCATTTGGTTGAAGTGTCACTGTGGCAGAATGGCTAGTGCTGAAAAAGCTTTGTTGTAGGAACATCCTGTGTGTCAAAAAGGCTGGGCAGGTGAGCTAGTGCTCCTTCTCTGTGCTGTGTTGATTTTTTTAACTTTGTTTTCTTTTCAGTGACATGAAGGGGCTCTTCTTAAGTACAGGTGAGCATATGCTCATATGTGAAGAGGATTGGTTTATTAGAAAAGAAAAGAATATAATAGTTCCAGTTGAAAGCGTTCTACAATGATCATCTAGTCCAATTGCCCGACCACTTCAGGGCTGAACAAAAGTTGAACCATATTATGGACTTTCTCAAATGCCTTTTGTGCACTGACAAACCTGGGGCATCCACCTCCTGCAGGAAGCCTGTTCCAGTGTTTGACCACCCTCTCAGTAAGGAAATGCATCCTAATGTCCAGCTGAAGCCTCCTGTGGTACAGCTCTGAACCATTCCCACATGTCCTATCCCTGCATACCAGGGATAGCACCTCCCTCTCCATGTCCCCTCCTCAGGAAACTGCAGAGAGCTGTGAGGTCACCCCTCAGCCTCCTTTTCTCCAAATGAAACAAGCCCAAAGTCCCTTCAAACAGGATATTGCCTCCAGCCCTTTCACCACCTTTGCTGCCCTCCTCTGAACACGTTCTCATCCTTTGCCCTCATTCCTCAGCTGTGGGGCCCAGAGCAGCACACAGAGCTCAAGGTGAGGCCCCACCAAGGCTGCACAGCAGGGCAGTCACCTCTGTGACTGGCTGGTGATGCTGAGTTGGATGCAGCCCAGGAAGGAGTTTGTCCTCTGGGCTGCCAAGGTGCATTGCTGGCTCCTACTGAGCCTGCTGCTGGCCAGCACACACCGATCCCTTCCTTCAGGGATGATCTCCAGCCTCTCCATCCCAGGTCCAGAATCCGTATTCAAACTTGTTCAGTTTCATCCCATTAATCACTGTCCAATGCTATAAGCTCTCTAGACCCCCTCAGCAAGGCATCTCATCCCTAAAGTCCCCTGGAATTGAGCCCTGAGGAGCACTGCTGGGACAGGTTTCCAGGCAGATGTAGCCCTGTTCACTACAACCTTTTGAACTCTGTCTTTCAGATAGTTCATTGCCCAGCTCACCATGAACCTGCTTATCCAAAGGTGGACAATTTGTCCTGAAGGGTATTTGAGAGACAGTATGAAAAGCCTTGCTAAAATTCAGAAAAACTGTTTCGACGGTCTTGCCTTCATCCATTGGGTGAGTGACCATATTATGACCATTATGAAGGACAATCAAGTTAGTCAAACAGGTGTTTCCCTTTGTGAGCCCATGTTGATTGTGCCTGGTGATATTGTGCTATTCTTCAAACATATTTCAATGACTACTTTCAATTTACTTGCTGTCCATTGGAAATCATCTGTGCTACCTGCAACACCATGAACATGCAGTTGTGGTGTTTCAGCTGGGATAGAGTTATTTTTCTTCACAGTAGATAGTATGGGGCTGTGTTTTGCATTTGTGCTGAAGACAGCATTAATAATTCTGGGGTGGTTTCATTATTGCTAAGCAGTTCTTACATAGATCCAAGGCCTTTTCTGCTTCTCATACTACTCCCCAAATGAATAGGATGGGGGTACACAAGGGGTGTACAGGGGGAAGGGGGCACAGCCAGAACAACTAACCCCAACTCACCTAAGGGATATTCCAGACCATAAGTTGTCATGCTCAGGATATAAAGATGGGAGAAGAAGAAGGAAAGGGCGGATGTTTGGAGTGATGGCCTTTGTCTTCCCAAGTCTCTGTTACATGTGTTGGAGCCCTGCTGTCCTGAGGATGTCTGAACACCTGCCTGCCCATGGGAAGCTGTGAAATAATTCCTTGTTTTGCTTTGCTTATGAGCACTGCTTTTGCTTTACCCATTAAACTGTCTTTATCCCTGCCCATGAGTTTTCTCACTTTTACTCTTCTGATTCTCTTCCCTATCCCACTGTGGGGAACTGAGAGAGCAGCTGCGTGGGGTTGAGCTGCTGGCTGGGGTTGAACCATGACAACAGCTCATGATAAAATTTGAAATAAACTGATAGGGACATATATTTAGATATTTATTAATGAGAAAAAGAGAAGCCTCAGGCTCTCTATAAGAATCAAGGTGCCTCTATATTCCCAGCTGGCCTACAGGATGGCTTTTCACTAAGATGCCTGAGGTTTCAACAAAATCATAATCTAACTGCATAAATAAAAGATTTATTATGTCTCTTTTCTTCTTCTGTGATATAGTATCCACATTATTAACAAAACAATTCTAAAAACATTGATTAAGTATTTCTATCTCTCAGCTGTTTTGTGAACAATAATTTTAGAATATTTTGGTTTTCTCTGATTAAGAGTTGTTTTTTCCTTCCCTATATTTTTCATAGATATTATCAGTGGATCCTATTCCCAGTGATGATATGACAGTGTATCCTAGGATTCTTTTTGGAACCCCAGGAGATGAGGTCTTGCCAAGAAATTCAGCCATGGATGAAAGTGGAGACAGGAAATTATTTGCCCACATCTCCCATAAGACTGTTACAGCAGCTCAAAGTGGTTTTTTATATATATATTTTGTATCTTTATGCTTATGAATGTTTTTGTTTTGATGGAGTGTCCACTTGCTCAGCTTCTTTTTCTACTTCTTTCTTTTATGTTTAAAGTACCTCTTTTCTGTAAATGTTGAGTCACAACTCTGGGATGTTCCACTGAAATCAGTTTCCTATTTGGTGAAAGGGAAGGTAACATTGAAAGCACTGGACTGTAGAACCTGCTCTGTGTTACAAAAGCCCAAAATAGTAATTTCTAAATGTTTTCCCTGGAATTTTCAGGCAAACCACCACTTGGGAGCTGGGAATGCTCCTAGGTGCCACAAGACTGAGGTGGTGAAGTTTCATGTCAGGGGATAAAGAGGTGCTGGGACAATACAACAGGAGGTTCTATATACATGCACCTATATCAACATAAATCAGCAAAGTGAAACTGCCTTTGGAGATTATTTAGACATGTCTGTGCTGTGCCCTGTGCTGCTGAGTTTATAGAAAGGTCCAGCCAGAAAAGCACTCTACACCCAGATATCATAACAAAAGTGACATCCAGGGTAGTAAAATAAATATTTAATTTCTTCATGTTCCCATATCCATCTCAGACATCCAGCTAACTCTAATAATACTTTATGCTATAATACTTTACAAATACAACTATTATAAATTAATATAATTGTTTTGATAGATACTTGTGAGATAGTTTTGCACTCTCTGCCCACTAATGTCTTTCCAGCTATGAGACAGTATTAGGCTTTTTTTGCATGCTGTAAATGTATCAAATCTAAAAGCCAAAGTGACTTTTGAAACACTAACAATATCAGTCAATGCTTATATTACCCTTACATCTTCAGAGTCTTTTATGAACAGCCATGAATGAAGTATGGTAATAGTTTTATTGCATTGCAAACCTGCTTTGCTGTTCCTCCATCTGCTTCATCAGAGCTCATCCTGATGTCTATGAGAGCAGCACATGGGTGCTTCAGATGACTAACCACTGAAACTGGGCTGTGGAAAGTTATGGTTTTCCCTGTATCTCCCCCAAAACCAGATTAGACACTACATATCAAAATTTTGGGAAGCAGATGTGCCCACAGCATCATCAGATGCCACGTACTGAAGGGGGTCTGCCTGTCTCTGCTGTCACCTGTACTAGGACTGAGTTCTTTGGGTGCCAGACAGCTTCTTTCAGCTTGGCAGAGTGTCCAGAATGGTCTTGGTGCACTGTTTGGAGCTTGTAGGAGTGTAAACAGAAGTTACAATAAATTGTCAGCAAGGATGACTTTTCCAGGTGCTAATAGTGGGAAAAATTGTAGTGCCTTACACAGGAGGGATTTGGACCCCACTGTGAGGCTCAGCTCTTCACCATCATCTCTGCCCTTGGTCTACAGAGTTGTGTACTGTTGCTCTCATCCAAACTATGGAGAGGGAGACACAGGTCAGCTGGAGCAGAGGAGAAGCAAATTGTGTGGGAAATGCCCAACAACCCTTCAATCCTCCAAAGGTTTCCTTGAGAAAGGAGAGGCTGAGATTGCTGAGGTCGCTGGGCTGTGTCCTTCCATCTGCAGACTTGTCTGCTTGCAAGAGATGGGAACTGATTTTGGCTGCTTCCTCCCACCCAGGTCACTAGGTGCTCCAAGGATGTGTCCTAGGTGGCATTGCTCTTCCATGTGTCCATGGTGGCATGTTCCTCCTGGAGTTTGTCACACCAGGTCCTGGGACCACGGTGCCACTGGCCCAGTGAAGGCTGTGCTCTGTTGTGAGCACCACGGCGAGGCTGCCGCATTTGCTGCTGAGAGTAAACTCTATGTCAAGCACTTTTCCCATCTGGCATCTATTAAAATAATGTGTGTGAGCATGTGTGTGTGTCTGTGTGTCTGTGTGTGTGTAATGTGTGTTTGCACATGTGTATTTGTGTGTATAAAATATGGGCACAGTCTCTGATTTCAAATATAGAACAAAATGCATGTTTCAAATTATGTTTTAATTTTGGCTTTTTTGTTAACTGGAAAGATCCTTTATTTTAGAGTTTGTGCAAACTCTTTTACTTAACATATTATCTCTAACAGATTGCATAAGCATGACTGTTATCTGCGTTAGTCATCACTTTAGACCATGGAATATAACTCATGGCAGTCTGGATTTAATGAATGTTTGAATTAACCTATACCTAATTTCTTGTGTTTTAAAACCTAAATCTCATTGAAAGCTGAGCTTTGTTTACTTCCCAAAATTGATCTGAGGGCCATTTGGAACACTTAGTGTATTCTAAAATGTGATCGTATCAACAATACACACTCAAGTTTGTTTTAAAGTGAGTTTTTCTTTTCTAGTTTACATAAATCATTTAAAAAAATCGTTCACTTTTTTGGATCATAATGTACTCACTTGGCTTTTAGACCTACATAGCTCACAGACCAATTTTTCAAACAGGATTCTAAAGCTATTTGTGGATTACTTTCTGTTTGCTACTTGTAATCTGCATTCCTGAGGCAAGCATGCTAAAATGACTGAGGATTTTCATCGAGCTAAGTGATTATACTAAATAGGGCAATTTTGGGTGCTCTTGGCTTCTGTGTTTAAAAATACAATACAGAAGAAACCAACACCACATTTTCTGTTAAACCACAGAGGGCACTGTTTGTTCTTAATATAAAATGACCCTGCTGCATAGACTCTTGTCAGTCTTCATTAAGCAATCAATGTTAAGAGCTTTAATTCAACCTTCCCCCCCGCCCCGTTTTTCTTTCTTTGAGTCAAAAGTTAACCAGGTGAATTACAGTTATGCACACTGTCATGTTCTTCCAGTGTTTGGTACCAGACACTGCCCTGGTCCATCCCTCCTCTCCTTACTGCTTCATTATATCACCGGAGTAGAGTTTGCTTTCCAGCAGATGTAGTGCAGGAAACTGCCTCGATTGTTTAATGGTTAATTAGTACTCTACATTTTTACTTGCTCTTTACTTTTACTTTCAAGTATTGGAGAAAGGGAGGCAAGGCAGCACTGTCAACAATTGAAGAGTTAATTCCTAATATTTCTCCTCTGATGCTTTCAGTCAGGATGGAGTAAAGGACACGGAGCAACAGTGAGGTTGAAAATCAATTGGCTATGCCAGTTTTGCAATTATTGTTTATCCATTACCTGAAATATTCTGAATAAAATATGAAGACATTTTCTGTTTTCTCAAAAGAAAAAAAATCTTCCAAAATACCTGACACAGAAAAAGCAATAGCAAAATTTACAGGTTTTGCTAAAAATAAAGTGTTGGGTTTTTTGAATTCAATCTGTTTGTTTGTTTCTGTAAAACATGCTGGGGAAAACATCAGAATTTCATGTGAAATAAACATGGAACTTGTTTTGTCTTAGCGTTTTGTTGATACAAAGTGGCCTTAGATCATTGTACAGAACATCACACACAGACAAGATAAACTGTTTATAATATGAAAATCCTCATAGATTAAAGGAAATAAATAAAAAGCTGAAATTGCGAATACTGTCAACATCAGATTAGTGGGAAAGTTCTTGTTCACTTGTGGCCCTGTTAACTATTGTGCAAGTTTGGGACATCTCAGAAGCTATAAAGTATTACTTCAGTTGCTATTGATTCAATTAGGGGTGTTTTTTAGCAGTTTCTCTCTCTCCCCAGCAGTGAACCTTATCACCTTTGCTGTTTAATTTAATTTCTTGTTTGTTGGAAGCCTGGATAACTTCTGGGATGATATTTTGCATTTCACTTCCCCAACCTATGTATAAAGCTGGTGCTGATATCTTTGAGTGCTTTTTAGCTCTTGATGACACACTGCATTGGTCTTAGCCAGACACAACAGGTTTTGCTTTGTCTTTTTTGTGCCTGGCTAAAGACACAGGACACAAATGGCTGTTCATTTTGCAAGCATTTGAAAAGGACTGCTAAAATTACGGATTTTCTGGAAAACAGCATTTCCCAGGATCCCCTGATGGGCTTTAGGCAACTTGTGATTTTGTCACTGAGCAACCTATTACAGAGCTAAATTATCTGATGGTGCATTAAAAAAAAAAAATTAGTTTAATCTCTCTTGTTCCAGTTTATATCTGGTGTTTCTAATCTTCCTGACATGTCCCAGGATAGACCCTTGAGGAACTCCTCACCAGGCTCTATATAGGGTACTACTCAGTAGCAACTAACCTTTGAAATGGACAATTCAAAAGAGTTTTTTCTCCATCTTGTAGTGCAGCCATCAGGATTGTGAAGACTCACGGATATAAGGATGCTGCAGGAAGCCGCGTTGAAAGTGTTGCTAAAGGAAGCCTTTCCTCCATTGGGAAATGACTCATGATAAGGGTGCTGTTCTTGGAGCTACATTTAAAGAGACAATTTGTAAGAGAGCTAATGGAGACTGCCCGGAGAAATGCAATTTTCTCTGCTGGTTTCTAGTTTTTTTGATTTTAAAACATGAGATGATACATAGAATTCCCTTCTGAGAGTAGTTCAATCAAATCATCCATTGCTACAAGGCCAAGGACGATAAATTTTTGCAGGTTTCTTTTAAAGAATTCAGGAGTAAAGGTCAAAACTTTTTAAAGTAACCTGAATAAGAGATTATCCATACCATCAAACAGGCAAATTCTGCTGCACAGCTGGAGTGTTATTTTCCTTGAAGGCGCTGCTAGGGGCAAGGACATTATCTTGCCAGTGAGGTTACATGCTTTGTATGTGTTTTAGGCTTGGGTCTGCATTACCATGGGATAGTTATAAAAACATGCTGGTGGTTCTGCAGAAGAATTTGATTTTTCAAAATGTTCTTCCTTGCCTGTCTGATTTTCAAAAACTGGAAACATAATCTGGGAAATAGGGCTGCAAAGTCATTACAAAAGCCCTGCACAGCACAACTCTTGCTGTTTTTGGCTTTTCTATTTCCTCTATATGCCAATTCATTCCTAGCTATGCTTATCATGGGATCATAGCATTTTCCATCTCATTTGAGTTTTGAACCAGGAATTTGGTAATCTGCAACACAGAATATTGAAACTGCTTTAATTTGCTATGTTTAGGCATATTCTGAATATCTAAATATTATTAAACATAAGGTTCTTTGATTTTTCCTTTTAAGTGACATAGAATGAATTTGTAGAAGAGAAGGCAGTACTTCAGTTATCCATAAGGCATCTGTTTATGTTTCCAACTGGTACACTTTATCACCAAGTCATTGGTTTATATTACAAAATGATGGCTGTGTAATAAGTAGTTAGCAGAAACCACAGGCACGTCTTTGAAATAACACTAATGGCCTTTTTTGATGAAATATATAAGGCTTTCTGAAAAGGTTTTGATGAAGAAATGTATTTTCTTTGCTTCCTGTTAACAGTGAGCATGTTGAAGCCCTTTAATCTCTGTTGCACAACTAAACATTTTTTTTTTTTTTCTTATTTGGGATTGGTTTGAACTAGCAAGTACCATTTAATTATTTAGAAGCTTTAAAGCAAATTAATTTGATCAGGGAAGAACTAATTAACAATAGCTGGTAACACTGAGAATTAGTCATTCTACCTCTTTCTATACTTATCTAGTTTATGGTACTGAGGATTCTCTTCTGTTAGCAGAGTTTGCATATAATAGTACATTATACAGTATGCTGGAAGGCCCAAGTGTGATGACATTTTTAAGACTAAGATTTGCTCTGAAGGGATTAAATCTCTAGGTTTTTATGAAAAGTCCTTAGCAATTTACCATGCTTCACATTGGATAAGTTTTCTGGCATTTCACAAGTACGTCTTCCAACCAGATTCTAAGCTAAAATTAGATGTAAATTGGATCTGTAGTTAAAGATGTGATCCTTGGACAAGTTTAACGTTTATGTCTGTTTTATACTCTAGCTTAAAAAAGTTCAGCTGCAATGCATTGTGCAAAATGATATTTTGCACAGGATACATTTGAAGAAATAATTTATGATTAAATTTTATGTAGTGTTGTTTTAAACTCCTATTACAAGCACTTTTGCTGATGCTACATATTTTCAATCTTGTTCTCAGAAAATTTTGCTAAACTTTGGCTACTTTTTTCATGGATTTTTTTTCACCCAAGTGAAGATTACTTGCATCCTGCAGGGGAAATGTTGCTTTGGGAATGTTCTCATCCAACTTTTTCAGCTTTAAGAAATCAATTTATTAAATATTTATGTCTTCATATTTTTGACGTTTTGGAGAAAACCTTCATTCAGAGTCCCACTAGGTTTTGGTATCAGGACTGTAAATTTTGCCTTTGTTTCAAGACTCTACTCTTTGTTATCTTCATGACATAAAATTTAATGTCTTCAAGGAAGAAAAGAGTCTTTCAAAGAAGGGAGGAGTCTTTCTTTCATAATTTGCATCAATTTCTAAAACATTTGCCCTGTGAATTAAAAGGGATAGGGAGCCTGCAGTAAAACACCCATATCTAATAAACACAGTAAGATGCTAATTAAATGTAACTTATACAGGCAAAATGAATGTCAGTGTTTCCCAACTGTTGAATGCTTCACTACTTTAGTTTATTTTTAGCAAAATTAACCATATTTAGGAGAAATAGCAGTTTCCTACAAGTTACTTGGAAGCATTTCATTGAGATGGGTGACTTGGATCAACGCAGCTGTTGCAGGGAAGTCTAGAAGACCTGGGCTGCCCAAACAGCACGTGCAACCTGCCCAGGTCACCAGTCCTTGCTGTTTCTTGCTCTCTGGGCTGTCCCTCAGAGACAGCCTGAGACTGTGGGGAAGAACAGTGAAAAGACACAAAGGACACGAGGATGTAGAAAACCAGACTCATTGATTCTGTTGCCACTGGGGCAATGTGCACATAAGGATAGGTTAAGCTACAAAATCCTTATGGTCTTGCAGGTCACTCTGCCGCTGACAGCCTTTCACCTACATCTAGGTGTATCTGTACATGCAGATAACGTGTATATCTTGTGTGATGGACAGAGCCTGATGGTTCTCTTGCTTGGCCCATATGATCCCACTGTGTTCAGAGAAATGATGCAAGAGCACAGTCAGAAGTTCAGACACTGATTCAGGGCTCTCCATCCAATCACACACTCCACAGACAACTATAAAAGTCAGAAATAGCAGCAACTTCCAGACACTTTGGGCTCTTCAAGTGTGACAAATCTGAATCAAAGGCACATCAATGGCTTGGCCAGGTTTGACAGTGTTGTGTGCCTGTACTGCAGTAGTAAACCTGTTTGTAAGAGAAAAGTTAAGCAGAAAAGGTTTTAAATAAGAACTTTTTCATTTATGCAGAACATTATCTTTAGAAGCATCAGCAAGTGAAAAATATATAAAGTGTCTTTAAAAATAACTTTTATCTGGAGCCAGTCCAATAAAATCATTCCATCATAATTGCATAATTATTTTGTCACGTTATTACACCTTATTATGTAGAGTGCTTAAGAGTTTTGTCCACACATTTCTTAATGAATTTTTTTTTTCCTAAATATAATCTCAGCCTTTCTTTTTTAGTTTTCTACCTATGAATTTCATTGTCTGTATTTTAATTTATCTCCAGATAATGACTGTTTTATCTGAGAATGCAGTCTAATATCTCTGCTCTCAAGGGATATGATGGGAGGTGCATTAGGCTTATGAAACTGCTTTCTAGGAAAGCTGAAATTCAGGATTTCTTGAATCAGGATGTTATGGATCAGGAAATAATAGGAACAATAGCAAGATGGGTATTATATTTTTAAACAGGGATCTACTGACAGTATTTCCAAGTGTAGAATTTGTACAATGTGATTTGCTCAGCATGGCCTAATGGCAACAGGAGTTTTGCTATTTCTCTTCCTTGTGTCCAGGGATTTTGCCTGGATGAATTTTTTATCCATAACTACTTCATTAGTGTGAAGATTCACATGGAGGTGTTTTAGAAACCTCTCTTCAGAAATCTACCATTGATGAGGTGGATGTTGAATATCCTCTGAGGAAAGAGATTCACTTGGAGAGAATCTCATCCATGAGAATACGATGCGAGCGCTCCCTGGGGTCTCTACGCTTGCATGAATAGGAAGGATTAAAGGTTGAGGCTTATAGCCCATTTGTCATGAAATCCTCTAATGATGACAGAAACTGTAGACTTGCCTCATATAGAATATCTATAAAGAGCAGAGTGAAAAGGATATGGTGAGGCAATGGTGCATGACCCTAATTTTAGAAGTATTGAAAGTGGGAGAATTGGAGGAGTTTATGACAGTAACAGAATATTGGGGTTTGGTTTCCCTTCCTCCCACCAGTGCAAAACCCAAGCACTAAAGACTGTGTCTTGAAAAGTCCATACAATCATTTGGATATTCTCACCCTCCCTCTGCCTCCCTAGCACCCTCTAGGAAATTAAAAAACATTAATGTAAAAACCTAAGATACCTCAAAAGCCACAATAAGTAATGGGAAAAAAAGCAAGAGGGCACTGAATGCCCAGCAGCAGCTGGGATGCAGCTGGTGGGAGAACTGTGATGCTCCTGCCTCTCTGCCTTCGGAGGGACAGGGTAGCAGTGCCAGGGATTATGGAGGCACCTGCCAATGGCCCATCTGTTGGTAACCTGGGACCTACTTGAGCCCCTGGTTTGACCCTGATCCTGAGCCATGCCAAGGCCCAGATGGTCCAGGACTGATGCAGTCAGCTGCTCTGTTTTATTACAGATGGGGAAAAAAGTAAAAAAAATTGAAATAAGCATTTTATATTTCAGTTGAAGCTCAATATCCTACAAAATAGAAACTCCCTCTCCCTGTCTAGCTGCAGCCTGGAAGAACAGTCCTTTGAGGAGATGCAGAAGAAAGGTGTGATCAAGCCTGATCTTCAGTTTAGAAAATGGGTGTCAGACTCTGGTGCTGCAGCTCTTCCGTAGAAATAGAGGTTTATTCCCTAATTTGAACATTTTTTGATTTAGCCCATGAAACTAAGTTCTTTGGATCTTTTTGCTGAACACCTGGAATTTTTCAAAGAGATATCTGTAGCTGCCAGGTTTAGTTAGAGGTTTGCAAAACACCAGTGGCAGGCTGGAGTAAGGGAGGGAAAGCAAGGTGTTTCAGGACACAAAGCAGCCCAACTCTGCCAGGTTGCCTGTTTAAAGTACAAGCACATATGAGCAGGGATAATCTTCTTCCGTGTGGAGTGTGGTGTCCAGAGAGTTGTTACAAATCTGTAACAGTCTTTGTATGCTGCCTTGCCAGGCATAGCTTCTTTACACCAGATTTTAACTTGTGAAACCAGAGCATGGTGTTCCATGACTGTGTCCTGGCACTGCAGTAGTGTCACTTGCTGCCTGTGAGGGAGAAGAGCTGCATGGTGGGGACACTGCCTGCATGCAACTGCTGTGTGAGCAAATGTGTACTGTACCTGTGAGAATTAGTCTGGCAGGGGGAGAAAGAAACCCCACAAATTTGTTGAGAGGATTAAGCACAGCAGCTGAGTTTTGAGGGGCCCGTGGGTATTAATCAGGCTATTTACCATGACCAGAGCCATACCTTATTTCATGTGCTCTCAGATAACTCACATCCTCTCAAAAATATTATCCTGCAGGAATGGAAAATTTTAAGTTCCTTGTTTAAAAGTACATTGAAAGTTCCTCAGTAGAAAGTGTAAAATGTTTGTTCAGTGGGCTACCTGGTAAGGTCTTCACTTCTGTAATTTTTCCTGCTTACCCTAATAAATGTCTTCTTTTTTTTCTTTTTATTTTTTTTTTTAACTCTCAGAAGAGGAAATTACTTCATTAATTTAATTTAGATAGCTCAATTTCAGTGGTACCCACCGCACTTCAGATTTTATAGTTTGCAGTTAGAAAGCAACATCTGAAGTTTTCCCAGTAAAAATGTGATTTCCTGCTCTTAATACATTTATTGTATTTTCTTATATAAATATTGTTTAATTATAGAAAGGAATAATTTCTTAATCTTCACTAGGTGTCTAGACTGTTGATTACTTGAGGTACCTAAACCCAGAGCTTGCTATTAAGTGGCATGAAAGCATTGCATTTGAGTGGCTCATGGCCATTAATATGCTCATGAGTCTGCAGGAGAAATGGGTTTAGAGCACAGTCTATCTATCCACCTTGTATCTGACATCACCAGGAATCGAAATGCTTCTGGCTTACCATTGAAATATGGCGCTCATGGACTTGATGAAACACAGCCATTTAGTGAGACAAATACACCGTAAGTCAGATGGTTGTTACCCTTGTGATTACTTGCTAGTCATGTTTTCCTAAGCAGATGGTCCATGCTATCCGTGAGCAAGCAGCTTTTTAAGCAGCTATCCTGCTTGGTTTTAGGGAACTGGATTTGATGCATTTGTAAGGTTTGCTGTGTTATGTAACCCAGTCCTCCAAAGTTTTTTTTCCTTTTTTTAGAGTCACAGTTGATTAAAGCTGACCTGGCAAGAGACCAAAAAGCCTTTGAGAGGATTAGTGGTTATTAGTGTCATTGCCTCCCGTGCTGTAGAAGTGGCTGAGCAGCACGGCCCGGGCACAGCTCACCCCGGAGCCCGCGGGGAGCGGGAGCTGCGCCCTGCCGGCGGCACGGCCTTGTGCCGCACCGCCCCTGCTCCCGGCACCGCGGACGGGCCCCTGGATGCCGTGAGCCCCGAGGAGCCCCGGGAGGGAGCGGGGCCGGGGCCGGGGCTGTCACTCCTCCCGGGAGCGGGGCCGGGGCTGTCACCCCTCCCGGAGCGGGGCCGGGGCTGTCACCCCTCCCCGCGCACCGGCTCACCTGGGTGGCGGCGGCCGCAGGGACATCACTCAACACCCGCCTCTGTAGCGCTTTGTCTCCTTCCTTCTCCCGCTGCTTTGTGCGCTGCCGTGAAGAGGCGGCTGGCGCTGAACTTTTTACCTTCAAGGCTAAGTATTTGGTGTGCTGGAGAAAATGGCCATTAAAATGATTTGTGAAATAAATACTATCAGTGAGGCAGGTGTTGAACCTGTAAACAGTTAATTGCCTGAGTTCTGCAGACATCGACTATTTCTTTTGAGACATCTGCCAGCTAATATTATCTGATAGCAGCTCATTCAGTTGATGAATCTGTCATTTTGTAATTTAGCTACCAGGATATGTGCTGGGTCAATCAGCTCTCAAACCTGTGTTTAGATGAGCTTCACAATCTGTGGTCATCTGGAGACATTCAAGGTATAATGCAATTAATAATTTACCATCATTGTTACATGAAAGTAACTTACAGTAGAAAAGTCAAAACATGTCAGTTTTCTGAGCCTTTGAGAGTCATGTGAACGTTGCTTTTAAATAATGGTCAGAGTAATAAAAGCCTGGTCAAACTTAAGGGTCAATGAACAACAGAAGATGGGGCATATTTTTAGGACATTTAGCTATTTGTAGAAACTTGGTGAAGTAATACTTGTTTTAACATCTGTGTTCAGCGTTTTTCAGCTTGTTTCTGCCTTGAAAATTATTACAGAACTTTGCTGCAGGTAAACCAATCATGCTCTGAAATACATACATGATACTCAGAAGTTGATCTGTAAGTAACCATGGGAAGAAAGAGGGGACTGTGTTTAAAACAGACAGGGTTCATGTCTACTTTTGTATTGGACTGTATTTTGAATTAAATTAAATTAAATTAATGCAGTTTTGTAAGTGGAAAGCATGACAATACTTTTGAGCTGGTCCATGGAATATAGTTTTTCCTGTTGATCACATGCAAGTAGATATTAACACCCTCCAAAGAATTTCAGCTAAGTTTAGGATTTTGGTTGAACAAAAGATGATTTGTACCTGAGGGGAGTACATTCACCCAACAAGCCTAGAAGGAGACTGTGGAATTTGAATGGGATTTTATATAAAGCAAAAAGGAAAAGAGGAATGGATTGTTTTAAAAAAGTATTAACATCAAGGAGTCTGTGATGGAATTGCAATTGAGTCATAATCTCTTAAAAAAGCCCCCACTAAGGCAGATAACTAATTTGCTCTGTAGTCAGGCTGCTCAGGTTACCCCCTTGATGTTTTGGGCTGTGGGGACCCTCCTTCAGGACTTTGTTGCTCTTGGTGGCCGCAGCCGTGCAGCTGGGGATGAATAGATGGAGTGGCAGGAGGGTAAATGTGAGAGCTTTGTGTTTTCAGACAGTTCTTTTGCTTCTAGGAAAGTTAATTAGGAAGTGAAACCTTAAGCAGTTGACAGTGTGCATTGTTGGCTGCTAGCGCTCTGTGACAAATACCACTGAAAGGTACTTCACTTTCTTTTGTAAACAGAAAGGTAAGGAATTTGCACAAAAATGTATTGGTGAAGATCTGCTTTTCATCATGGCCTAACCACATAGTAAACAACAGAAATAACTTGTTTTAATAAAGTATGGTGTTGAAACATTTATCAGCAAGCTCTTTCTCTCCATTTCAAAGGTATGTTTAGGTAAGAGGAACTGTTGCCTTAAAGAAACCCAATCTGAAATTTTGTTATAACATTTTTTTCAGGTCAAGGTCAGGAAACTTAAGGAAAAGTTTGACTTTTGGGCCATCATACAATTACCCCTGAGTTGATTAATACAGTATGCTGAAACAACCATCTAAGAATTTTGTAGCATTTTAAATGTATCCCAAATAGTAGTTACTCACATAAAATCATTCTAGTAGTCACATTATAAAAAGCATGACTTCATTTTTATTGTAATTTTTTGCATGTAGCATGCACAGTTATGAGGCAAGTGCAATAATCCATGTATTTTAATTTCTCTGTGTAACAATAAAAAAATTAACATACCTTTCTCTTATAGGCTATGTTCCCTTGAGTGGCATCATTATAAGCCTCTGGAGAATTAATAAAATAGGCTTGGGGACTTCAGAGTTTAAGCCTGTTAAAACAGTTCTGCACAGTACTTCATTTGAACTAGACTTTAGCGGTGCACTTGTGAAACCAAATGGAGAGTGGTATAGAGGTGGCTGAAACACTATAGATGTCCATTTCAGAATAAAGGTAGCTGCCTTTTGTCCTGCATTTCCAGCCTCTGCAGGTGGAGCAGCTCTGCACACAGGCTTTCCCAACATCAGCAATACAGAGTGGCACAGTAGGACATTAATTATGAGAAGACTGTACAAGGGTATAGCATTTGTGGAAGTAATATTTGGGACTCAAGAAGCAACTGCCACAGATGACTGCTCTGAGGGGCTGGTGAACAGGAGGAGGTAGTGGCATTGTATGTCTACAATACATTCATGTGGGCTGGTGCTTAGTCTCACTGAGAGAACTCTGCAAAGGATATTTTCTAAGCAAGACCCAGTTTTTTAGAAGCCTCTGTCTCCCCTGGAGCAGCTGTGTCTGTGGAAAGATCTTTCAGTTCTGCAGCTCGCTGCTTATCCATGTTGTCCCCTTGCTCGTGCCCATTAATCTCAGTCCTTGTGGTGAAACCACAGTTTCCTTAGCCACACAGATATTTTGCAATAGCTTTCCTTTTTGCCAGTGTTCCCTACAGAAAGGGAGAAATTAGTTTTCTGTTTATACATTCCCGTGAAGTGATGCTTTATCTGTTTTTACAAGGCTGTGTAATGCCATTTAGATTTAGTCCTCAGAGTGAGCTATTTTTAAAGGTTTTCAGAGGGTCATTGTAAATATTAAATTATTCAGATACTTTCATATTTTTTCCATAGGAAATTCCCCAAATATTATTAGACTTAACTTTTTTTTGGGGTGCTTTGAAACATGGACTAGGAAGATTTTCAAGAATACTTAGTACAGGTCTAAATTTCTTCCTACTCATTCCCAATGTTCTTCAGGATGCAAATCCACTGTAAAATTTACAGTGATTTAATAGTAATTATAATAAATATTGTATAGGATAACTATGAGATAACAGTGCTTGAGTAAGGTGAGCTGAGTAAGTGTTTGAATAAGGTTATTGTACACCAGAACTGCTCTTCAGGCACTTTAAATAATGCCAAGGCCAAGTGGTACAGGGCCAAGTAGATGAAATTAACTTGCTGATGGCTCTGCCCGCTGTACAACTGGACATGAACATGGGGAGGGATGGAAGAAAGGCTTCAGGGGCATAGGTCTGCCCCCACCTCTGGTACGTTGGGGTTGGGGAGGATTCCACCCTTATCAACCCCATTGTGAGCGCATTCCTCATTTCTTGAACAGAGAGGAATGTTTATTCAGCTGACACAGTTTCTGGGAAAGAGTCTGGAAGAAGAAACTGCTGCGTGACAATATTCCTCCTTATCATCTAAAGTGGTGATGTATCTGTGCAGTATGTGCAGTGTGGGAAGGGATGGGGAAGGATGGCCAGCTAGACAAGGGACAGACCTAGGAAAATTAAGTATTTGAATGCACAGGGGATTATTACCCCATTTCTCTGCATCTACAACAATATTCATCTGAATTCAACCTACCAAACCCTAATCAAAATAACCTTTTTCACTTGAGCAGTTGATTAACCCCCAAAGGCTCCATCTTTCAGTGAGCTTACTCAAATTCAGATAGCATGTGTGTGGAGCATGCAGTGCTGATTTGCACCAGAGTATATATTAATAACAGTGGCCGTGGATGGGGAACAGGGAAGGGCTGGGGCAAACCATGGATCTGTCCTGTACAGACAAGGAACAGCTGAAAGCCTGGGGCTGCCTCCCTGCTCCCACATGACTTTGTGTGGGAGAAGATTTGGAAGGGTGTGATTAAACCCCCAGGAGAGGCATGCAAGGCAAACTGGAGAACAGCCCCTCATCTGATTTCTTCTGGAGACTGCTTTTCCCTTCACAGGGCCAGCCCTCCCTGCTATCCCCTCCGTACAGCACGGCGGGTGTCTCTGGGAAGGGATCGGTGGCCTTCAGCTGCATCTCCTTATGGAAATTGCTTTGACCTTTATTTTCATTTGTTGGCCCGACTGCTATCCTGTCCCTGAAGCGGAGTGTGGTTACACCTTTCTGCTTAAGCTGGCATGTTTAGTTTAAAACCAGAAGAAATAAGAACTTCTCAGCTTTCTAGAAATAACTTTTCTTCTCTTTTTATCACCTACAGAATGCCTGGAGAGTTTCAAACTAATAACAAGATTATGTAAGAGAACAGGAAATAAAAACACACATATATTTTATTTCTGCAGAAACAGCCCCATTGCATTTAGTCTTCCAACACAGTAAATGAGCCCTCTATATACTTTGGCACTACAAAGCATTTCAAAGATACTTCTGGTAAACACCAATACCATATCTATCCCTCTAAACCTCATTTTTCAGATATGTATACATTGTAGAAGTGGAACAAAAGTCAGCTTCAACATTTTGAGCAATCAGTTTGATTCTGGTCGCAGCAATTACTCTTTCTGTCAGCAGGAGGAAAATTTACAATCAGGAAATCAAAGGGTCTAACTTATTCCTGCATAATGCAGCATAAGATGCATGTAAATTGGATCACCCCCCTGGAAAAGCTGCTTCCTCTCATTTGCCTGAGCACAGCTGGGTGGCCGCCGTGCACTGCACAGGAGTGCAGGGCGTGCTCAGCCCAACCCCTGGGCAGGTGGAAGGAGCAGGGTCATGGCCAGGGCTGTGCTGGGTGCCCAGGCAGGGTCCCACTGTGTCCCCATCCCTCTCCCTGTCCACCCTGGGCAGTGCTGCCAGAGCTGGCCATCCCAGCACTCATCCTGAGCCCACTTCTGCCATGCCAGAGCAACATGTCCGTTCCAGCTGCACTGCAGCCCTTTTCTGTCACCCCCTCTTCGGGGAACATCCAGCTGTCCTCATGCCTTCATGTCTGTCTTTTTTTCTTTTCAGGAGTGAGGCATTGACAGCTTTCCCTTTTCCATTCTCCCCTTCTTCCCCGTGGGTTTTTTTGGAAATGGCTGAGGAAAACAGTAATCAGCCAATTTATGTGACACTCTCTCAGATAAACAAATGGGAAAATGGGACTTTTGAGGCTTGTCTGGAGAGTGTAATTAAAATGAACCTTGTGTGGCAGTTGTAAATTGATCTTTGGCAAACAACCTGGCTGGTCAGATCAGGTTGTGGAAAGAGCTTCATCATTTCTTAACATGGGTGATTCTGCATTTTATAACTCTATAATGTTATTTTTTTTCTCTCTCTTTGGAGAATTCTAATGGGTTTATTTATAAAATAGCATAGATTTTGGGACACTTACTTCATCTTCTTTCTGAATCACCTTCTCCTACAAATAGTTCAAGTTCACAATTCCTTTTCTGGGGAGTTAAAAAAAAAAGAAGAGAAAATAAAGAATGGGGGTAAAAAAAGGAAAATAGATCTCATTTCACTCATTTCAGTTGACACGAATCAGTAAACTGGTTCCCAGATCTGGGGAACTTTCCTTTTGGTAATACATAATCCTCTCTGACTACATTCATTTAATTCTTCAAGCCCATTCTGCACTTCAGTGTGTTCTCAGGTTTCTAGCTCTTCATAGTACATTTTTAACACATAGAAATAATGTCAGAAAGCTAATTACATTACACAACTTCTAGGTAATTTCAAACTTAATAAGGCTTGTAGAAAAAATTTATGTCTAACTTTAAAAATAATTTCTGTTAACAACTATGCAAAGAATATAATAAATACTTCTGCTCTGCTGAGCAGGATTTTGCCTTTAGAAAATAATGTTACTGTTACCTGTTTGAATCATAGCAACAAAAAAGAACCAGATGAGGTTGAGTCCTTGTGTGCCCAGTCCCCCTGCTCACAGTCACCCATTAGTCTGACCTTCTTCTCTAATTATTTATAATCCAAGCAGATGTAGATGTTATGGATAAAGAGGAAAGAGGGCACCTTGTATCCCTCCCCTCCCTCCCTCCCTCTCTTCTTTAACAGCATGGTTTTCAGCATCTATCTTCTGTTAATTTCATTTGTTGTCCTTTTTTGTGACATTCAGTATTTACCAGTGAGAATGAAGCTTATTTTCAAACTTAGAGACTTGTCTGTACATCTTGTCTGAGGAAAGGGACTTTGATATGATAAACGCACCTGACAAGGCCTTATTTATTCATGTATTTCTTGAAATTTATCATGATGCAGTAGTTAAAAAACACGACTTGAGATCATGAGGAAATGTGTGGGAAGTGTATCTGGACTTAGTTAAAACTTTGGAAGAATGTGAGAATTCACATTTATTAAGCCAAAATATCATAAATTCACAATGTAAAATACAACTCCAACTAGGCCAGATGATAAATATTTTAATGCAATGCATGCAGCTGCTCCACTCTGTTGTTTCCAGTCCTTTTCTGTCTGGTCTATTTACCTCCCCTTAATAGCTGCAGGACATATTTATTGGGACCTAAACTTTCCCTAGTCGTTTGCAGCACAACTTTCTAGTCCAAGGAAAGGCTCATTTCTTTGAACTATTTTTCCATAAGAGCTGAAAACAGCAAATACTGAATTAAAAACTTTATAAGCACACAGCAAAGCAATTTCACTGGGTTTCTGCTTTCTGGGGAGCCAAAGAGGGGCGAAGGTAAAGAACTGTGTGTGACGTGTGCGCGCTGCTCGCCTGAAGGGGCTGCGCACCTCTGCAAGGCTCCTGGGGACCCCGGGAAGCTGAGGAGTGAGAGCCCCAGCTGACAGACAAATTTGTGTCAGAGGCAGAACAAAACAATGCAGGGCAATGAAAGAATGTAGAAGGTAAAGTCAGGTGGTGGCTGAGCGGGGTTTGGCTTCAGCAGTTCCTCTCCTGTATAGGGTGATCGGGCCCCATGTTACAGATGTTTCGGAAAACAAAGCCAGTTGTTGAGGGAGTGTATGTTCTGTATTAAAGTCATTCTGGAGCCTCTCTCACCCAGGCATCTGAAGACAATTTTTGTGTATGAGGCAGCAGGTGAACAACCCTGCTTATTCAGCAATACAGAAATAAGATCAATGTGACAGAATTAGTGAGACCTTCATAGATATTTTTTCTAAGTAAAATAAGTAGATCCTGTCCTGGAAAAAATGTATAGATTTTTTGGTTGTCCTCTATGCCAGCTGCAAAACCTGAGACAAATGGGCACCGTGACAGCTTATTTTGTAGAAGCAAAGCAAAGATGTGTGTTGTGGGGGCCTCTGGCCAGCTCTAAGGTGGTTAGTCACCATACCATGCCTGGGAAAATGCAGTATATGTTAATTTGTGCAGTAAGGACAACACTGACACACTGCATTTTGCATAGTATGCTGTGCTTTGTTTTAATAACACTACGCAATTCTCATACCAGGATAAACACCCTCTTTATAAAACCAGGGGACCCAAATATTGACCAATAAAATAAAATGCTCTCCATGTAGTGCACAGTGTAAGGGAATTAGTCTAAAAACACTGGCCTCAGTGGAGGATAGAGAGGGAATATGATAGGACACTGGATTTAAGTAGGGGTCAGGGCACAGGTATGCAGAGTTTGAACGTGAAAATGGAAAGCACTGAAGTAATGTGATATCCCTCAGGTGAGAATATCTGCAGCTCAGCAGAAATTTCAGCTGTCTGAGGCCATTGTGCCCCTGTCACAAACTCAGAGCCTCTGAGTGCACCAATGAACTTGAGGCAGCAGTCCCAGCTACAGCCTTCATAGAGCTGTGTTTCTGACATGCTGATGGCAGCAAGGCACAGAGTTTTGGGCATGTTCTTACGGCAGTCCAAGCCCTAAAGGATGCAGCTGTGACTGTTTTGCTTCCAGCTCGTGTTGGTATGGGTCTCTGGATCGCAGCCCTCCCTCTGCAAGCCACAGGGACCATGATGCATATTCCACACTGGCTTCCCAATGTGTGAAATTCTTAAGCAGATGGTCTTACTCAGCATGACATCTTCAAATCTTCAATTTTTTGTTAGAGGTAATTTTTTCATAGGTGTGTATATTGCACAGAACAAAGGCACAGATCATATTCACATGGTTCCAGGATTGTTTTCACAAGTTTTGGCAACAACTCTTGATCTAGTGGCTGTGTGGCATAACACATCATTGAGCTTGTTGGCTGTAGGAACACATGGTGAGACAATCTTGTGGCTAAAATGCTTTAACCTGCATATATGTGCCATGGAATGGACCTGTACTTTGTGTGAGGGAATTAGGTTAACCACTCCCAGTGGTACCAATAGGATTTTTGCCATGTACTTTTCTAGGGGCAAGTAGAGCCTTTGCCCCATGAATCCTTTTTTGGACAGACTTGAACAAGCAGATCAAACACTGGAAAGTCTTTTGAGTGCCACTATCTTCTACAATCACTGGATTCATAAATGCATTTCAGACTGTTGATGTGTCCCATACATTTCTGAGTTGAATATAAACCAGAAAATATGCAATTTTGTGGCTTTTGGAGGGCTGGGTATGGATTTTTACATACAGTATCATGTCCTGTTTATTTTTATAAAATAGGATAAGAGGGAAAAGCTAAGGACAGGATAGAACATTTATTTTCTTGAAAATGAAACATCCATAACAGAGGATGAAGATAGATCATTTCAGGTTAGTGTGGTGTCAATGCTGTCTTTATGTGCATACATTCCCTCATTTTTGCTCCAGATTTATGGTTTTGTAATCCACATGCTCACTTGCAAGGTTATGATGACCCGTAAAACACATCTGTATTGTCTCACATCTTTGTCAAACCCTTTGTCTTCTGCTCTGTCTCTGGTTCCTTTCATTGATGCAGAAAATGAGAAAAAAAGACATTTTTATCACCTGGTTTGTTTATTCATTCAAATAACAATTGAATTGTTTGAATAGGACAGCTCAAAATTGTAACCCTAATCAAACGATATTAAAAAAAAAGCCAAACAGAAAACCCCCCAACAAACCCAAAGAAAGTCTGTTGAGAAGCAGCTGAGTACAGCTTGAACCAAGGCGAGGACACAGGCTACTATCATTCCTGCCACACTCAACAATGTCTGACACACTTACTGCGGGGTGGGGGAAGCAAACCTGGTTTTTTGAGCTGGTACTTAGGTATTCATATGAACTTTGCTTAGATTGGCAGCAACACTTAAATGAAAAGTTTTGTGAAGAAATAGACACTAAAGATAATGTTATTCCTGTTGTCTCCATGGCAATGGACATGCTTGATGGACTATATCCATCATGTGTGCTCTGTAACCATCTGGTTTCACAGTCCTCCTTTAAGGCACTCTAGGAATAAAATGTAGGTAAACTTTAATCAGGTTTATAATTACTGTTGTCCTTACAGAAATTATGCAACATGATTTTTCAGCTGCCTCAGCATAAAGCTCAAAGGTCTTTTTAGGGTTTTATTGCCACATTTAAGGAATAGTTTAAGAATTGTTATTGTACTTTAGCTACAGATGCCACTGTTTCTTCTTGGTTTCTGAAACTATGTTATAATGACATCACATTAAGGTTTTTTTTTTCCAGGCTCCAAAAAGGTCACAGTTATTTTTTCCAAATGGCTCTGTCAAGCATAAAAATTAACCATACTTTGAGCTGGATTTTCTGTATTTGTAATGTATGTTTATGTTAGCGTTTCTGTCAAAACAGGCATTAAAGATAAATGTAGCTAATTAAAAGAACATTTGCTTAGAGCTCCTGGTAATAGATACCTCATTGTGGGGTCTTGAGGTAAAACTTACTTTCACAATTGATTCAGTTTATGGGATTGTGTTTGAACATTATAGAAGGCTATTTCCATTTTCCAAATTGTGCATATTAGCCTGAGAACAATCAAGTTAAATCTGTAAGTAAATTGCAGAAGAGAAGTCCGGGTGTACTTGCTAAGTATGTAAAATGTTCTTGTTGGCTCTACTTCCTACACTTCATCATTTCAAATAATGCTTCTCAGCAGTAAATGTAAGTGAAAACTGGTTTTACAGAAGGGAAAAAGCCTATCTGGCACTGGATGAATCAATAAGTTGCACACTGTAGCATAAGATAAAGAAAAAAATTTAAAAGACCCCATATCAAATTAGGTAATTGTTTCTTTTTTATCTCACTTTATTTTACTAAACAGCTGTGCTCACAACATTAATTTCATTGCACATGACATCTGTGTTATCCTAGGGACTCCTATGCCGGGGAAAAGGTCAGTGCCAACTGCCATTGCTTCAAATTTCCATGAACTTTCAGAGGCCAATAATATTTTGCTCTTTATAAAAAGAAAGTAAAATAATAATGTAAGTGTGTAGCACCTTTCATATTAAGGGATTTCAAAGAAAACTATGAACTGTAGGCCCAATCCTTTAGTTACATAAACAAAACTCCCATTGATTTCAGCAAACTTATGCCAGAGTAAAGAGGGCAGAGAAAAGGTGTCAGGATTTGGCTCTATGTACTGCAGGCAGCAATCACTTCATCCACTAATAAAGTTCAGTCACTTTTTGGATGGGACTTGGCAGTTGTTTAACATGAGTAGTCTTGAGCTGACTCAGTTTAAATGGAAGGATAAACAAAAAAATAGTTCTCTAATTAAGATTTCATACTTAACTGGAACAAACTTTGAAAAATTGAAGGGACAGGTTAGGAGAGACAGCTGGGGCTGGGCTTCTCAGGGTCTTCAAAGTGGAAACAGTTTGGAAATGCTTCAAGTCAAAGATGCTGAGGAATATATAAAAGTGCCATGGGGAAAATTACATAGAGATGTGTTTCAGACCTGGCAGAGGGAACTACTGCCTCAGAAGAATATTGGAAATAAGCAGGGAACCTATAGGAGCTCAAAAAAGGACTGCTTTAGAGGAAATCCTTGTTGAAAAAGTCCAAACCAGTGAGAATTGTGTAAGAGCCCTCTAATGTGTCATAAATCTTTTGCCCCACTGTTCAGGAGGGATGACAGTATTGGCTGTGAGGACAGATGGGAACGGATCACTGGGAATGTAGCATCCAAGTGCAGATTTCAGCTTCAAAGTTCATCTTGAGTGGGTTGTATCTCCTATTTCCATCCTAAGAGACTGAGAGATGTGCTGTTGAGAACTTCAAGCTTTGTAACACCTCAGGGTGGAGTGAGGATTGTCACTACACACAGGAGAGTGGCAAGGGAAACAGCTGTGCGTAAGTGCAGGAAAAGGTGTGTAGGCAGCCATGGACATAAAAGCCTCATCTAAACTGTGCGTAAGGCTCTACATCAGGCTTTGGAACAGATCCTGCAGGAGCACTAGGAGATAAATTAAACATAGAAAATGACAAATAATAATTTAACAGAGGTAGATTACACTGAACTGTTAAATTTTCCAGAAAAATAATGTGTAAGATATCATCTATCAAGATTTTAGGAAAACATGCTTTGGAAACAAATGGGCAGCTTTTACTTGCCTGAATGAGAGGAATCAGGGGGGTCATTTTAAAACAGTTAACAAGAGTCATGAATGTGGACTGCAGCAGTCTGTGGAAAGGGGTGAAACCAGACTGGTAACCAATGCTGATTTTGTTTAATACTTTCTCAATGAGTGGATACAAATATGAATAGGGTCATGACAAAATGTACTGATATGTAGGGTTTAGAAACATTGCCAATACAAGTCTTTTGGAGAGAGCAAAGTCTAAGGGCCCAAATTGGAATGGGATAAAATATAACAATAAAATAATGTAAAAAAAATCTACTAGAAGCTCAGGGCTCATCTGTTCATAGAAGAATTTTACTTGTTGATCAAGGCTTGACTAAGAGGCATCAATGTGATGTAACCATGAAAAGACAAATGTAGTTCCAGAATTTGTCTGCCAAATTACTGCCAGTGTGGGTAAAAAATACTAGCATCAACACACAGGGCTCTGGCTAGATGTCTTCTCAACTTCTGTCTTTAGAAAAGATGTTTGAAAGCCGAGCAGATGCAGACAAGGACCCACGCAGGTTCAAAAGAGGTGTCTGGACCTCTGAGAGGATGATAGAGATGGTCTTGGTCAGACTGGTGAAGTGAGGGTAAGGGGGAGGGCACAAGGGAAAGCAGCAGGGAGAAAAGTAATTTAAACTAAATTAAAATTATTTCATATATATGGTGGGTGTCAACTGAGAATAAACAAGTTTAAGCTTGAAATTAGGAGGCAACTCCTCATTCTTAGAGCAAGTGCATTTTGGAATATTCTCCTGTTGAGTAACAGAGGCCAAAACCCAACAACTTTTATGTTGGAGTGTATGAAAGAAATTATACAATGTGTTTGCTTACTGTAACAGGGGAATTGACTTAATGGCCCAGAAAGTTCCTCAGAGCCCTGTGTTCTGGTATCCTCTGCAGCAAACACTATTGCTGTATAAGAGATTTGAGCAGAAATTAAGTGCAGTCCTGTTGAAATTGAAGTGGGAATTTAAGTTCCCCAAGAGTAATTAGCCTTGCTGTGTGTGGTCAGGACATGGAAGAGGCATTTAATGGCTGCGAATATCAGTAGGTCTTTAAGTGGTGGAAGAGATTATAAATTATTGGGATATTCATATAGTAATACTCACTTAAGTTCAATGGGTATGTCCTTTTGAGCAGCAACTATTAACACAGTGTTGGGATGCTGGTTCAGCTTTCAGTAAGGTGACAACTGCTATGTCTGACTCTCCCTGGCCATCATAGATGTGGAAGAAACAAAATAACCCAACTTGTCTTTCAATTAGCAACTGGAAATGTCCTGTTTTGGGGGATAGCTTTGAACACACACTACTATAAAAAGAGTCCACTTGCAACGATTAAAGGGACATGAAACACCACAGTTTTCATGCAACAGGATACCAAATATAGCAAAGAGGAGAAATCAATCTCCATTTATCTAAATACAGACACATTTTTCAGCAAAATGAATCAATTAGATTGGAGAGTGTTCTCAATCTGTTGTCTTAACATATCAGTTTTAACATGCCACTTAAAATGAGATCAGGGAAAGGCATTTTGAATGTAGGCAGAAATTTTTTGCTGGCACAAACACTGCCTGGCTTATGAAAATTGTTGAGAGTTGTTGTCTAACAATATTATCACATGAAACAGCACACAGTGATAGCGTTTTTTTTTTCTAAACTACTAAAAACCATTAATAATTAATTATGTTAGAGGCATGCCATTAATTGTGGTGTAATTTTCACCGTGTGTAGAATATTTAACTGCACATTTTGTCACAGTGCAATTATAGGAAATGTTTTTACAAGATGTCTCTCTGGCTGTATATACATTGTGGTTGCTCTAATTATTTTCCCCTGTTATAATGTACAACATTCCCAGGATCCTGTCTTGTAAACCATTCCCTGATAGACAGGCTACTTAGAGAGTAATGTAGTACAGTTTTTTCTTTCTTTTATACTTTGTTGAGAAATAAATTTGAAAAAGTTGTGCAGTCTGTGCACAACTGTGTATTAGTCTCTGCCTTTTTAATTATATTAGACACATGTCCAGTACTTTGTTGCCAGTGCTATGATGCTCTAAGGCCCTGAGGACACTGAAAAAATGGAGTGAAATTTACACTGAAAAAATATATAATAATTACCTCAAAATTACCACTACTATTTGAAGTATGCTGTGCAGCGTGATTCTGCTCTGAATTTTTACCTATATTGTATATGTGGATGCAATGGTGATGGGCATGCAATTAGTCAGCAATTGGCAGACGCTGCACAAGTCACCACTCTACACTTAATCTCTTCCTGGAATAATGGGAGAATAATATTTGCATTGGCTTATAACCAAAAATCCTCTTAAATACAACTTGATTTTGTATATTTTACCCAATTGTATAATTGTATGGACAAAATTTGTATATATTAAATGGCATATGCTACATGAAATTTTCTCAAATATAGTATTAGCTATTCTAAAAAAAATTTCTCCAGACACATGGCAACATAATGTAGCCAGCACACCTGTCTGGCTGGAAAGAAAAGCTGAAAAAAAAAATCTGACTCCTTTTACTTCCACCTGACAAATCAATGGAGATTTCACTGATGTTGTTATTCTTAGATTATTATATGTTTAATGTAAATTGGAGAAATATCATGTCTGTTGTCTTGTCAAGGTAAGAGCAGTCTTTTCCTGATGCATCTAATTTCCACACTCCCCTGTCCAAAAAAATCCCCCAAAACCTCAAAACACTCCAAAACCCTACACATAAAATATTTAATGTAGTGGGTCACATTTTTAAAACTAGGATTTTAGAAAGGCTATAGGATTAAGAATTGCTAGCTATGTTGTTGTATCATGGAAGAAAGAGGCTTTGAATTTTAGTATAGCTACAGTTTGAACAAAATCTTCACACTAAAGCTTTGAAATAACAGGTTGGTACCACATGCATTAGGTTAGATCCACTGACAAACTTACTGTGAGTTTAAATTCTGATCACACCACTGTGGTAAGCATCAAATAAGTCAGAATTCATATTTTTGTTTGGACCTTATGTAGGACATCTGAATCAGTTCCTTTTCTCAGTCATATTCATGTCTTCTTCACGCAGGAAACCAGCATGGGAGACACAGTTGTCCTGAGAGTACATCACACACCCATGACCACCTGACCTGAGGGAAGCAGTTGAGACTTTCTCCAGTTTTCCTATCTACAGAATGATTTCATAGAATGGCTGGAATCATAGATTAAAAGTTCTCTATACATTTTTGGAATTATTTGTTATCTTGAAATAAAATCACAAGGGATACAAAATTCCAGTAAATGCTTGTAACACAACACAGCATAAACAATTGCTGATTATATGAAGAAAATTGATTAAAATCAAGCATAATGGACTTTGTTGTTATACAAAAATGGTGTATATTAATCTGTTAACCTCTAAATTCAGATTTTTTTTCATGCAAATGCACTAATTTCCATGTTATGTTTGCTATAAAAAAAAGAGTAAGACAGAATTAGCCTAATACTGTGGTGTTCTTAATGTCAATATCCATAGACCTTCAATGGCAGCAGTTCATATTTTTTCATAAAGTCCTATAATATTTATTTTTTTATTTTGAAGTCATATTTTCTGATATTAAAAGGATAAACTGATATATTATCAGTCATAGGAGCATAACTTCAAGCCACTATCCAGGAAGGAATCTAAATGTAAGTAGAGCTAGGAAGGAGGATATTTAAACTAAGCTTTAGAAATATTCCTAATTTTGAGCTCTTTGGGGTTTTTTTGCCCTAGGAAAAAAGAGAAGTGATCAATCCTTTAGTCTTTTAGTTAACCTAGGTGAGACATTAGAAAGTACAAGAAACAATCTTTCAATGGCAATTAAAGGGCAAGTTGACTTTTTATTTTCTAATGACTAATTCTATTACTTTAAGCTATTTTGCTACCCAAAGAGCACAAAAGACAGTAATCATTAATAGCTACAAGATAATGATACAAGCCCTGTTTTATTTCATTGTTTTATTTCATTTGTTTCATTTCATTCTCTAATTATTAGCAAAAAAAAGTTAAAATGTTGGTTTAGTGCTTTTTTACATGAAGGCCTTCCTAATGATGAGCTTGGTGAAGATCATCCCCTGTGCTACAGAGACAGATGTTTTCTGTGGCCCTGATTCAATAAAGCAATCCTGTTCGGGAAAGCAGTTAAACCAGAGAATATCCCAACAACCTGTGGATGAGAACATGACAACTTTTCAGTATTCAAAAGAACTAAAAACATATGCTTTAATGTGACATCTTTGACTGACAGTCAGCTTCCCTCAGATTATCCAGGGAGGAATTGAAACCAGGCTAACTGGGGGCCCGAGTGAATGCATGAGCTTTTATAGATCTGATTTTTCCATTACTTATAAACTGTTCTGAGTATCAGACTAACTTCAGGCCAGATCATTCCAAGTCTGGCAATTATTTTTCCTCATCTAGTTCTAAATCTCCAGCTTGTGTGCTTTCCTGAGACAGTAGGTCAATGTCCAAGTGACACATGATGCCAATTTCTTATTTTGTGTTGGCCCTATGTGTCCAAACTCAAGAGCTGAATGACAACACACACTTCTGAGTGTCATGATTGTGACTCTAGAACCGGTGCATGAATCTATGTTTATGTCTATCTAAATTTTACAAAAAGGCTTATCAATTTTTTCTTTGCAGCTCTGAAATTTTGGCAGAGTTGCCACAGGTATGGGACAATTTCCCCTTCCCATCCCAGTCAAGTGATGTACAAGGTAACTGGAAAAAGGAAAACATTGCACTCATATTTAAAAAGAGTAAAAAAGAGGACCCTGGGAACAACCAACCCGTCTGCTGCAGCTCTGTGCCTGGGAAGATAATGGGACAGATCTCCTAGAAGCTGTGCTAAGGTACACAGAGAACAGGGAGGTGATTTGGGACACCTAGCATGGCTTCACCAAGGGCAAGTCGTGCCTGACCAAACTACTGGCCTTCTATGATGGGATGAGTACATCAGTGGATGCAGGAATGGCTATGGATGCCATCTATGTGGGCTTGTGTGAGGTCTTTGACATGGTGTCCTACGATGTCCTCTCTAAATTGGAGAGAAGTGGATTTGATGGGTGGACTGCTAGGTGGATGAGGAAATGGTTAAATGGTTGCAAGCAGAAGGTAGTGGCCTATGGCTCCCAGTCCCATATATCAGTGACAAGTGGTGACCCTCAGAAGTCCATACTGTACCAGTGTTATTCAATATCTTCATTAATGATGCAGATGGTGGGATTGAGTGCAGCCACAGCAAATATGCAGATGGAACCCAGCTGAGTGGTGTGGTTGACACACCTGAAGGAGGGGATGTCATCCAGAGGGACCTGGACAAGCTCAAGAAGTGGGTCCATGGGAATCTCATGAGGTTTAACAAGACAAAGTGCAAAGTGCTGCACCTGAGTTGGGGTTGTGGTACCAACATAGCCTGGAGATGGACAGATCCAGAGCAGGCCTGCTGAGAAGGATTGAGGGTGCTGGTGGGTGAGAGGCTGGACATGACCCAGCAATGTGAACTTGCACCTCAGAAAGGCAACTGGGCTGTACCCAAAGCTGTGTGGGCAGCTGGGAGAGGGAGGGGATTCTGCCCCTCTGCTGCTCTCCTGTCTTGAAACCCCACCTTGAGTATACTGCATTGACCTCTGGGGTCCCCAGCGCAGGAAGAGCTTCGATCTGTTGGAGAGGAGGGCCGCCAAGATGGGGCCAAGATTAGAAGGATGGAGCACCTCTCCTATGAGTAAAAGCCAAAAGAATTGCGACTGGTCAGCCTAGAGCAGAGACGATTTCAGTGTGACCTAACTGCAGCCTTCCAGTACATGAAGGAGGCCTACAAGAAAGATGGAGAGAGGCTATTTACAAGAGCATGTAGTGACAGACAAGGGGGAATGGCTGTACACTGAAATAGAGTTGGTTTAAATTAGATATTAGGAAGAAATTCTTCACTGTGAAGGTGATAAGACACTGCTGAACACAGGTTGCTCAGAAAAGCTGTGGATACTCCATACCTGGAATAGTTTAAGGCCAAGTTGGATGAAGCTTTGAGCAACCTGGTTAAGTGGAAGGGGTCTGTGCACATGGCAGGGGGGTTGGAACGAGAGGATCTTTCAGGACCCTTCCAACCCAATCCATTCTATGATCTATGATTCTAACCAGGTCAAAGTAGTTCTTCAGCAGATTGGCCCCAGGACAAGAGACTGTGTGACACAGGTCTATAGCATGGCCAGGGGAGGAGATGACACTACTGAGATTCAGACCCCATGGATTTCCGAGTAGCTACTGCTACCACAGCTGCTTTGGAAAGAAAAAAAAATCAGCTTTAGACAGGAATATGTCCTGTCCTCCCCATAGCTTGCTTTTTGCATTTTCATTCTTATCACTGTGAACCATCTAAACCACACAATAGTTCCTTTCCCCACCTAGATCACATCCCCATGCTACCTCTGTTGACCAGGGTTGATGCATTTACAAGCTGGAAATCTGCTGGCGCTGACCAGCCTTGATGACTGACCTCTGCTCGGGTACAAGCTCAGTTAGTTCATACAGGGTCCATATGGCAGTTTTCTCTCCCCCTTCCCCCTTCCCTTCTTCTGATTCTCTGAAAGTCTGCAGTTTTGTATGTCTTTTGCAGTGTCTCCCCATGAGTATTTCACTTCTGTTGGCACTTTCCATAGCAGTATTAATAATGACATTTTGCTGGCATGGGGCCAGCTGTAAAAGTTTATGGAGTAATTTTGTAATAGAGCTGCAAGAGCTTAGCAAAAACCCAGCAGGTGAACAAGCTTTCCCCTTCACTCTTTTAAAATAAAAGTTCTCCCATTCCACAAGCTTTGCAAAGCCTTTGCACCAGGGTTTCTTGGAGGCGAGATGTGCATATTTTAATGTGACAGGTTTAAGAACCAGCGTTCTCCTGTGGCACTCCCACCTCCAGCTGCAAGGCTGTGCCCCTAGTCCCCATTCTGAGCCATGCTCATTGCAAACATTGAATATAAAATTGCTGTTTTCCCCTTGCCCTCCACCTTCCAGCTGCAAATTCCCACCCTGGTTCCCTGCTTGGAGCAATGATTTAATAAATATATCTACAATAATCATCAGCGTCTCTGCCTGCCCTCCCCCTCCCAGCTGCAGTTTCCCACCATTATTTCTTTTTGTGCCATGATTAGTACATATGTTTAAAATAAAACTCATCATCTCATTCTCCGTTCCTCCTTCCAGCTGTGGATTCCTCCTGCCTCCACCTTACCCAGATTTTCAGATCTGGTTTGTAGGTAAATTTCATAGAAAAACTGAACCTTTTAAGAGCCTCCCCTTCCTGCTGCCTGCCATTTCTCTGTTGCAAATGAAACAGTGGGCTGTAATGGGAAAGCAGATCATAACCCTCAGTGGTGTTGACATGAAGCCATGAGTGATCTGAAGAGAGCAGAAAGATTCCTCTGCATTTGAATCCCTTGCCTGACTGTGTCTCAGCCATGAGGGGCAAGATCCTGAAAGATGAGGCTGTAGCAAGGACTGCAGTCCTCTGTGTAGGTAGCCAAAACTTTCCTGAGACCTTTTGGTTCAGCTCTATGATGAATCACAGTATGATGAAATAACTGAGCCTGGAAGGCACCGACCTGTGCTTCAAGCAGAGTCAGCTTGGAGCAGGTGGCTCCAGGTAATGTCCAGTCAGGTTTGAATATCTTCATGAGTGGAGACTCCATGACCTCTCTGAAAAACCTGAGCCAGTGTTCAACTATGCTCATGGTAAAGCAGGTTTTCTTAAGTTTAAGCAGACTTTTCTGATTCTCATTTTGTTTCTGCCATCTTTCGTCTATCTGTGGGAATTACTAAGCAAAGTCAGATTCCACCTTGTTTACATGATCCATCAGGTATTTTTACACATGTTTAAGATCCCTCATAGTGTTTTCTTCTGCAGTCTGAGCAGTCCCAACTCTCTTAGCTACTCCTTGTATGTTAAATTCTCCAGTCTCTCAATCATCTTTGTGTCCCTTTGCTGAATTTCTCCCATATGTTTGTGTCTCTCTTCTGTTGGGGAACCCAGACTGGGGCACAGCACCCAGACATGTCTCATGAGTGCTAAGAAGATGGGAAGGATCACCCCTTTTGACTTTTGGGCAACATGCTTCCTCATGCAGCCCACCAGGCTGTGGGCCTTCTTTGTCACAAGGGCACATTGCTGGCTCACGTTCAGCTTATCCACCAACAGCCACAAAAGCCTTTCCTGCAAAGATGCTTTCAGAGGATTAGCCTCTAGCATGTCCTGGTGCATGGGGTTTCTTCTTCCCCAAGTGCAGGACTTTGCACTTCCCTTTCTTGCACTTGTAGGCCCATTTCCTCGAGGTCCCCTGTTACGGTGAGCTCTTAGACACCCTTTTGTCCCCCCTTTCCTAGGGCCTCTGTGGCTCTGATCATGATAAGCCCTGAATCCTCCCTCCTGCCCCAACGGGGTTGGCGGGGAACCAGGAGTGCCCACCCTGTCCAAAACCTATATAGACACCTGAAACTTCCTGCTCTTCCTCTTTTGCCCCGCTCTCCATGGACACCACAGAATAAAGAGAGCTGTTCCAACACCCCTGGGGTAAGAGCCTCTTCTGAATACCTTTCCCTCTCATGCTATTTCCTCCCCTCACAGCCCCATATCTCTGAGCTAGTCGGATTCATTCGGGGGGCTGCGTGGAGGGGGGGAAAACCAATAGAAATAACAGTCCCCTTGAACAGCAACACTACCAACTGGCATAGAAACCATTACCCACAGTTTTGTATATTCTGCAAGTTCACTCAGACTTCACTCTGCCCCACCACCTAGGCCATTAAGTAAGATACTAAGTGGGTCTGGATCCAGTATCATCGCCTGGAGTGCACCTCTAGTGACCTGCCTCCATCTGGTTTTCATGTCATAGCCCAAAGGGCAAGGCAGTTCAGCCAGTTTCCAGTCACCTGACTGGTCATTTACCTAGCCTCTACTTGAGCAGTTTATCTATGAGGATGCTATGGGAGACAGTGAAAACCTTTCTGAAATCAACACTGACTACCATTGCTCTCCTCTCATCCACTGAACCAATCCAGTCATCACAAGAGGTTGTATCAGGTTGGTCAGGCAAGATTTCTTTTGTAAATCCATGCTGATCAATGCAGCCAATGTTGGTCTACCTTGTAATCCTGACCCACGACCTCCCAGCTAGCTCAATGTCCAGCCCCAGGCAGAGGTCCACATGATTCTACTGCTCTCACACAAAGGGCAGCTCCCCCTTCTTGCCCTCCCTGGGCAAGCCTTTCATTCCTAGAGAGCCAGCAACCATTCACAGCAGTGCAGCTGTGGTGGGAACTGTTCCACCCAGATGTGTGATCCCAGTGATTTTACAGCCCTGCAACTGCACACAGACCTCTCATCCCTCTGTTTGTTCTCCACACTGCTTGCATCAGTGAAATGAATTAGTGCCCTCCAGAGAAGCACCCAGTCAGGCTGATTCCCCAGAAGAGACATGACAGCTTTCCCAATAATGCTATCCAGAAGACACTTCCTTATTTATGATCATATGTTTGAGATGGCCTCCCTTCAGCCCTGTTTTGTTGATTAAGCTTTGTCAAGTGTGTGATTGTAGAGTTCCTCGACTGTCACATGGTTGTAAAAAGCAAATCCCTACTATCAACACCTGCTGTGCAACCAGTTGTTGACCCACAAGATCTGTGCTCTCTCTGCAAGCCCATGTCACGGGGGAGAGACATAAGGACTTTTGTACTGGACAACAGTCAAGGTTGAAACATGTGGTATCTTATGAAAAGCACTGCGAGCTTGCTGCCCCAGGGAATACCTTTTTCTTCCCAAACTCACTCCAAATACACATACAAGGCAAGAAAGGGACTTTCTCTTCTCTTTGCACTGAACTTTGCAAGGAATCCAGAGGCTTGGTGAGTTTTGGGGCTAGACTTGGGCCAATAAGAAAGGTGGAAAGCCAGAAATCCCTGCTCAGACTCTGCACCAACATCTCTAATCCCTACCTGCTTTATTCTGAGAGAAGGTGATGGCATGCCTCAAGTCAAGTTCCTTGTGGCAGGTCCTGGGGTGGTGCTCTTCACGATGCACGCGTGGGGCAGGCTGAATGTAAAAAGGGACATTTTGGGGGTTAAACAATCACACAAGAGTAATGCTGAGTCCACAGAAGATAATTCAGTTTGGGTCTAGATATTACTGGAACACTTTGGGGGTGGCCCAGGAGGTTATGGTGTCTACAAACTGTATGACCTATCTTGTGCTAGTGTGTTTTGCCAGCAATCCCACAAAGTAAAGAGGAAAGGGCCACTATGTTACAATAGCAGTTAGATTATGGTATTGATAATAATTGGTCTTGATGCTATGTTCAGAACTACACATAGTTCAAATAAGTTCTTCATCCACACAGCTTACATACTGTCATCTGGGACATGCATCAGCTTTTTGCAGAAAGAGAGAGCTGCTGGAAACATGGTGCCTGGACAGAAACTGAATGATCCCCTCTACAGTGTCACATGAAGCAAAACAGCTCTGCTGCCTTTCTGTGACAGGGGCCATCATCTTCTTGCCCATTTAGGAGTAGCCAGTACTGTTAATAATGCTAATGAGAAAAATCCAAGGTTGTTGTCCAATTGTCTGTGTCTAATTACATTTATTCAGTGCCTTGCAAACCAAAGGTGGGTCTGCCAGACAGTGTTATTACTGTGTTATAACAGGGTAAGTTATTTTAATTGTTATTCAAAGTAGAGAGTTTATAGGAAATAAAAATAAAAAAAAAAGCTTCTGTTCCACAGTGTTTCTAGTTGGCTGGAATAGATCAACATCTCATCTTTCACCTAAATAGGAATCCCTGAACTCCCTCAACTACTCTTATTTCTGAGTCAGTTTCTAGCTGAAACAGCATTCCAGAAAGAAGATAAGATTATCCTTGATCAAAACAATGTTCTTATTCTCTACTCTGGCTGGAGAAACTCTGTGAAGGAAGTAGCTGCTGAGGCAAGGAGGGAAGAAAAGGCAGTGTTAGGCTATCTTGGGACTACTCCACCTTCTGGAACAGAGAGAACTGGAAGAGCTCTGTATTTTACAGAAATGTGAACTCTGCTCCACTGGTGTCCTCTGGCCCTGTCTCACCTCTCCCCTAACATGTTTTCAGCATACTGTTCTCACAGCCCTAAACCTATGCAACAAAGAGCTGTTTGGTTTACAGGCTTATGTACACAGCCCAGACAGAAACCCCCTCTGACATTACAGTTTTCACCACGAAAGAGACCTTTGGCCCTATGCTCCAAGTACAGCAGTAGAACAAACACTCAGTGGCTGCAGAAAGCTGCAGGTCAGGGTAATCACAATGTATTGAAAAGTCACCAAATAGTCGTCAGTCAGAAGCATGGAGCCTTTGTTTGAAGATCCGATGAGCATCATCTGGTCAAAATACTTGAGGTGCTTCAGTATTTGTTATTTGACAGTGATTTGTAGCTGGAACAGTGACACCTGCAACAGCTAAGCATGGAGTACATCTTGTATTGTGACCTCCTGCATGGTCTCATCCAAAGCCCATCAAAGCTGGGAGGGAGTCTTTGGCTTCATCTCTCTTTCAGTCAGGCATTAATCTAATGTACCAAAACTATCTCAGACAAAATCGTTTTTATATAAAACTGCCCTCTGAAACTACCTTTCCCCCCACCTTTTTTTATTGCTTCATCAAAATACATCCAGCTGTTCCTGGACTTGTAGCAGTACAATTTGCCCCAGACATTCCAATGGAAAATTGTGTACATATATAAGTCAGTAACAGCTGAATCCATTTTCTTCAAACTCCCTTATTTAAAATCTAATGGAAATCTAGAGAATGTGATTTGCTTGCCCTAACTTAATTAGCTCAGTAATTTCAGGATTATTAGCACTGGGCATTTTTTACTTCTGCTCAATATGTTCTGAATTCCACCTCTTTGCTCACAGAAAAATGTTGTTACACCATGGGTTATTTTAAACTGTAATTGTCCAGCAAACTTTAAACACATATTAGGCCAGTACAGTGCAAAGAGAAAGCAGCAGTAATCTCTTCACTACTCCCAGCTGTTATTGGCTGCATGACATGATAATAATAATAACTTGCATTTCTGTAGAATATTTCACTTCAGGAAAAAATTGAAGGATGTTGGACTGCTCTCGAATAATTTATGAACTCCATATGTTTATAAGTGTCTTTAAATGCCATGAGGGATTTACAGTATGGAAATATGTTTGCTCCTAGGAGGTGCTGACTGTCCATGGGCAAGGAAAAATATAATTGCGTTTAGGATATGCTGCAAATGCCATCTCCTTTGATGTCCTACATCTGTGCAGCTGTGAGGTTCAGCAAACTCTGCCCACCTGGGAACAACGTGTCCCAAGCAGGATGTAGAGGAGAACCAAAACTCCAGGAAACTGAATTAAACAACTTCTGAAGGAGTAAGGGATGGGTTTTAAAGAAATGGACTTTCAGGGAAAACTAATAAATAAATGTCATTGAAGCTCTCTGTTGAAAGGTGAAAAACTCCTAAGTAACATCAAGTGTATTAAACCCAATGCTTTCAAAATTTTTAATCTTTTGTTCTAAAAGAATAATCTGTGCAATGCTGTTAAGAAGGCTGCCCCATATAATCTTCCAGAGAAGTGACTGTTCAGTCTAAGAGGAGCTTTTGAAACGATGTTGGCAGTTCTGGCAATCCAGGAACTAATCTAAGGCCAGGAAATTTGGAGCCTGGGTCTCAAGGATGGATGATGTGCCTTCTGAGGGACTATAACATCAGGCAGAAGAGTAATTCATCCTATAAATACCATCCAAGACTAGGACAAGGGTCAGAGGCTGAAAACTGCATCTTTCATTTGTGTAGAGAGTCTTTCATGAAACTAGAAGTTCATGGCACATACAGATGTGTGGTTTGAGACAAGAAAATTCTTTGTTTTGACGTTTTCAGTTAGCATAGTTCACTTTTCATGTTCCCAAGTGAAAACATTCTGCTCTGTTTAGCTGCCCAAATCATCCCAGTTAACATCCATGCACATCTCCAGATGATTAGGAGAGTGCTGTAGCTTGGGTGTTGCAGGCCAATGTTCCCCACTGTGGCTACAGGTGCCTGACCAAGTTCTTTGTGGTCCCTTGTGCTTGGCTCTGGGGTTTATTGGCTCCCGTGGGTCACCACAATGGATGGAGGGGAGACTTCCCCATTGCAGGGAATGTAGTCTGGCCAAGGTGGACTTGCAATGTGGAGGGTAGAGAGCATAGGCCATCTGAATTTAAAACTTTCACAATGGAAAGTGTTGCTGCTGGGAAAGCAGAAAAAATCTGGGATGACTTGGAAAAAAGTCAGTTTTGTAACTTCAATAGACCAGAATGCATTGAAAATGCTGAAGCAGTATAAAATGACTAATTTGTTTTAACCTCAGTGATTGAGTCCTGAAGTGTTTCACAATATAAAAATAATTTGAAAGCTCATTTAGACAGAATCAAAATAACCAGACCTCCTGAAAAAAAAGTTGTTTTAGATTACAGAGCAGAAAATATAGTAGGCACATGTAATCCACCAGACCACAGCACATCCCAGGAAAGTCATTACATCTGAATACTGTTTCCATGGAGGTTGATAGCAAAACTCCACCTAATATTGCTAGTAGAAGTTCACCTCTTGGATGCAGTCTAAGTTACTCCTGTAAGAGTCAGCAAACACCTCTGTTCTAACCATGAAAAACCAGGACCACACCAGCGCAAGCAAAGATTTTCTGTGAAACTTCCATTGCTAAATGAAAAAATATGACTATTCCTCAAAGTGCATTCCCTGGTTAATGTGCAAAAGCAAATTAAAGGAACAGGTTTGTCTTCTCTGAAGTAGTCATTATAGTTTGGTGATTTTTAACAATATTCCAGGCAAAATAATTTTTTATATTCTTCTATATTTACTTTCTCAGACTACTCTGAAGCCTCAATAGAAGTTTTATTAGAAGATGGTGTTCTGTGGAGGATAGTGGAATAGCATTTTTTTTTTCTCTGTAAACTGTCAGCCTAAACTTACCTTTTAACAATGGAAAAGGTAGGACTTAAGTGGTATTCTAAATATAGACTTCTTTGAAACTGTCTGCATGCTTAAATGGCATCATACATGAATGTATGCACTTATCTGAGTTTTCCCTTCCCAGACAATGAAATTACATTGAAAGGATTATGTTACATTTAATTACATGAAATTACTTAAGCCTTTTTAAATAATAATGAGAATAATAATAACAACAACAATATTAATAATATTAATTTACTATTATAAATATAATAATATTTAAAGTGATGATAAGTATTATAACAATTAAAAAATAATACTAAACAAGCATAAATAAAATTACCAAATAAAAAGCAATAGAAGCCATGATTTTTAACTGAAAATCAGATTTTTATTTTCTAGTCATGTAATGGGAAAGAAATTTCAAGTAACATTTTAAATCTGTTTAGGAGCAGTAATAATCCTACCTCTTGGCATTTTAACTAAATTGTAACACATCTCTGTCCCACTGAATTTTCTTATTTTTATTGTGTTCACAGAGTACACTAAGCTTTTTATGTGCTACCATTTTTCTGAAGAAAGTGTAAGCATTAATCCTCTGCCTTGGTATGAGAAGTTTGGGTAATTCAAGTTTCATACAAAGGTTTTTCCAGCCCCATTTAGAAGTCCTCTGGAGGTGTGAAGGGCTGACTAGAGCCAATTGAAATTGAGATGGTGTACAAACCTCTTTCTGGTTCTTGCAGAAATCACACAGAGAATTCTATTCAAAATTAATTTCCTTAAGTCATAGGCATTAGAATTGAAATCAGACACTTTGACTTTAAGTATCACAGAATCACAAGATATTCTGAGTTGGAAAGGACCTACAAGGATCATGGACTCCAACTCTTATCTTTTGTAAAGAAACCCCAAAACTTTTCAAATTAAAACTTTTTAAAAAGTGACATAATGTGATCCACATTTTTCAGCCTACCATCTTCAACATACAGTGCAACCACTTGAGGAAGCAAGTGCTGGAATTGCCTTCCTTATCTGGGTGTATAAAACAGGAATATTTTTCTGTAGTGATAATTCCAGTACAATTGTCCACTCAACAATGTTAGGACCTTTTCTTTTTGTGGATAACAGTACAGAAAATCTCTGAAAAATGCATTGAGGAGTGACTTAGATAATATTTGCCAACACTTCTAAAATTGCTAAAGGAGTAGACACTACCAACAGACTCAGAGGTTGTTCACATAGTGCCCTGAAAAATAACTGTGCTTCCTTTCTTCTGCATGGTTAAATAGCAGTTTGTTGTGGTTTGCAGTACTTCAGAAAATTATTTTTAAAAGGGTAATGAAGGTCTAAGTGTAAGTAAACATGTAAAGGGGTAAAGTCATACACTTTCCTGTCAGGATGATAACTTGTGAGACTTCAGATTCAACAGTGGAGCAAGATTCCCTTTCTATGCTAGCTTCTGCCCTCCCACTACTCTTGAGGTCACAGGAGCCATTAATTAAATTTTTCTTAACCCTTCTCTTAAACCTCACAGTTTATTGCACTGTCACACTCTTGTCAGCAACTTCTATCCCAAATCTGCCCTGTTCAGAAACACTCACCAGTTTCAAATACCCCTATAACATACATGCTGAGACAGGCAAACCTGAGCCTGAAACAAGTATTTTACAACTTACAGTGATTTTTCAAGGTCTTGAATCAACATCCCTCCATCAAAACTAAGCTCTACAAGATGTAGAAGTGCCATCATAGATGTTACTTTTCATAAAGATTACTCAAGTAGAAAAAATCAAGCCTCTCCATTTTCAAGACTGACATTCACATGTCTTGAGTACCAGCTTTCTGCAGGATTAAAAAAAGGTCACACAACCTCTTTATATGGAGAGCAACCTCCTTTCATGTCCATTCAAGGATATTTTGATTTGAGCACTGAACTTCTTAGGGCACAACTTAAAATTGCATTGCGATATTTCATTGAGTTGATTATAGTTTCTGAGCTACTAGGTTCAAAGACCTACTGGATACTTTATTTCATTTAAGCCCTGAATGAGAGTAAACATCCAGGAGTAACTGATTTTCCTTCAATTTATCAACCACAGTTTATAAGATTCCAACATACAGACTTTTACTTGATCTGACACATCCTTTACAGATACCTACATATGAAATACTGTACTGGAGGGCAATAAAATGCTAAGACACCATAGTGTTTTCTTCCTAACACGACATTTTCTTGTGAAAGTTAGTATGGGAGCATCTATGTTATGAGAGGGAGAAGGAAAGACAGTTTAGGATCTGCATAAGGACCAACGGAGCTTACTGATGTATCCTCTTGAAAATCTAAAAAAATATCATTGCTGTGTTTTACAGAGCAGATGACTGAGAATATACATTAAATGGGGGATCAATGCTGTGATGTAATGTGAGCAGGAGAACCTCATCCCATGCTACACTATGGGACTGCTGGAGTAAAATGCTGGGAGAGAAAAGGAGAAAAAACAGAGAAAGGGGAGAAGCTTGAAAAGCAATACAATGCCAGGAACTAAAGTATTCTGATACTGATCTAAGATTCAAGTAAAATTATAGCTAGAGATATATTCCCTGCTACTCTTTAGTTAAAATCAAAAAAAGCATCACCTGACATTCTTTACAAAATATTTTGTGGGTAGACTTCTGGCTCAGGAGTGCAGAGTTCTGTCTGCCTGATGCACACTGCTCCTGACTCTGCTTTGCCTTGTGGAATTCATCCTGCACTCTCCTTGAGGCAGTCCCAGAGACTAAAACAGGATCTCTGAAGTGATATTCAAATACCACAGATGTCAGTTTTTAGATAATGTGAGGACAGCTGACAGTTATCTTAGGTTTGAGATCTCGAGGTTACATGCTGAGTGTGTCCCCCTGTGCTTATAGTCCATGGATACATCTCAGACATCTTTTAATTTCCTTTTCTTATCACACTTTGTATGTGTATTCTGCATGTGAAATGTTAAAAAATAGCATGAGAAGATAAGAAAAAAAACCCCAGAGTTTTTCAGATAAACTCAAGGTTGTGTTCTTGGATAATTAGTGATGCCTCCAGCTCAACTTTGTTATCTTTTTCTGGAGTCTGATGTACCCTCTTCCCTGCAGGGAGGACACTGAGGTACCAATGAGGATTTTTTTCTCCTTGGAACTGATCTATTGCTTGCTAAGTCAATCCAACTCCGGAGGAACACAGCTACCAGTCAGTCTTTTAAAACTGCATGGATTAGCAACAGATGTTTTCTCAGTCATACAATGGAAAACACTTTTTTCTTCTTGTGAAGGAAGAAACACATTTTTCTGAACTTGGTACAGTCTGCAATGGTTTGGATATGGTCTTCTTCCACAATAGCTTTGGTAACAACACATATAATATAAGACAACCATCTTGCCCTCAGTTATTTAAGAGAAACCTGACTCCACTCCCGAGACAAAAAACTTGGCCAAAGGAAGTTGAGTTGGCTTCTTCTTTCTCTGAAAAACAGACCACACAACTGTGGTGGATGAAAGAGTAGCCAAATAATTAAGAGATAATTTTCAGACAAATATATTTTTTTTCCAAATACAGTATTTTTTCCCAGTCTTTCCACCCTTTTGATATGAACTACTGCATATGCTTCACAAAATTACCATCTAGTGCTCAGTTGTTTATTTTTGTAATCACTGGATTTCATTTCATTTGTTTGCCTTTTGACCCTGTTTTCATTGTGGAGAGTTTTAATAATCAAGGGATCTGTAGATTAAAGTCTATTTAATGCAATATGCTTTTCACATAAAATTGGAGGAATTTCACCAGCATTATTGACATGCAGATTTATCCCCACAATCAAGCAAGCACTGAAGTTACTTGAAATGGATCTTGGTTTCTCTGTTTCCTTTCCTTTTGATACTGGTTTTGGCGTTTTGCTCTATTTTTTTTTTTTATTATAACCAGATAATTTTGTTAAATTCATTTAAATCTTGAAACCAAATCATGTGGTTCATTTTAGACTTTTAAAAATCTACCAACTTGGATTTTTCCAGTAACTTCATAGCTGAGTCAGGTCTGTTGACCCTTGTAGCTGCTTTCTCTTAAACAATCTGCTGAATTGTACAATACTCATCTGAGCATAATGTTAGACTTGAAATGCCACCAAGTATATTTTATTTCTGAAACACCCTGATTTTCTAAATCACTCAGTTATTTGAAAGTCAGTGGAATGAAGCTCAGAAGAAATGGGAGAACTAGATTTACTGTTAATTTGATATTTGGAACTGACATTTCATTCTGCATGTGAATACTGAAAAAGCTGCCAAAACCAGGCTTTGCTAAAATATCATAATTACTGGTTTCTCTACTCCCAAATACAACATTGTTTGGTGAAAACAATATATTCTTCAGTCCCTTCACTCCACTATCTATTGTTTTATACCAGTTATTTATAAAAGGAAATGTCTGACTTTTCAAAATGGAATAGTTGTGTCAGTATTTGATTAACTTCTTCTCCCTCTGCATTATCAGTCTTGATTTAAACAGCAGGTCATTGTGTTCTGATTATCTCATGTTTTAACCAGTCAGCTCCTTTTGCTTTTGCCTTTTCTCTACCAAGCTGAACCTCAGGTTTTTTTCCCCTATAAGAATGTCTCTATATGTTATGCCACTGTGCTCTAGAATGGACCCTTGTCTCTTTGGCATGCTGAGGGGAGCCATGGGCTGGTTGGTGTCTGAGGCATGTCTGGGTGCAGAGGTCCATGGCCAGACAGAGTGTCTTGGCTGGGAGTCCAGTGGGTCACTCCCCTCATGAAAAGCCTTGGTGCTCACTGATAGTGCTGTGTGAAATGAAGACCTGCCCAAGATGAAAACTGGTTCCAATTGACTTTTGCAAGGCTTCAGTAAAGGTAGACAGACATTTGCTTTCTGCAGATACTACAGAAAATAACAATGAGTAGATGTAGATAGTGCAAAATGTCAGGCAGTCTACCAAGTAACTAATCCTTGGTGACTGTGCTGTTGGGTGGAGAGCACTGTGCTGTGCCACAGGACGGGGCTGTCTGGATTCAGTTTTACTGTTACACATACAAGACTTCCTCAGATGAGACTGCCAGCCCTCTCCTCTGTACCTCAACTGCAGTTCTTTCTCAGAACAGCTTACCTGGTCCTGAATAGCAGGTATCCAAGGGTGTGGCTGTACCTGTGATCATTGCTATCTGCCAGGGGATGCTGATACCTTCAGCAGGGCTGAGGATGTGCCTTCCAGCCCTGTGTACCAGAGCTGCCTTCTGCAGCACTTCTGACCATCGTGGTCTCTCTGAAACCAGTCAAGGCATGGACTCAACCAGCTGGTTTATAAAAAAAGCTGAAGATTGAAGACCTTCATGGTTTTGTGACATGCTTCTGACTATTTCTGTGTTCAACTGCAAAATAATGCAAGGATCCCAATCTTTGTGTTCTTGGGGAAGGAATTGACAGGGTATGGTTTGAAACAGCAATACACTGCTCTTGCTTGACTCTAAATCTTAGTGCTGCATTTCCTATGACACCCTGAAGCTTGGGAGGAAGGACAGTGGCAGTTTTAGTGGTGGTCACTGCACAGAGCTGACCACTGGTCACTTGCCAGAACAGACTCACCTATTGTGAGGCCACTATGCTGGTAGTGTGTCTAGAGGCATTAGTATGCTGAATGTTTGGTGTGGGGCTGACTTAGAACTGCACCCCGTTAAAAATATCTGTTTTCCTGGCTGCTTGGCAAGGTTTTTCAGTCATACATTTCTTCCCAGAATTAACTGTCAGGAGAAACCTGTCTGTCTTCTGCCTGTCAGGGCAAGCATGTCAGTGACAGCCTGCATGCACTGAAAACTGTCTGTATGTTGGGTTGGGCTGTTGAAACTTCTTTTCCAAGTGTGTTACTTTCATTATATAGCATTTAGATTACACTTACTGTTTGTTTAACTTCTTTGTAGCCGATCTAGTTATTTCCAAAGCTGCTTGGAGCCTTTTATCATGATCTTTTACTTTTTCCCCCTCATCTGTTAAGGCTTAAGCACTCTGTATATGATAAAAAATTGTTTTATTTTCCTGTAAAACACCTTGGATACGGAATACAACCCATATGGCAGTTTAAGGAAACAGCATCTCCCAACGAGGGTGTTGAATGTGCACAAATATGTTCTTGTTTTTTACTAGGGGCACCTGCCAAAATCCTGCTGACACATCAAGTGTAAAAAAATATTTGGCATCAGTCATCTCCTCCAAAATTTCCTTGTAGATATTGGAAAATATTCTCTTTTATGTATTTATTTAATTCTGCATGATATTTCCTGGTCCCTATGGTCACATCTGTAGGGAAAAGTAAACATGGCATGGCATGTTCTCAAGTACTGAGGCCAACTAGTCCATCCTGATAAATTTGCTGTCCCTCAAAACAGTGACAGGTTAGTAGGGGCGGGCCTTGAATAGATTTGATCTATTTATTGAAACATAACTTGAAAGGACCAAATCAGAAGTTGAAACGAAGGCTTTCTAGCTGATTTATAGCAAGAGGGAGGTGGAAGAAACAAGAAGCGGGTAGGTGATGGCAGGAAGAGAAAGAGGAGAATCCAAAATATGTTTGGGTCTGTGTCCTCTCCTCCCTGCAGGTGGAGACAGCCTGGGGCAGCCCACCACACCCTGAGCGTGCTTCTGCTGCATGCTCATGGAAGGCTGGCCAGCTCTGCTGGGTGAACACTCACCTCTGCTCTTCACCATGTTGGTCAGCAGCTTCCCAGAGCAGAACACAGAGACAGGGAGGCATCCTGAAGCACAAGCTGATGTCACAGAGAAAATGTTTTCCATGCAAAAAAAGGTCACATCTGTCCATTCTTGCCTGCACCATATGGCTGTGGAGTGGCTGGGTCTGCACCATTGCCCGTTCAGTAACACAGCACAGGCTGGCCTGGGTCCTCAGAGTTCTGGAAAGGAGGAGAAAATGAATGCAACCAAATAGCTCTTGCAAGGATCTTGCACATTAGCTGCCGAAGGAGGCAGCTTTTGCAGAGCATCTGCTGTCACCCAGACTCATCCCTTGGTGGATGGATGCTGGGCTGAGTTTGACCACCTGGATGGGATTGGCAGTGCTGGAGAAAGTGCAGGGTGAAGGTCAGAGATGTGTTTCTGTGGGTGCTTGCCATGGCAGTGTCCTGTGTGACCCTCAGGGATGCCATGTGGGGTGACACCCACTGACCACAGCACTGCCTAGGGCTTTGTGGTGTGCGGTGACCTCAGAGAGAGGTGGGTGCTCCTGGCTCTGCCTGCTGCTCCTGCTGGGCTTCCCTGATGAAACCCAGGGTTCATCAAAGAGCTGGGCAAATGGTGCCATCAAATCTACATAGTGACAACACAGGGACAATATAGGATATGAATGATCTGGGCAATGAGCCTATCCAGCTTCACATTCATCCTATATTTATAGCTGTGGGAAGCTTCTCAGGGTTTGTCTTATGGTGTTTTTTCATGCTTTTTTAATGACCTTATGTCCTAGAAGTGTTCCTTGCTTTCCTAAGTATTTTGTCACCTGTTTTCTTGGTGACACTAAGAATTTGGCATATTTTTATGCCAATGAAAGTTTCAGCAAAGCATAACACATTGCATTTCAATTTGATAAATTGTTTTAGTTGAAAAAGTCAAGGTTTCTGTTATTCAATCTGAGCGAAACAGTTTGCTGTTTTGTTTTGGTTTATTTTATGTCAAAATGCATTAAAAACTAAAGTGAAATCGAAACAATTAATGTTAAAACTGCACTTGTCTTCAAGCAGGATTAATCCAAAACAATTTTTACAGTTTTTTAAAAAGTAACCTTGAATACTTTAAGACTGGAACATGAATAGGCTTTGATTTAAACATTAATTTGCTTCATCTTGTTTCTCTTATGTACCTCTTCTTGTTTAAATCCCTCTATACATATATTTGTATGTATTGTTGGCAATCATCAAATAATATAGAATTACACGACTGAGATATAGTTATTTTTTTTAAACCAGCTGTTTTCAGCAGTAATAATTTAAGAGTTAATAGCAGTTCTTATATCTAGCTATGCAATTATTTGTATAGTCCCAAATAGGATAATCTGCACTTAAATCCAAGTGGCTGAAAGAGCTGTAGTCCATGAAGGAGCATGCAACAACCCTCTGGCATCCAAGCACATGGATCCTTACCTAAGATAAAGACCTTGAAGTCCCCCTTGCTGCCCAGTTTAGGTTTGGGAAGTCTGAGAATGTTGTGGTGTCAGGTGTCAGCACTTTCCGAGTGGTGAGGAGCGAGAGACTCTTCCTAAGAGCACTGCAGCAGTCCCAGATTGGGGGTGGGATCTACCTGGTGCCAAGCACAGGAGAATCCCTGGACCATGGCCCCACTCAAGGCTGCCCATGTGCTTTGCAGAAGCTGAGTTGTGTTCCAAGAGCAGGTTTCTGTGGGACGACACAAGGTTCCCCAGGACAGACCTCTCACTGCAGTGATGTTCAAGTGGCTACACCGTGCCAGCCCCGGGACTGGGAGCAGCACCTTTGAGCAGCCTGATGATAACAGGGCTAGGATGTCTTGCCTTGTGTGTCACAGCCAGGGCTTCCACACCTGAGCCACACTCCAGCACAGGATGATGACATGCCATGTTCCCTGCTCCTTTCCTTATGCCACGCTTCTGTTTCCTGAGCATGCTTAAAGATTTCACATTCAAATCCATATTGGATTTTTCCTAGTAAATCACAAATAATAGATCTAATACTGAGCAACTATCTCAGTACCTGGAGCTCTCCCTCACCTAGGGTAATGTGAAGCAGGAATTCAATCTTCCCCTGCATGTATGAGTTCCTCTTCAGTCCCATTAACTCCATCACTGGGCTGGCAACAGACTGCTAAGCTGCAGCTTTGTCTTCGTGTCTTTGTCTGGGTGCCTTGTGTAGCCAACAGCATTCACTGACACCCTCTCCATAACCCTCAGCAGCTCACTCAGCTCTTCTGCTTTCCTAGGCTTTCAGGACTTAGTGTCCTCTTTGGTTCTGGCCTCAGGCTTGGAAAAGTGAATGCTGCCAACCTGCTTGGAGCCTACAGGGTATTTTACAATTAATAGCATCCCTATTGTTTCCTCAAAGGCCACTTGGTATTTTCAGCTTGAACATATCTTTGCCATTGTTTCATTTCCTCTTTGTTTCCTCTAACAGCCTGTTTTGATTTAACTCTATGTGGTCAGTTGTGACATAGATTAAACTGAACTGTGTACAATGTTAGAAAAACACATGAATAGTTGTCTTTATGTGGTTGGAGTTTGCACACTGATACTTGCTTTTCTTATTACTCTTGCTGAATCACCATCAGACCTGCACCTGCAGCCTGGTTCTAGTTGGAAACCTGTGTATTTGTACATCAAAGTGCTTGGCAGCAGTCAAAACACTGAGCTACTCAATTTTTGGGCTGGTGGCTTTCTTCTAGTGCTTTTTCTTGAAGGAAAATTGGCTTTGGTCTAAGCATTTTCTGGAAACATCTCCTTTTTTCAGAGACTTTTATTGAAGTTTATTTTTCCCAGTTTTCACCACTATTACTGCTCACTTTCCAGCCAGTATTAATCACCCCAATGAAAAATATCAACCTTAGCTCTTGAAAGCATACCCCCTTAGGTGTCTTCTTTACGAGCTACACAAGTCTGCATGAGGTTGCCCAAATATATGTTTGTGTATTTAACATTTCTCATAACCTGGTAGATGTTACATGCTCTATCATGTTACAGTGCAGAGTTTTCAGGTGTAATTTCTATGTCTGGAAAACTTTCCCCTGCACACAGTGTGGGTTTGCAGTAGGCTGATCCTGCTCGCAGAATCTAGTGCTAATCTCTTTGTCCATATCCATGAAGCTGACCAAATCACAGAGCCCTTTTTAAAAGAGGTATTTATTCTGTTTTGCTAGTGGATGATAATTAGTAGATTCCCACCCGCAATTTGAGAGAATGGATGGGACTACAGGAAATAACAATAAGAAACACTGGAGTCAGAAGTTCTTAGAAAGAAAAGTCCTCTTTTGCTTTGACACTATTTTGGTTGCTTATCACTTGATGCACAAAAATTTGCTTTCAAGCTATGATGCTAATAAAAGGCCACATTTTTTTTATGCCTCTACCTCCCCTGGATTTTCCTGAGCTTCCAACAGGGATTAATTTGGCCCAAAGCATCCACTAACAACTTCTATGGTTGCAAGGGTAGGCAGGCTTCCTGGCATGTGCTTTGCCGAGTCATTACACATTCGGTCTCTGGGACACAGCTGTGCTGGGGCTGCTGCTCTCTCTCACAGACACTTCATGGAGCCCCAGGCTGCTGACACTGCTCACCTCCTTGTAGTGTTTCCACCTTGCCTTCCCTGCTTGGGCCAAACCACCACAGTTATTGCTCTGCTTTCCCCCCTGCCCTTCCTTGGCATCAGCAGCACAGACTGTTGGGCTCCTGTGCCCAGCCACCCCTGTGTCCCACGTGCAGGTGGCTTCTGGGGGTCATGCATTCTGTTGTGTCCACGTGCAGCTTAGATTTGGATACTGGAGGTTGCTCCTTATAAAGCAGAGGATGGAGCTCAAAGTAGCTCTGAGCGCCTGATTAACACTCCAGGCTCTCAGGTCATCCATTAACAGTGCTAATATGTGAGGCAGAATAGCATTCTAGTTTCAAGTGTCCAATTGCTGGCACTCCTTTTCTAATACAATTATTTTTCATCTGGTGATCCAGATAAAAGAAAGTTCTAATATTATGACATTAGAACTAAGTCAGATTTTTAGAAATTTTGCAAGTCCCCAATTTTATCATCTTTTACTTTTATAACTTTTCCATAAATAAGCCACATTTTTCATGGTAGAAGAGAGAATAAAGTGTTTTCTCTGGATTTTATCAAGTGTGTAATTCCTGGAGTTTAGTCCTGAACAGCCATGATAACACCATTTTGACTGAACTGTGGCTCCTGATCCGTCCCAAGCAGTGGGTTCTAGTCATCTCTCTATATTCCCATGTGAATTAAAAAAACCCCATAATTTACTCTATTGCTTTTAGCAGAGATTGTAGAAGATAAGGAGGTGGCAGTCCCTGAAGGTCTCTGCTCCTTTCTAGAGTGCAGCTCTAGAGAAAGATAGGAGGTTTCCTTCAGCCGAGCCTTGAGTGTCATGTTGTTCGTCCCCAGTCTGTTTGAGCAGTGGTGGCCTTCATAGAGGCTACCTGACTTCTTAAATTTCTATGGGGTAGAGAGACTTTGCTACAAAGCATCTTCTTCTAGATCTGAGACTGGGTTTAAAATTCCACACTGGCTGCCAGCATGGGTACTCACTTTGTTGTTTTGCTTGACAGGTCCTTACCCGTAGATGTTTCCTCCTTGCAGCTCACATGACTTCAATGCATCTAAAAGCCAAGCAGCCCCTACTTCGTTGTGTACTTTTCACATCTTGCTTTAAGGATCCTGGAGGCTTCTCTGCAATGTATTTGCCCTATAGCAGACTATTTCACTCTCATTTTCTTTCATATAAGAGAGCAGCCCTGGCATTAAAGCCCATGGCATTACTCGGGGCTCCTGCCCATGCACATGCTGACACACAGCAGCAGGTCACAGAGCAGCACACGGCTGTTCTCGTTTCTGCTGAACACTGCTTCTTTGAACACTGCCTGTGCCTCCAGAGGAAAACAGAAGATATGTCAGACTGAGTTAATTTGTGGACTAGACAAGCTGAACAGTATCTCTGTAAGGGTTTTGCACAGAATGTACCGGTGTCTCCAGACTTGGAAAGAGCTTGCCTTTCTGAGTCAGGCAATAGAAGCCAAATTCAGATGTGAATCTGAGTTCTCCAACTCTGGAGGGAGTCTGAGCTGGTGTATTTTACACCTTCTTCCGCCTCCCCTCATCCCACAAGTGTACTATGCTGGCCTAGCTTCCCTCAGATTTAGATTTCATTAATGTTCACTGAGATGCACTCAGGCTCACATCCACCAGCCACAGTTTAAATCCCCCAGCTTTTTGTATGAATCCTGAACCTAGCCATCAAAGGCTGTGTTTAAGGAATTTAAGGAAGTCTTAAGTTAGTTAGTAACCCACCACCAAAGGATTGAGAGAGAGATGAGTGGTGCAAGAAGAGCAGCTGACAGAGGAGCATAAATTCAAATTAGGTTTCTCCTTTTTTTCTGCCTCTGCACTCATTTGCTCCTCACCATTGGTAAGTGATAACTAATTATTAACTGGCCTCCCTGATGTATTTTTGGGACCATGGTCCTGTGCTAACCCAAGGTGATCCTGACGTGAAGAAGACAGCTCCAGGGTGTCCACCACTGGAGCCAAGATAGGCATGGGTTACAGATGAGCCCACAGCTCAGTCAAAGACTAAGCATTTGCATGTGTCATACTAATGTATGTATGTCATTATCAATAATGTAATTAATGACATTTTTTTCTCATTACTGATGGTATTAATAAATTTATCATAAATTTAGTTATCAACATATATGCTTTGATATCCTGAAGACAGCCATTTACCACTTAAGAAGAGAGATTTATAGAAAAGCACACATACAGCTAAAATCTTAGCATATCTCATAAAAAATATATCTCCATTCAGATTCAACAGTAACTAGTTACCTTCTGTATTTTAATTTAAATCACCTAGTGACTATGCTCATATACTGTGAGTCATATTTGCTTTGTCTTTACCATTGACAATGTCCTCAGGGGGACTAAGAATTCTATATAACTTGTGGAGGGAACAAGTTATTTCTTGAAATAGCTTTCCAATCTACTTCTTTTGATTGGTTTTGGTGGTACCCTACACCACCACTTACCTGTGGTTTTTTTGCTCTCTGGATGAGTAACATGCTCAGTTTCCTAAGCTGCTAAGGTGGTACTTCTCATCAGAATTAATTTCATACTGAAAAAATAAAAAAAAGGAAATTCAGGTATTATATTTTAGCTAAGAAAATGGGCCAAGAATGAAAATAGCATAACTGTAATCGTTTTTCATGGTAAAAGGACAGTTTTCATGGGTTAAGCTTCATAGAAGTATTATTTTTTTATTGACCACTACAGTCAGGGAGCCATGGAAAATATTTTGTAAAGGTTTTGATTTATTTATATAATTGAAAAACTTCTCCTTCCAAACATGAATTAAAGTCCAGATTGTATGTGTTTGAATTTGGATCAGTTTCTCTTTTATCATCTTCTTCCATTGCTTGCCAAAGTGGAAGAGACAGAAGGCCCCATGAAGAAAACATCTCTCAGCATCAGCCAAATTAGGGATCACAAGCTTTGAAATGAAGGAAAGGTGATCTCTCACTGTAGTTTATTCCATCAACCATTTCCAGCATTCTCAGGACATCTGTAAATAGTGTAATCTCCATTTCCTCTTCCTCAGCACTTTATAAAATTGAACATATGTTAAGAGGGAAGGAGTAAAGATAACTGATCATATTTAGGTGTGATTACACTACTGCTCTGGCTTAATGATTGAGTTAGAACAGGGCTCTGGAAATGGCATAGACTACGAATTCTCTCTTTTTTCCTTGCTTTACTGACTGTCTCCCACAAAGATCAAGGAAAAAATCTTTCTCTTCATAAAAAGCAGGCCTGCTTTTCTGACTTGCATAAAAAATAATGGTGAAATTCATAATTCAGATATTTGTTTTTAACTTCAGATTCTTTTTTATTCCTTTTCCCCATATTTTAATCCCTTTTAGTTATATAAGGACTGAGCTGTTAATATTGTGCTCATGTAAGAGGTGCTGCCAAAGTAGCTTTCTTAAACTTGAGGGTTTTCCTTCTGGCTCACAGCCCTAAACTTTTCCTGGTCTAATAAGTTTTACCCCTCCTGAAGATGGATCTCACAAATGAAACTCAGCCTGGTGGGCAGAAGGGACAGTCACTCCTGCTTGCTTTCCCTTCCAACTCTGCCTGCTCATCACCCTCTTCCCACAGATACCACTGCTCCATTGGATTTGCTGGTGGAGCTGCTTCTGTGAGTTTTCTAACCTGTGCCTGTCCGTATCAGCCAGATGACCTAATACTAAAACAAATAATGATGTCTGCTAATCTGGATGCATGAGATGAGACAGAGTTCTTGTGAGAAGATGATTTGGCAGACTTGAGAGGGACAAGAGAGAGTAGATATTCTATGATAGGGGTTTTTATTTATTTTATTATTTTTTTTTTTTTACTAGTAGGAACTAAGTAAAGAAAAGCACACTGAAACACTGAAACAAGTGGTGGCTGGATGCCTTCTATAGAAGCAGGCAGGAAAATGGACAGTTGTACTATATAGATAATTTACACCCAAGACTGATAAATGCAAGACCTGAGCAAGTTAATCTATTTCATAACGTGTTCTGCCTCTATCTGGTTAGCAGTGTAGCATTCTTTGTCATTTCAAACCCTGTTCTCTGTTATCTTGGTAGCTAAAGGCCTTCACTATGTAAGTGGACTGTATTTTCCCACACACTAATATTTGAAAACAGCTTCTGGGCCCTGAGAAGACCCTCCAACCAGAATCCAAAAACAAAACAAGCACAGCTGAGAAAAGTTGCTCACTGACATGAGTCACTGCTAAGCTGAGGCAAGTTCACATCAGTGGCCAGGTGCATCACAGGTGATTTTGCCATATGCATATTCAAAGATTTCTCTGCTCCCATTTTCTGCTCACTGCAAAAGTGAACAAATCTAGAAAAATATAAAAACAAGGTTTGGATGGGGTACAAGTGAGTGTTTTTAATTCCTCCTCATCACTTTTTCCCTTCACAAGAGTTTGGTGCCTCAGCTCCACACAGCAAATTGTATGCAGATGACAGTAGATGGAGTTTAGTAGCTGCAGCTCTGGATGCCAGGCTCTTCCCTCGCAAGAGAGCTTAATGAGCTATTAGTGGGTGAGAGAAGCCAAAGAGCCCCGGCACAGCTGAGCCTGGGATTTCTGCCAGTAGTTAGATGAAGGCTGCCCATTCTGTCCAGACTTCATGACAACAGGTTGGGGTGAAACTCCAGAGATTTTGAAACCTGAGGTGAACTGCTGGGTTCTGGTGGTTTATGTTGTGGGTAATTGTTCAATATGCCCCTGAGCACAGGCTCAAATACTCATCAAGAAATGGATCGGAGGATCTGGCAGATCCCTGAAATGAGGATCTCTGTAGGTCTTCTAATCTTTTGCGTTTCTGCCACTTTCCTACAGTAGAAGGAATAATGCTTGAGACATTTGAGCATCACTCATGCTTTTGAGTAAAGGCTCTGCTCCTGCCTATTATCAAGCAAGCTGTTTTCTGGTAGCTCTTTGTACAAATTCAAGTGAATATTGATCCAATATGTCCCACAGTGCCTTCATATAGTGTGTACTATATTCAAGGGGTATTCCAGATTTCAAGCAAGCTATATCTCAGTCCTTTGTTAAGTGGGAAATTCATTGCTTAAAGTGTGTTTCTCAGTCACTAGATAGTGTCTATTCTGCTATGACACAGTCCTCCTTGAGCAGGTAAGGCAACTTTAACTTCATCTTGCACTTGTCAGCTGCAGGCAACAGTAGTCTGATGAAGAGAAGCATCTGTCTAAAATGAGTGGGAAATTTAGGAGTACAGATAGCTTTATCTGATCAATATTTTAAACAACTAAAAAGCAGAAGATGACCTGTGCGAAAATAATTCTATCTAAAATAGTTAATGAAAAGCCATCTAAATTGCTTTTCATCAAGCAGGTTATGTAAGATGAGCAAAGAGATCTAATTGGTAGACTTTACTAATAGCATTTTCCAGCTTTCAATTGGTGCATCTTTGCGCTAACTCACAGGAGAAATATGTGGAATGTGCACGTATCCTTATTCTCTGTGGTAAAGCTCATTCTAGTTTGGAGGCTTTCTTGTACAAACTGGGAATAGTCAGACTGAAAAGCTTCCAAGTGTGACACACTCCAGGTTTTTCTTGTGGTGTGTCACTCTCTTTTCTTCCTTTTTGGTTGTATTGCTCACTTTTTCTAATACTTTAACTAAAAAGAAGAAAATAAAGGAGGAATTTTGTAATATTGATAATGTTAGAACGGAACGTTTCACATTTTCAGAATTCCACTTTCCTCCCCCACATTGTTCAGCTGAAACAATTTGCTGAATTAAATCCAAACTTTCAAACAGCTTCAGTTGTCCTTCATTTTTGGTGAGTAAACTATTTGTCTAAAATTTTTTGTCTGGATCTAAAATTTTTCTCAAAATTCTCATAAATTAGATTTAAAATAGAACAGTTACCACTGCCATATTTTAGGGGGAAAACCCCCCTACTATCCACCAGTGTTTTTAAGCATCATGGATTACAACCCAAAAAACTTTGTAGTAAAAGATGATACCTTAGTCATATAACTAAATAATTTAAGGCTCCCTACTTATGTGCTCTTGAATTTTCATTGACTTTTCACATCCTCCTAATTTACGGCATTGCATTTCTTCTGAATATGTGTTGTTTTCCATCTCAGAGGAGACTTACTGATTTTTTGGTATATATCCTGTCTCTAGGTTGAGCAATACATAATTAAATAATGCTTTTCAGGTGGTTTGGGGTCCATGGGTAAAAGAAAACAGAGAAATTCAGATTTTTGTTTTCAGGAAGTTCATTACTTTGTGTTCATGATATACTAACTCACTAGACTTGACTTGCATAAGTAATTTCACTTTTTGTAACATCTCTAACTAATCACAGTTGCAGTATGACAGATCCAAATTGGACAGATGTTTCTTAAAAATGAAATGTCCAAAGGCAATAGTGTTGAAGTTGCCAGTGAAAAAACAAAGACATCTGTACTTTTAAATTACTTTGAGGGGGTTTTATTCCTTCTCCCAAGTTCCTATAATTTTTAGGTCACGTTAGAATCAGTGTGTGTTAGTGATTTGTGAAGTCCATTGTCTAGTAATGTCAAAAACTAAAAAGGAAATCTATTTAATTTGGTATCACTCTGTGAGCTTCACTGTATTTTTCAAATATTTCTTCATTTCTTCTTGGGGTAACATTCTCTCATGGGCTGTTAGGCCAGCAAATGCGTATTTTATGCACTTTCATGTGTCTATCAACTTGAAGTTCAGTTCCTGCCAATCTCTTTTTCTTTTTTCTTTTCTTACACTGGTGTTCATAAGAAAAAGATTGATTTAAGGTAGACATGCTAAGCCAGTCTTTGTATCTTAGGCAAATTTTATAATTCAATATCTCTGCATCAAATTGCTTGTTTATTAATTGTGGGTAGTGATGGTATTTTTCTGAGTAACAGATCAAATGCAATCTTAACACTGGTGTTGTGATCATATTTAACATGATAAAAAGGCAGGAGCCATGTTGCCTAATAGGATCAGATTGTCTTCTACTTCCCATTGTCTCAGTCTGCAGTCAGGCTGATATACTGAGAAACTCAATTGGTAAATGTGATATAAAAGCCTAAACAGAATGAGACTGGAGTGTGTGAGAAAAAACAAACAAACATAGGGAGTGTTTGTCCCATTTTCTATACACCTAAATTTGGGAGGTGTTTCACTGAAATCAAAATTACAGGTGGTCATCTCTACAGAAAAGTTAGTTATCTTGCAGGACAAGAGAGACAGCCAAGGGGACTGTTCTAAAGCAATATAAAATGTAAATCCCATATGACAGATGTATATTTGCCTCTGTCTCAGCTTTTCAGCCCAGAAAGCACATCTGTTTTTTTTTTGTAACCATTCTAGAAAGACTAAGATGAAGCCTATGTCCTGATTTCCCAATAAGCTGGAAAGTGAATGGATCACTTTTCAGTGGAAGTTTAGCTGACAGCTTTTTGACTGTTATTTTTTAAAAGAACAGGTATTTTGTTTTCAGGTGAACATGATGCAATTTGCTTTTTCAAAGTCTGGCTTTCAGTTGTGCTAAGTCTCGTTCTGGACACGTGTGAAGGGAGGAGCAGATGCCCTGAGTGCATTATCAAAGCATCCAAACTGTAGGCTGTCTGAGCTGTTGGAAGTGAGCTACCTCCTACCTTAACAACTCTATTAAAAATTAATGAAATTAATATGCCTCACAGTATAAATAGACATATCTATATAAATAGGTATTAATACAGTTTGTTAAAAGCAGAACTGAGTATGTTTTCTTTCTTAAAGCTTCAGAGAAATTATCCAGGTTTTCAAATACACCACTGGCTTTCAAACTATAGCACTAAGATAATTAGTGTTAATTCCACACTAAGATTTCAGTTATAATATATTTTAAAAATTATTACTTCCTATTATCAAACATATTCAACAAATCTTTAGAGATTGTCTATCAGATTATTAGGAGTTCTCTGAAGTCTTTGAGAATGGAAGTAGTTCTAGGATGCTGCCTTCCAAAAACATTTATGAGGTTTGACATCCAAACCAAACATCTTTAATTAAATGAAGACTTGAATATTCATTTTTAATTTAAATATTGTTACTGGAATGTCACCTGGATGATTTTGCATACCATATTGTCAAACTAGTAAGTAAATGAAGGTTTATAAAGATAATAGTAATTTATTCTACCTTTTGAATTAGTCTAATGCTTCATGAACTTTATCTGTAAGTAATCTAGTATGAATATGGGAAGCAAGAAAATATCTTAGAGTAGCTATCTGAAGGCTAGAGTAGCTATTGGCCTGTTAATCAGCAACAAGAGAAACTTCAGATAATTAAAATACATTTAATAAGTGCCATCCCACATCTAATAGTGTCATACCTCATAGATAATGGCCTTGATGGCGGAATATAGTTGGCCCTTACAACAGTCACTCTAAGAGGGCCCAAACTGAATTGGGTCCTGCTTCTTCTGCCAAAAAGGAGGGGCAGGAATCTGAATTTTTGCTTCCCTATCCCCAAGTACATTACTTAAATCAATTTCACTCCCTCAAATAGGAAAGGTGACTCTTTAATTTGCATTGTCTCCATGAACTGTACTATTCCTCAGTAGGATAACATCCTTAAATACACCAAACTTTAGTTATATATATGAGTGAAAGGAGCCTTAAGTAGTTTAAAGTACAGTAAATGCTCATTTATTTGCTTTGCTTTACTAAGTTGCATAATCTGAGACACATAAAGCATGTCATAAATAGAAGTGAAGAAGATATTAAAAGGAAAAAGAATGAAAAATAAACCCCAAAGCAAAATGAATAATGAATTATTCATGTAACTGTATATCCTAATTATATACATACATATGCACAAAAATATGTGTATATGCATACACATATATGAGTAACCTTTTTCTACTGAATTTAATAGCCAAGTGATTTAGCTTTAGTACCCAGGCACTAATGAAATCCTGTCTGTAACTAAAGGTAAAACTACAGCTACTTACAATTTTCTCCAGAGTTCAACAGGTGAGAGTGATTCAGGCTAAGTGTTTCAGTTTAGCTAATGGCATACTGTGCACACCAACCATTTGTTAGATTTGAAACTAGCATTCACCTCCCCAGGTAGTAAGGATCCTGCTCTGAAATTGTGGCTCAGGCTTTATTTGAAATGCCTCATCACAAAAAAACTGGCATAATATCCAGCAAAGAATTATTTTCAGGAAATATAAAAAATATATACCAAACATATTCTTTTTTTAGTTACACTACAATTCTTTATTTTGTTTCCCATGACACCTTGTGTTGTTATTGCTCAAGGGTTTCTGAAGAGTTAAATGGTAGTATGTTTACTTGAGACTAATAGAATAGCTCTTTTAGGGCTCAAAAAGCATTTTTTGTGTTTCCAAATAAGCTTTCAAAATATGGTGGCCAAAATATTTGAAATATGTGTCCCTGTGGTGATGTCATCCTCAGGGGAAACATACTTCTGATATTAAGTATTCCCATTAGGAATCTTGGAGATCTTACATCTGTATTCTTAACCTCAAGAGGTTATCAAATGATAATAGTAATTGTAAAATGGGATGTCATGTAATGGACTGCTGGCAGGCATGCTGGTCGGTAGTTATAGGTCATTGCACAAATATTTGTAAAGGAAGTGAAGGCTTCACTTGGCCTTGACAACCAGACATCTTAAACAAATATTCCTGAAGTGAATAATGCTCAGATTCAGGCAGAACCAGAGCCTTTCTGGTCACTTTGGGAAGCACAGACCTGCATGCACACCAGAAAGGCAGAAAAGCCCAGTGGCTGGTAGACATGAGGTCTAATGTTATTCCTAAACTAGGAATGACCATTCAGCTGTTGAGCCCTGGATACCCTTGGATACACAAGGTTGTCACCTTGACCATTAGATTCACCCTCTTTAGGAAATATCAACTCTCCTGTGCAAAGACTTGGCAAGTAGCAGTCTGCAGAAGGAGCCCTGCAAGTGGGGAAGCTTAGCCAAGAGAGCATCTCAAAGCCATTCTCCTTGAAAAGATTAAAGAGGAGGACACAAGGGTGCATCTCTCTCAGCTGAGAAAAATAGATGCTGCCAGGGCAGCTTTGGTCCCTTTGTAGTTTCTCACAGCAGTGGCAGTGACAGAACTCCTGTTCCAGGGAGGCTGTCTCCCCTCCAGTGTTGCTGCCCTGACATGGAGACCTGGCTAGGAAGGCAGCTGGCCAGTAAGCTCTGGAAAGAAGTGTTTTAAGTGTTGACTTGCATGCGGAGTAGTCTCTGGTGACTGATGCTCTCCTGCTCCTTCAGCCTGCAGTGAGGAGCACTCCATCTCAGCACATGTTTTTCTTCTGGAACTCTTAGCAGAGAGAAGTGACGGACGCTATAACTGAGTCAACCACCTGCAGGGTTCAAGCATGGAAGGTCTCTTCAGAAAGTTAATCCAAATTAACCAGAGATGCAGAGAGGATTTACCAACTGTAATAAATCCTTCATTTTCAAATTTAGCTTAACTGCATTACAAGGGGAATTAAGCTATGCTGAAATCAGGTCACTTTAATTCTGAATAATAAAATGCCCGCAAGAGTTTGATGGGGTGTAACTAATCCATTTAAAGCTCAGAAATTCCAGGTTTGTCTCCCTGCAGACGAGGCAATGTTGTATTTCACAGTGTTCCTTCAGCCCCAGAGCTGGCTGCAGGGGCTGGATTCCTGCTCCAATACACCTCCTGCTTCCCCCTTGCCACTTAGTGCAGATGGAGGAACTGTGAGTTTGAAGCTGGCCCTAAACGCTGTTCTGTGACAAAGCAGCCAGGAGCCCTCAAGCCTGCCAGTGGCACTGTCCTCACACCATGCAAAGCACCAGGAAAGCAACACGATACAGCTGTGCAGGAGGAATGTGAGCCCATGCTGTGCTGAGCACAGGCTGCAGGTTTGGCTGTGGAGCCAGCTCCTTCCCCCTCGCAGGGGGGTGATAATGGCCCCAGGGCCAACAGGATTCCTGGGATGACACCAGAAGTCAGATTCCTGCAATGAGTTGCTTAGAAGACATATCAAACTGGTTCCAATTTCCTTATAGTGCCAGCAGTTGACTGAGGCATCCGGCAGAGGACCTTGTGCAAATTAATTCAGTGCCACCAAAGCTGTCTATGTGTGGAAAACCATGACCACTCCAATTCTGTTGTGTGTGCAGTGTAGAGCTGTGATTATAAAGTAGCTGGAAAATTAATCTGGTCAGAAGTTCACAGTGAGCCCTTTGGCATTTGCTTAGCCTTTCCTTGAGTTCTAATCTCAATTTCAAGGTGCAGAACTGTGTGGTGGATAAGGCCTATGATCTACTGCACAGTGCTTGAGCTGCTGAGCGTGCTTTCTCTGCTGACAGGAAGATTTTGAAGCTTATTTTGGGGCAGACTCATCTCTGTCTCTCCTCTCCTTCCCTGGTGGTTAGCACATGCCTGACCCATTTGCAGCACACAGTACTGTGGCCTCCCTCCAGCTCCATGATGTGTGCTGGTGTGCCTGAGCTGCTGTGCATCCTGCAGAGTAATAGCTGCCACAGCAAGCAGTTGAGGAAGAGCTCCGTGTCGGAAGGACCCCTGCTTGGCAGCACCCCCTGGGCAGCTCTGCACCATCATCCCTTATCAGCCTGTGCCCTGCCTGCCCCACACCTGCATGGCAGTAAGCATAGGAAAGGAGCAGTCCCAGCTTTGTGCCAGACCTCTCCATCAAACTGGAGTTTTCCAAGCAGTGCAATTTGGAGACCAAAACAACCTAGCTTGTAGCTTTCTGAGCTGAAATCTAACTTTCATGCAGACAGCAATACCTTCTCTGCAACATAGCATTTGAAGCATCTTCGTGTACTTACTGTGTAGGCTGTGTCAGAAGATAGCCTGGTCTCCTTAGCAATCACTTCTGCCCTTCTGGAAAGGGAGAGAGGGGGCAAAGAGACTCAAGAGGAAAACAGAAGTGTTTATCTTTTCACCTACATCAGTGTATTGCACTGATGTAAGAAAAGGCAGAAAATTCACTGGTTGCAGGATTTTTGGAGAACTTCTTCATATGAACCTAAAAGAATATAGTTTTGAACCCCTAACTGTTAGGAAATTTTTCCATTTTTCCTCACTTCTGAGGTGCACATATGTTTTTTTTCGCCCTATTGAACAGACACTCTGATAGACACCAACAATATGCAGAGACTTACCCATGTGAATCCAAGCAAGAGCCTTAAATAAATCACTGTAAAATTGGTATTTTTACGTTGTAGACTTTAAAAAGAAGAAACTTCAAATTTTCAAAACAGCTAAGATGTATCTGAGGCTGATGCATCCAAAAGAACATATAATGACTCAAGCTTATATCCATTAGGAATAGCTTAAATATGCCTCACCATCAGATGCTGTAAATCTCTGCTGGAAGAAGGCCACAGAAATCACAGGTGAGTAATTTTTCTAGTTCTGCACCGTCATGGATGCTGAAACTTCCATGTAGATAGCCAAAATGCCAAGTGTGATGAGAAATTGACTCTCTCGTTCTCCCAGGCATGATCATCCACAAGCTCAGAGCTCAGTCTGTCTTACAGGACCAGACTGGAGAAGATGAGCCTTCCTTTCTCCCAAATGAGCTATAAAAGATTCAGAGATTCGCCTTTTATAGGGCACTTCATCTATCTACACAATATATAAATCTATAAATAACCTGCAAGTAATATTGTTTATTATTGTCAGCCCACATTCAATCAGTTGATTCTAGACACACTCTCACATTAGTAACTCCATTGGGAAATCTGCATTTGTTGCTGTCTCAGGACTAGGAGGAAGGACAGAATAATGCCAAAGGCTCAAGAAAATGTGAGATTTTGGTTCATTGAATTATGTAATTAAAGATCACTTGCGTACTAAATATACCCCTGGGGGAGAATCTAATGGGTTTATCGCAAGCTCATTAAAGTTTTCAGAAGCTGGGAGATTAGGTCCCAGGTTTCACTCGTGGCAGTCCATGCTTTAAATACCAGGTGGGAAAGAACAGGTAAGGAGTTGCTGGATCTGGACCTGTTGGCTCTTGGATCCGTATGTTGGACTGATTTCGTTCTCTGCTACTCCCAGCTCCAGTCAGAGTCAGAAGAAAGACAGTGGGCTGAGCAGAGCTGCCTGATATTGCCAGATTGTCTGATGGGCCACCAACAGGACCTTTCTCACCTAGCTAGTAGGACCAGGAATCCTTGAAGAACAGAATATTATATAATTTTATAGAATTATATAGAAAAGCAATTTCCACAAAACCAAGCCACCTTCAAAAAGCATAAAATAGGCAGGTCAAAAGTCTGTATCTGGTAAGTGTATCTGTCTGATTTCTATTATCTTTGAGAAAACGAAAACAAAATGCATTTTGTAGTCACATTCAATAAACCACTGAATTGTCTGGGCTGTTATTCTACCCAGATTGATTTGTACCTCTCTAGTACTATTGCAATTTATGTGATAGCTAAGAAGAGTTAGAATTTGATTCACCTCCCTCTTCAGTTCAGATGCTGCTGCCCCCATGTCACTCTCACCTATTCAGAAAAGGAATGTCATGTACAGCATGCTATTATTTTTTGTTCAAGTGAAAGAACATGTTATTTATAAAACATACTCACTTTTCCACACCTAAAGGGCAAAACTGAGGCTTTTGACTTTCCATCTTTCCAGATGTGAAATTCCAGATCAGATATAATCTAGAACAACCTTTTTTATGAGCCATCTCTTTACCTCTCTTCCATTCCTTTTCACAGCAAATAAATTGCATGAAAAGCAGTTCTGTCTGTCTGAGGACTCTGTCTCAAAAGAGTGGAACAAGTCTTGAGTGACCTTTGACTTCTTGGTGTTTCTTGGTCAGAAAGATTCAGCATTAATAAGGAAAAATATTTTAAAAAATTAACAGGTAATATTTTTTTCTAATGTATAAAGCAGGATGATATAGAAACAAGTCACTCTGAACAACCCCCACATTGGAACAAATCAGGTTCAATTGACCCAAAATTTCTAATTTGAGATTGGGAATAATTCTACTTATGCCTCAAGCATTTCTACAATAATGAAAGTCTTACTCCATCAGCCTGCTCATGTTGGCAGTATAAATCAGTCACTGTACTAAAATCCCCTTTTCCATCTGTGGACATCCTCTAATATCTGCTTCATGTTGTGTTTAGCTTCAGAGATGTTAGAAATATACACAGGGTCTACATTCTAATAACAGAAATAATATGTTGGGAGGTGCAAAATAGACAACAGACTCATAATACTTTTATTAGTTCTTTGAAGGACATATATTATCTTCTTAGTTCATTCAGGTTCCTCTGCATAGCCTAACATCTTCCTTGAGATCAGAAGAAATGAAATACATTAATATTTTGCATAATCATGTGTATGTATCTTATTAACCTTTGTCCACCTTTCTTTCCCTTGTGCTTTATCTATGGTGGTACATGCCCTTATTCTGCATGGTTGGGACAGTAATGCAATGAGTTCTGTGAACTCCAGAGAAAGAAATGTCTTTGCATAAGGAAAAATTATACGCTGTCTCAACCTGTCTACTAAACAGGCCAGAGTTTGCCCTCTGGAAGTCTGAGGTGTCAGTTCTGCTGACCTCTCTCTTTAGTTCTCTGACAATTGAAAACTGTCATTTTCTCATCACTGGCTGAAGCTGTTCTTGGTGTATAGGTACGCCAAAGCACAGAGCCTGGGAAAGAAGCAGGAAGAGGCAGAGCTCTGTATGTATTTACAAAGCTACAGCATCCTGGACTAACTCAGATGTGATGGGGTAGGCTCTCATGACAATGTGCTCTTCAGGAGAGATGCAGAAGAGGAGTGTACCTTGTTCTCCGTGTTAAGGAACAGTCTTAATATGTGGGGCTTTTGTATGGGATGGATGATGGACTGAGTGAGAGATGGGATGGTTGAAAGCTTCTGTGCCAGAGTCAAAGAGCTGAGTAAAGATGCTGTTTTGGTAGGATTGTGTTACAGACCACCTGAACAGGGTAAGAAAGTGACCAAAGCCTTTTTTAAACAACTCAGGAAAGTTCTTGGATTGGAGACTCTGGATTTTATGGGGTATTTCAATTCCTGACATTTTCTGGAAGAGCAACAATATGAGATGCTACAGTCAGAGAAATTTCTGCACAGAATTAGGGATTGCCGCTTGGCAGAGGTACCCAATGGACCTATCAGGAATGATGCAAAGCTAGATCTGCTATTTACAGAGAAGAAATGGTTGGCAATCTGAAAAGCAGTATCATCTACTGCTATTTTAGTGCCCATGAACCAGTGGACTTGAAGATCCTGAGAGGAGTGAGGGGGGGAATAACTGGGAACAGGTCCCAGGCTGTAGGAAACCAGGTTTTGGTTCATTCAGGAAATGGATAGATGGGATCCTACGGGAAGAGCTCTGAAGATAAAGGGTTCAGAAAAGCTGGAAGGGACAAGATAACAATGAAATTGAATAATGTAGATTTTCAATGGAGTAAAAGGAGAGACTTTTTCCCATGTGGCCAATCAAGCAAGGGAACAATTTACCCAAAGAGATTGTACAATCTACCTTCTCAGAGGTTTTCAAGAACTGACTGAATAAATTCCTGAGCTCTCTCGGCTGACCCAATAGCTGACCATTCTTAGAGCAACAGGCTCAGTTAAAAGATCTGTGAGGTCCCTTCATAAGTGAATTGTCCAGTAATACCATGAACATGATAGCAGTCTGGTGGAATCAGATGGCCATGAGAAGATTCAACACCAAAAATTTCATGACGCTTTGTTCTCTCTGACTCCAAATATTCATCTTGATTCATCTTTTTGGCAGAATAATAATACATAAGTAGTTCAATTTTAAAGATATCTTACAAATCCTTACAGAAAAAAAAAAAAAAAAAAAAGGTAGGAAAGAATTGGATCTGTCTTCTATTATGGAGATTACAAGTGAAATTCAGCAATAGTTTGGTGGGTAGATTCCTGTGACCACCTGACTCTTCTCTTAAGGGCTGGGGAAGAAGGTTTGTATACACAGCTCCAGGACAAGGTGAACCAGCTACCAGGGAGAAAACTGTATCTCTGACTTTCATAGTATTAGGTGTTCATACTCCAGATTGTTACTGTCAGTTTAGCAAGTGACTGTGGTATAAACCTGCAAGCATTGGGTCAGGCAGGTTGAGTGTTTCAGTTCCAGACCATCTCACCATCACATTTTCATGTATGGAGATTTTCAGATCTTACAGCAACCCAACACCTGTAAAAGCAGACAACCTAATGGAAAAAAAGAGCAACCCTTGAGATGTTTTTCTCCACAGTTCTGTGGCATAAAGAAAGTTGTAAAAATACTTGAAACAGAAGTTGGGTTTTTGTTCTGTTAACTCTTTCCTGTGTCATCACAAAGTCATTGTTGAACCACAAGTGGAGCTAGAATAAAGGAATTCAGCATGATATGTTTCCAAATGCCACACCATCAAGTTTAAAGCCATTTTCCCCTGCTTGTTGGCTGAAGAGTTACATTGACAGTGAATCCTGGGGAAGGAGGGACAAGTGTTCACTGAACTCTGAGCTTAGATGGAAGCACAGGTTAGGAGTTTCCTGGTTTAAATTTAGTTGTGTAACACATCCCATCCTGCAGTTTTAGGGGGTAACTTTCTGGTGTCCAGCAGCAAGGCTCCACCTCCAAGGTGGAGATGAAGAAGTTTGAAAAGGAAGGAAAGGAGATTCTGGAAAAGCCAGGTTTTTTAGGTGTGTTTCAACAGTGTGTAAGGATTTAGAGAAAATCTTGAAAAGAAGAATCAAAAAAGACAGGAGCAAACATAAAATATAATAGAGTATGAAATGGATATAACAAATTGGATCAAACCAGACTGAAGGTAATACCTTCTTCTGTGACATAATGCATATTTGGAACAAGGAAAAATCTTGCAAAATGCTTGTTGTCTGCTACAAAACTACTAGGAGGGAGATTTTTTTTTTTTTTTTTGGTACAAAAGTTGTAAGTTGTGCACGGGTTTTGTGCTGAAAGTGTGAAAAAATCTTTAAACAGAGATGTAATTGGCAGTGATATTAAAATTGACTGGAAAGATGTTATTGACAGAGTACATGAAAGATACTTTTTTAACTGATCTCACAAAATGTTCTCATGAATTGCTGTAACACAGAGAAATAAGTATATTAGTGGCACTTGATGATGATATCAAACTGGGAAGCATCATCAGCTCAGAGGAGGTATGCAATAGCACCATGAGGTTAAAATAACACAGTCCTTGTGGTAAAGCCATAATTTTATGTAAAAAATGCAAGATTTTTCTGTTATGCTATTTCATTACTATGAAACAGCAGAAGGAAGATCAGGGGGTACTGGTCTGCTACAGGGTGTCTGGGATTCCTCAGCATGATATATGTGAAAAAGGTTTATTTGATCTTGGGAGGTGCCAGAAGAGGGAGGAAAAGGTCAACGCTACTGACAAAGCTTCTGGAAAAGACTGTGTGTGAGTGCTCTTCATCCAGAAGGGATGGCGTGGCTGGAAGAGGGAGTGTTTCTTGTGTGAGAAGACATTTGGGCAGTTCAGCCTCCTTAGCTCAGCAGAACTAAGAATGAGAAAAGACATAACTAAGCCATAAAAATACATCTTAGGAACATTAGGAAAAGACTTTGTGTTGGAGGACACTGTTCATGCAATAGCATGAAGGACTGCACTCTGCATATAAATATTGGATAGAAGTGAGTGGAAATTTCTCTGTAATGGGTATTTTTGAACTGGCATTCACATAGCAAAAGAGAGGCAGATTGCTGGGCTAGTTTTTTATTTCAGTAAATGTGCTTTCCCTCAGTGCTATGTGCTCAGTTTAGAGACATGCACAGATTAGTGGATTTACAGAGCTAATGATGGATGCTTTTCATAACAGCTTTTCTGTCCAGATATGTCACCCTCTATCCCCTATTACTCTAAATTATTTACTGACTGCTGTTTTCTTGCTGTTCATTGCTCTTCTTTTTCAGTTCAGAAAGTCTTATTTTCTATTTTCTTGAATTAAAAAAAAAAAAAAAAAAAAAGAGAGAGAGTGGAAAAAATTAAAATATCCACTGGAGCAAAGTGGGACTATAGAATTGCTTCCTACCCTGAGAATGACTACTGTTCTCAGAGACCTTCAACTCCACATGTTAATGGGATAAGGGATCACAGTATTACTCAGGGGTCACAGCATTGCCACCATTGCTGAGGTGGGACACCAGGGAATCACATACAGTACTGCTGGCAGAGGCTTCTGGTGGGATTTATTCAGCAACTCCCTCATCTTCTGGTACTAGCATTGCTAGTGCTGGCCTTGCATAGTCCTTGCCCATCACAGCCAAGAAAACACCTAGGTAAGGCTAACATTTGTTCCAGCTGAGCCCTGTGGTAAAATTTTCACAGTGACCTACAAGAGTTGGTGAGCTGATTAGGAAAAAACCCCACAAGACCTTATTCCAGAAAAGTATGAGTTTAACTTTGAGTAAGTATGAGTATGAATTACCCTATCAGTTAAAGTCAGGATCTCATTCAATAACATACAAGCTTAAGGAACTTCCTATGAGTTTTCTTTTTTTAAATTTAGATCTCATTTTAAGTATCTTCTGGATAATTTTATAGTAGAAATAGTGAAAAGGAAAAAAAAAATCTTATCCTCAAAATCAGAGAGAGTGAAAAATGAGATCTAGGGATCAGAAGACAAGGCTGAGTCTCTTTCACAAGATACTGAGACTTTGTGAAAATGCACAGAAAGCTCTCACATCTTTCCACTACGTGACCCATCAACTTAAACTTTTACTCATAGCTAGGCTCTGATTTCTCTAGATAATTAAGTTAGCTGATTTAAAAAAAAAAAAAAAAGATCAGACATCCCTGAGGTATTGTGTAAGGCTTTCAGTATTTCTAAAACATTTGAAAAAGTTTAAAACTGTTTTAAAATCCATCCATTTAATTTAAATGCCTACAAATTATTATGACTGCTTGGCAAATCTAGCCCCTGCTGCAATATTAACACAGAAGGGCATCACAATAAACTGATAGTGTAAAACACTTAGTTCAGGTAAAGTATAAATTCCATCTGAGTTCCATATCACAAAAAAAAATTGTGCATAAATTCTCATCTCTTCTGGTCCAGTGTTTGGTCTCTTCTGGTACCACTGTCTGCTGTCCAAGAGCACACCACTGAGTTATGGCACTCTGTTACTGACGTTGGTCCAGGATTCCAGTTCAGCTGTAAATTAGTCATCAGCAGAGAGTCATTATGAAATAATCCAGCAAGCATTTGCCCTGGAACATTGCTGAGAAATAAAAAAGTTTGCTGAAAGTCAATCTTCACTTAATAATTTATAGTATAATTTCCCTTTTTATATTCCTGTTAGAAGTACAGATTATTAATTTTTTTACATTCAAATGAACCCACGCTGATGCTAAAGTAAGTAAAATTTAAGGCAATGGGTGCCTGAAAGGAAACATTAATGGTAGCTAGGAAGCAGGAATAATTTGTTAGGAGTGAATCCATGTCAAAGTCACAGATTTCCCCTGGAGAATCACAACCTTTATATTGGCTATATATTTTTACTGCACCCGATTTCAGTTTTCTTGTTAAAAGAAGGTCTCCTTAAGCCCTTGCATTTCTTCTGCTTCATTCCCCATGGTTCACAAGTACAATAGTGAATGTAAGCTACAATAAAAAGGTCATTTTCTTCTTTCAGCAACAGTAACACAAGTGGCTGCATTTCCTGATTCTGGATTAAGTTCAAGATTTCAAATACGACTGGGCTCGTTTCTGATTAGAAAGTTTGATATTTATCACAGTCTTACCTGTCTTCCATATCCAGTGTGAGTGAGATTGTAAAAAGGTAAACTGAAAGGAACCATTCTTTTATTCAGCAATTAACTCCATCTGAGTAAATAATACGGTGTTGTGCACTTGAGCCTTCGCTGTTATGCACTGAATTCAGAATTCAAAACGGCTTCAAAGCTGCGTTCGTGAAATGATGACAAGATGCTGCAGAAACAGCTTTTTATGTGGAATATAATGCAAGTATTGTGTTACACAGTACAGTAACAAATAGGGTATAGTTGTAATGATATAGCAGATAAAGTGTCTGGAAGTACTTACCTGAGGGAAACTCAATCTTATTTTACTTCAGGGCCTGAGGGTTATAAACACAGTGTATGGTCTTGAAACTTAAATATTAGAGGAATCACTTTATTGGGGGGAGGAGAAGGTAATGTTTCTTATTACAGGCAAATAAAATCTCTGTGCCCAAATACACAGCAGAAATAGTCCAAATTCCTTCAGGTGGTGTCTCAGTTTGACTCTGTTTTTCACAACAGGCTCACAAAGTCTAAGAGAAGTAAAATAATGCCACTTGTGGTCTTGGAAGGGCAACAGCCTGGACAGGCATGGGATGCAGTGGCAAGGCAGGCAGTAAGGGCTGGACTGTATTGTTTGCTGTGGGGGTCATGGAGATGGATGGGAGTGGACAAGGGGTCTCTAGGTCCCACCTCACAGCCTGCATCAGAGCCACAGCACCAGTGGAGATACTCCCACAGCTTTAAATAGCCCACTTCAATGTGTGAGTGCAGATTAAGCACAACACAGAGCAGCAAGAGAATCTATTGTGGTAAATAAAGAAGGACCAGGATACAGACTCACAATTACATGAATAATTTAATTATTTATATTCACCTTTGAGTCACTTTGGACCCATTCTGTCCGTTTCTGAGGCATGGTTCAAGGCTAACTAATGCACCAGTGACTCCTTCTGAGAAGTGCTGTGGGGAGGCCTGTGCTGCCTGGGGTGGTGGGATGTACCAGATGGGTGAATGTGGGCAAAGATTTCTGGGTTGATGGTTGGACTTGGTGATCTTAAAGGTCTCTTCCAACCTTGGCAATTCTAAGATTGCAGAAGTGCTTGTCCATCAGCCACAGAAACCTCACCAGTCTGGTTCATTTGAAAACAGTAATGAGCCTTTGTGCCATCTTTCCCTCTCCTGTATTGCTTGAGATTTTATTTGAAAGGAAAAAATAGTAAAACAAATGTGAAAGTGCAAAAGCTGTTATACCTTTTAAAGTCTGAAAAGAAGCAGAAAGGCATTGCATACTTACTTGGATATTTTCAGAACACCTCTGCAACTGCATGCACTTAATGAGACTGAGAGCCTGAGAGAAAATCCTGCTGGGATTTCTCCTCTGGCTTTCAGAGTCTGTGAGTCAGGCCCTGGGTTATTTCAGGTGGCGTGTGTCTCGTGGCCCAACTGGAGTTGCTGTCTTTTCCTCTACAGAATAGAATCATAGAATGGTTTGGATTGTAAGGGACTTCAAAGATCATTTAGTTCCAAACCCCTTGCCATGGGCAGGAGCACCTTCTAGTACACCCAGTTGTTCAGACCTCCATCCAGCAAAGCCTTAAACACTGCCAGAGAAGGGCATCCACAGCTTCTCTGAGAAATTTATGCTAGTACCTCACCATCCTCAGGGTAAAGAATTTCTGATAAAAACACACAGCTTAGTAAAAACACACTTTTGTAGGAACAGGCCACACACTAGGACTCAGTCTTGCAGGGGAAACTGTGCCTGGGTGGGTTGAAAGGTCAGTCAGGATGTCTTTGGTCTCAGCATCAATTGGGCCAGCCTTCTCCACTTCTGGATGTTATCCATGGAAACATATATAAAACCATTTTGCTGCAAACTTAGTGCTTGAAACTTGGCCACCTATACAGCAAGCTAAAGAGGATCAGTGGGAAATTTTCAAAGCACAAGGTATGTCATGCAAAAGACATATTGTTTGGAACAATTCTCACTGTTTTACAATCCCCTGTGTAATTATTCCCTTAGAGGCAGATACAGGAACATCCCAAATAGAAAAAGATGTGTTGGAGGACTGTATAGGAAGTCCAGCCAGGTGGAATTGCATAGGAACAGTTTCTCTCCACTGCTGAGGCGCTGTCTATCCACGATCTCCTGAAAACATTTGGAAGAGTGCTCTAGCTGTGTATTTACCAGCTTCACCTGAAACAGTGATCTGGCATGCTGACTAGCTTTGGTAGAGACAGCAAAGCAGCCTCAAGGTAACTTGTATACACACGTGACACAACTTCAGGAGACCAAGTGACTCCTGTTTTTGGGTTATCTGACACTGCCAAGGTGTTTGCTGTCACTCTGGATCTCTTAAAACGGAGGGAGAATTTTGGCAAAATGCACTAGTAAAAGAGCAAGCTGTGAGGGCCGGAGTATTGGTGTATGTGGGGTGAAGGGAGAGCACTGAGATATAAAAAAGTACAATGTACTAACAATGATTTTCAGGGGCATGAGGGTGGGACTGACTGTGCATAATTATCCAAATATCATTGTCATCACAAAATCATGGAATTAGTTTAGATAAGATTTAGTTTAGATATATTAATTAATACATTAATTTACACCAGAATGTGTCCATGTGGGTTTTGAATGTCTCCAGAGTGGGAGAGTCCACAATGTCCCTGGGCAGCCTATTCCAATGTTCTGCCACCCTTAATGTAAAGAAGTTCTTCCTCACATTGAGCTGAAACTTCTTGTATTTTAGTTTATTGGCCATTGCCCCTTGTCCTGTCACTGGGCACCACTGAAAAGGGTCTGGCACCATCTTCTTGGCACCTGCCTTTGAGGTATTTATAGGTGTTGATGAGATCCCCTCTCAGTCTTCTCCAGACTAAACAGGCCCAGCTCCCCCATTTCTCCTCACAAAAGATGCTTCAGACCCCTCATCATCTTTGCGCCCCTCTGCTGACCCTCTCCAGTAGCTCCTTGTCTTCCTTGTACTGAGGAGTCCAGAACTGGACACAGCTCTCCAGATGTGGCTTCACTAGGGCCGAGCAGAGGGGCAGGATCACCTCCCTCGACCTGCTGGCCACACTTTTCCTGATGTACCCAGGATACCACTGGCACTCTGAGCCACAGGGGCACTGCTGGCTCATGGTCAACTTGTCTTCACCAAGACTTGCAGATCCTTCTTTGCAGAGATGCTCTCTATTGGGTCAACCCCCAGCCTGTGCTGGTACTTGGGGTTATTCCCCCGCAGGTGCAGTACCTTACACCTGACTTTTCTCAGAGAGGGACACATTTCTCTGGACCCTGAAATTTGGACTCATCCCCATGCTTTTTGAGCTTTCTGCTTCCTCTGCCAACCATGTGGGTCATCTATCGCCTAGGCTGGGCTGGAGAATGGCTGGGGCATCAAGGCAGGATAAGTGCTCAGCTTTTAGAGGTTGCATCAACTTACATAAATGTCTATAGCAGACTGTGTCTTACTGTGAGAAATTAATTGAATTCAAAGCATCTTGGTTTTGGGGAAAATAATGTGATGTTTTGCTTCTCTGTTATATGATACTTGGCATGCTACATAAGTGAAGAAAGCTAGTGAATAAATATGGCATCTCATGTAGTCCCATTCCTCATTTAAGGTTTTGCAAAGACTAGTCAACCGCTATAAATGTTTCAGACAACTGAGAAGTCACTAGCTAAGGTACTAAGTATTCAGTGAAATAGGTGTTTCTCCCTTTGAGTCATTTTCTGGTATGAAATGTGAGGATTTCTACACCTGGTAGTATTAATAAAAATATATGTAACACAACTGTAAAGATCCTTAATATCTGTGTAATTACCTGACTGAATCTTTTAATCCTGTTAACTCTTGGCATCTTTGCAATGAAGCAATGTTAGATGTACTGGTGCCTTAGAAAAACTAAGAACAAGTTAGGATTACTTAATTGAATGGAATATTATGACATGAATGGATCCAAGCAAATAAGACACAAAGTGAAACAACTGACATAGCACAGAAAGGGAAATTCCATTACCTAAGACTTCTTGTGAATTCATCTTTTCCCATTGATTTCTTTAAATACTTTGTTTTACACTGTAGATTGACTATGAATTCAAGTGTTAAATAGGATTCCTTGTTTGAGATTTGTCATTCATCACATCAAGGTTGTTCTGTCCAGAAACACTTGTAATGTGACTTTCCACTTTTGTTTCCTAAGGTATTTTTCTATCAACACTTGAGTACTACACTTTTGGCAAAACACATCAGAAAGAAGTGAATGCATCAAAATAAGACAATTTAAACGTGATAGAAACATGAAGAGAGTATAAACTCATTCTCATGAGGTTCTAAGGATATTGAAATATGGTTTCATTTTGAAATGAAAAAAAAATCTATGAGGAAAGTTCTGTGTAACTAAAATATTTTGGGTTTCATAACATTAAAAGTATTTTTAATTAAAAAAAAGGAAAAAGGTCAGAAATTATTGAATCAGAAAATATCAAACCAGTTGCTTTTATCATTCTTAGCAAAATTTCCTCTTTTAATTCCAAATGAAAGTTTTAAGAAAGCCCAAATAGTTTCATGAAATCTTCTAGTTTTGACAGACCTTCATTTTTCCCATGGCAGTTGTGCCTGCCCATATTTCCGTAAAAGCCCTAACCTGCACAGGGATCCACAGAGAGGAGCATATTATTATTTTGTCATTTGATTTCAGGTAGCAGATAAATCAGACAACTTACTATCTTTGCCATAGTCTATTGGTCTGAACATGACTGGGCCACATGTTTCACATATCTGTTGTAGTCAGTAACTAAGCAGACTTTTCTCTGAACAGAAGATAAACATTAGGCTCAATTTTTTTTTCCACGCAACAAAGTGCAGTTATCCGAGGGCTGACTTAGTGCTATAATCAAATCTGGTCTGGAGGAATGAGAGCATTTTCATTCCATACTTGCTGTCTCCAAAGAAGTTATTGAAAAGGCATGAAATAGTGACTGTGAGCACTCTCCAAAACTTGAACAAACATCACCAGGTTTTATTTCCTGCACTCCAGAGACAGTATGCCTGTGAGCCAGCAGACAGTAATGGCATTAGATCATTTCTAGGCAGAAACAGGCTTCAAGGAAGGACTTCAATGTAAATTCAATGCTTCTAGCTATCAGTCCTTGAGCCACACAGCCACTGGTATCTGGATCTGTTTTGCAACTTCACTTGATTTTGCAGAGAAGGACTCAGACCTCTCATCCTTCTAAAGTCCAGATGTGTTTTAAACAGAAAAATCAAAATAAGATCCTTTGTGTAGATGAAATAATTCTACCCAGATTTCCAAGGTATTTTGGTCATTCTTCTCCCTATTTACACTGTTGGCCAATATTTTACTTCCCTTTTTTCATTAGTCCAACAGCTGCTGGGGACCCAAAGGAGGTGAAAATACAGAATACCCAGGAGAATGCCAGTAAAGCTGGCAGCAGAATGCCTGAAGATGAAGGCATAGCAGAGTAGAAATGTTGGAAGTTGATGCTAGGTGAATTCAAAGTACAAATAGGCTGAAAAGCTATAACAAAACTGAGCAGAAAGAAGTGAGTTCCACACAGAAGAAATGCACACACATGTGGAAGATGCTTATTGGGAGGCAGAAGAAGTGAAGGCCTACCAATGGCTCCCTACTCAAACAGCCACTTGCTTTGTAAGTTAAAGGGAATAGTTTCTCTGCTGACCTAACAGCATTTACTTCACTCATCCACAGAGACTCTGCTTCCCACCTGCCAGCTGCTGGGGTGGCTTACAGCCCCTTCTGCAGACTAACATAACACAGACAGTGTGGTGCCCCTGCAGCAGGGCTCTGGGCTGGGCTGCCCACAGAAGGATGCTGGCTACCCATACAAAGACAGCTAAAAAAACTCCATGAGCTGCATACAAATGCAGGAATTTAGTTTGGGGTTTTGTATCCTTCTGTGAGAGTTTCCTCTGATTCCTCTGAGGCTAGAATAGTGAACTGCTAAGTTGAGCTACAATAAAAAAAGTGTTGGGATTTTAAATTTCTGAAGTCTGGGTTTAGAAGGGGATAAGCATCTTATTAGGCACTTTCACCCAGCTGTGGAAAATCATATTAACTAATGGCCATGTAGCATGAAATTGTCATCACACATAAGACAGTGAAACGTATTTTCTAAAATCAAAGACAACAACTTTTGTTTATGTATTTCATACCTTTTATCCTGCTGAATTTACAAAATACAGGAATTTTTTCTATTATTCCCAGTGTTTACTTATTGGTTACTCCTCTTGAGATTAATGTTTTTAGGAACATATATTATACATTTCTATTAGAATTCATATGTGTGATTCCTCAGACTCAGCTGAATTGAATGAATTCCATGGGAGATAAACTATTACATGCACTGACTCCAACAGGGGGCATCCACCATGCATGCTGGTGAAATGCATGGATATCCAATAGATATTTTTATTATTATAATTGAAGTGCATATGAAAAAATGCCTATGAATCTGGAGGAAGAAAGATGGGAAATATGTCTCTATCACTACTGCAAGAGTCCACCCACTTTTGATGAGGTTACTGCTATATTCCACGTGAACTGGAAAAACTGGGTAATACTTAAAATACATATGTTCACAGGTTAGTAGAATTATTAGGAAAAATTAAAAATTGTATAACCAGTGCCAAGGAGTAGCTCAGCATGTACAAATCACAGACAACTTGCCCAGCTTGGGGTATTGGCAGAGGAGTTGAACAAGATCCGGAAGCAAAAATCTGTCTTTTCTATAAATTTATCTTGTATTAAATACCACTGCTACTGCCATAAACATCCACCTTGCTCTGCTATGCTCTGGTAAAGCTGATACTAGCACTGCCAAGTTTTTGCTGAAGAGAGAAGGAGGCCTGTCCTGTTCCACATTAAGTTTTACAGGACAAGGCAAGTATGGGCACACAGGTGAGAAGAAACAAAAGTAGAGAATGGTTTTTATAATTGGCAACCCTCTTGCATTATCTTCTGCCATAACTGTCCCTGTAACATTAAAATAACACCAATATTGCTGACAAATTATACAGGCAAAGTTAATGCTGCACTATCAACACAGGACTACAGACTGAAAAATACATGTTTTGTCGCAGCTTTTTGGAGACTAGCTAGCCTGTGACAGGCTAATTAGTGTGTGAAACCATACTCACCCCCTTTTTGCATTGGCTGTGGGACTCCTCAGTCTTCTTTGTATTTCATCCAAGGCTTTTCCAGCTCAGTGTAAGATCTCTGCAAATATATGGGGAAGGGATTTTTCCTCTCAGAGTCCAAATGGCAATTCTGAGCTCATGGAGATGTTTTGACTCTCCCTGAAGCATGAAAGATCAACTACAGCCAGCAATGGGAATGTAGAAGGGGCACACTTGCTTTAAGATGGTATTGAAGTTTTTCAGCCTGAACCCTCATTTCTTGCTCATCAGATTAATACCTCAGCCTACCCTATTCTTTGCTTGTAGCTTTGACTGTTAAACTACCTGAAGACTGAAATTTCCTAGCTTAATAAGTCTTTGATCTTAAAGAATATAAACATATTTGTGACATTCTCTAGCTTATGTACTCACAGAAGTTAGAGTTCTTGATCTAACAAATCCTTTTGGACCAAAATTCCAGTCAGATCTATTACAGGGGTTTCTGTTCCATTCCTGTGTGAAGTTAGAGTCCCTGAAAAAATGTATTCCAAATTATATTGCTGTTGAGTGTGTATAGCAGACAGTTACATAGGGATGGACTGTCCCCATCACCACAGAGAAGGGGCTCCACTTAAAGGTGTTCCTTCTAGTCTAGGCGGACTAGAAGGAGGCTGAGCCAGCATCTACCACTTTCTGAAGGTCTGGGGAGGCAATAAGGACATCTCACTCACCTCTGGACTTAGTCTGGCTCTGCTCTGGACTGTACTCTTGCTCTCTTCTTCTGCTCCTCCAGTGCCTTCCAGGCCGCAATTTGTAATGCCTGGCTCTCTTGCTGCAGATTAGCCTTCTATGACCTGACTGGAAGGATTAATTTCTTACCAACTGTTTTGTCTTGTGTCCATGAATGGGTCTCAAAACCTTCAAGTGTACATACAGAAAAGACTTAGAGACTTGCCCCCAACAATTTGTTTCCTAAAGGAAAGATTGTCTGCCCTGTAATCATAAATGCTGTGGACTAATTTCTTCTTTTTGACATCATCTTATGTTTATAGTTGTACTTCTCTGTTCGGTTTTATAACTTCCTGAGGGGTGCCCAACCAGACAAGTCCTGCTTTACTTCAGGAACAGCTCAAACTGTTGGCAGAGTGGAATGTTCACTGGTCTTAGGGATGTTCTTTTACAAATATGCAGCGCTCAGCAACCTGCTCAAGCTCATTGCTATTACTTCCATGAAACATCACCAGGGGACAATGAAGAGGGTTAAATACTATTTTGATTCTTGGCATGGGAGTTTAATTTTAAGCTCAGCACTGGCCACTAGTGATTAAAAAGGTCTAGTTGAAGGAACAATGATATAATGGTTTTCACTGTGACACTGGCAGGCCATTTGTAAAATAAGGATGATGATAATTCAGCCTTTGTAATGCAATGGGGATCTTTGCATGAAATGTAGTTTATATGCACAAAGTATTTTTACTACTAAGATACAGGTTTGTTAAATGTAGGATCAGACTGTTAAAGGTTGGGATTTTTTTTTCTTTTTTCTTTCTCTCAGGGAATTTTCTCCCATTTGTTGCCTAAGAGATGAGAATGATGGGTGCAATGGATGCTTAAGAGAGACAAAAGATGTGGCCAAGATGGGGGCAAGAGTGCAGGTGTCTGCAGGTTTACTTAGCTGATTTTTTTTTTCTCTTGGGAAATGCAGAGATACGGTGCCATTTTGGCTGGAGAGTGAGGAGCTGGGCTCGGCTCTCTCTCTCTCAGGATCGGAGGTGAGACAATCGTGGTCTTGGTGCTGGGCTACTGCTGCGGGGGGAATTCACTGCCATGGCAGACTTCAGCCCTTTACTGCTTCTCCTACCATGGGTGACCATTTCCTTGTAAGAACAGCCATTGAACTGGGACCTGTTCAACACCTGAGCTCACTGGAAAGGACCCTCAGCATCTGCTGGGGTGCCTGAGGGGAAACCTGGGACCCCAACCCCCTGCCCCACGGCTGAGGGAGGCTCTGCGGGCCGTGTGTGGGAGCCCGGCTGCCGTTCTCTGCCGCTGCCTCAGGCTTTTCTTGCTGCACTTTAACCTTGCACCCAGTGGGCTTCAGAGCTTTTGCTACACTTTGTGTGCCACCGCGGGTGCGCTCGCCTCTGCTGTTCCGCCTTGCTGTTTCCGAGGCTCCTGCTACAGCCTGTTTGGCCGTGCGGCGCGGCAGCAGGTCCAGCTGCTCCCGTGGTGTGTGAGGGCCGCTCCCTCCCCAGCCCGCCCGCCATGGTCCGGGCAGCTGAGGCGGCCGCGCCACAGCGCCCCCTGCAGGCGCGGGGAACCTCCGCGCCCGCCCTGCCCGGCCAGAGCCAGCAGCGCCCCTGGCGGCCGGAAGCGGAACTGCACAGCTGCGGGCGCGCTCCTGGCTGCTTTCCTTGTTACTGCTCGTGTTGTTTGCTTGCCTTGTTTTATATATATATATATTCTAGTAAAGAACTGTTATTCCATTTCCCATATATTTGCCTGAAAGCCCAGTAATTTCAAAGTTATAACAATTTGGAGGGAAGGGGGTCATATTTTCCATTCCAAGGGAGGTTCCCGCCTTCCTTGGCAGGCACTTGTCCTTTAAACCAGGACACAGACCATTCTTGTTTTCCTTCTGTGTTGATGGGGAATTGCTGATCTCCAGTGGCAGTAGGATGAGTGATTATGTGTTTGTTGTACAGGTGAAGTTAATGTGTGGTGTGAAAATAGGAGAATTGCCATGTCACAGACCTTGATTTTTCAAAAGTGAAAATAACAAATTTTATTTGAAAAATACACTACAAACAACGGCAAGACTGAACATTTGCTAGTTGTTTTATTATGGTTTGTCATAAAATGAACAGAGAGGCAGAATAATGGGAATAGGCAATGATAAATTCTTCCTGCACAGTGTGGGATCCAGGAGTGTTTCTCCTGCTGGGACAAGACTCAGATGTGCATCATTTCCAGACAATCCTGGCTAGTTCTGCAGAGGAAACCCAGGCTCAAAGTCAAGAGGGAACCTCAAAATGTTCCAGAAGGGCCCCAGAGCAACCTCTCAGGGGACCAAAGCTGTGGAGGACACCTGCCACGTGATACAGGTCCTGCCAATACGACCAAAGAGAAGCTGCATTTGCATAGCTTGGGTTTGGCAAAAATTGCATATTGTTTGACTGAAAATATCATTATCTCAAATATAAAAGTATTAATGTTTGGAACATTCCCAAGTGATCCTGCTTAATGACAAACCTTGGCAGTCTCTAGCAGACATAACATTTCAGCAGTGACCCTTGGCTGCTAGGATAGTATAATGAAAGAAACAAAAGGTTTTGTATGATTTTTCTTGAATCTTATGAAAAGATTAATTTCTGTAAAGAAAAAGGTGTAAAAAGAAGCTCATTCAGCAATTTCCTAACTGGAACCTTATTCTTTTCCCACGCAAATAGAAAGCAAAACCCCATTGAGTTATGAGGGAGCAGATGATGCAGTAATTTCTCCAGGTCACAGGAGCTCAGTGTCACCAGCATGAAGGAAATGGCAAGTTATTGCTTATGCAAACCGTCACATTTGGCCAAACAAGGGAAACAAGCTTACAGATTCTTACAATGTCAATGCAAATTATGGTAGTAATTAAAACCCATTTCCCATGATAAATCACTGTTGGAGATCCTTGTAAGGGTATCAGAAATAGGAAAGAATTTCACAGCCACTGAAAGAAATTCTGTTTCTATCTGGGGAGAAAATGACATTCTTCACAGACAGAGGAGTGAAGCACAGTCTTGGCAAGGAATAACTAAGAGATAAAGATATTATGAAGTAATCAGGCAGTAATGCTTCAAAGGAATACTAAAAAAAAAGATACATTATTTCCCTTTTATTGGGATTAAATGCTTGTAATAACAGTATTGTTTTAACCTTGCCAATATGCTGTCAGTATCAATTTTATTTAAAAGAAGGAAAAAACCAAAAGGCTATTATTACAAGGAATTCAAGCTAAAATGGTGGAACTTTATTGCTTATATGATTGCATTTAAAATTAAAGTCTGTATGTCAAATGAAATCCTGTCACATACTCATACATTTCATAGGAGCTTGACATATGTACCTACCCCTGTGACAATAATATCATCAAATAATGGAAACTTTGTATATCTATTAGAAAATAACAATTTAGTAACAGATTTATATAGACTTGTTATAGGTTGTCAGAAATAAGAATAATGGACATAGTACAAATCCAAACCATATGTTCCATGAAAGAGTATGTCCTTCCAGCATTTTTTAAAGCTATAAATTATCTGTCACACTACCAATAAAGTACTGTAGAGGTAAGGTCACTGACCCCAAAGCACTGACATTTAGTTCAAGAACCAACCCCTGCAGCTTAGCACTTCATCCAAATTTTCAAATGTAGAGGGGATCTCTTTTTTCCTTTTTTTGTGATGTTTTCCCACAGGCTAGTCTGCTTGCTGACATTTCCATGATAATGTTCTTCACATTCCGTCAATTTCCATTTAGTAGCTCTACTACAGTAACAGGAAACTTTTAGATCATCTCCTCTGTGTATACATAGAGGTGCTGTGTATGCTCTGGTCCTCATAAGCATTTACTTGGCTGGACCACTGGAAAATTTCCTTATTTTCAACTTGCTAAATGCTGTTAGTTTGAGGGTAATGGTGCCACAGGTCTGGTGGTCATATGTGAGGAAGATAGCTGTAAAGAATGGCTTTCTTTCAGCAGAGTGGACAGAGTGGCCTGAGGGTCAGGCCTTGCATCCATGACAAAGGTCCATCAGGAGGCTGAACATCCACAAAAATGTTGCATCTATACTACACAAGTGGGAATGAGCAAGGTACCCAGTCAGGAAAAATAAGCAGAGTAAAAGATAATGACAATGGAAAAAAAGAGGGGGGGGGGACCGAAAAGGAGATGAAAAGAGACTGCAAAAGTCTGAAAGCAAGCAAAAGAGGCTGTGGTAACTTTGTTACTATTGCTTTTCATTTTTCCTCATCTTGCTACTTCTCATTCTGGCCAAATCCACCTGTGAAAGATTACAGATTGCATTCTCAGGTGGGGTAAGTCAGCACAGCTCCATTGGGCCCAGATGGCAATGCTGCTCCCCATAGGTGTTATTACTGTGCCGTGTGCCTCTAGTGGGGTCAGCTACCTCCAAAACGCAGAAACTGAGAAATAGAAACTGCTGGTTTCTCCTTACCCTAACTTTTAAATGTCCTGCTTTCTAAATACTTCAGTCTTACTGTTACAATAACCCTAACTGCTTCCCATTTCAAATATTTCTGCATTATGCATTGCACTGGAACAGAACTGGGCAAACAGGCTGTAGGCTGAACAAGAAACATAAGCAGAGAAGCAGAGAGGGAAATACCCAGAAAAATATTACTTTGAGATTCTGCAATTACAGAGTGTTTTCTGCACCTCATGTGGTATCAGTTCCCTTTCTCTCTGCAGGCCTCTTAGTTACCAATAAACCAGATGACCTACACTATAAGAATTTTCTTGCATGTGAAATTTGCAGAAGAGCAGCCCACAAGACAACAAATTTTCCTTCTATTCTTACATTTTTTATAAACTAGAAGCATCTATCTGTTCATGGAAATACAGATTTGCAATTCTCACACAGGTACTGATCCAGCACTCTAAGTGAAAGCGCTTCCACTTCAAAAGCAGCTGTCAATTTGTATCTAAATGTGCATTCATTCCTGCTAGACACAGCAAAGCTGTCAACACCATCCAGTTAGTTATTTATTCACAATGTTTTATACATACATATATAACATGGTAATAAGGGGTCTTTTGCAGGAATTACTTGGTTTTTTCCTCCTGACTATTATTGCACATAATCTTCCCAGTTTGCATTCCAGGTGAGGAATACTCCAGGGGGTTACCTGGGGAATGGCTCTCCAGCTCAATAACAGAATCATCATTCATATGCAAAAGGCTCTGAAGAGATTTTGCTGTTACCTTATTTTTCCCTTTTGATTAATACAATGCATGGAAGGTTTGTTTGGGGCAACTATAACTCTGTCAGAGAGGTACCTCTTGAGAACTTTGGAAGCTGAACAAGTTCAGCTTTGTTTCTTACTCCTGAAATCAAAATATTCACAAAGGAACTATTTGCACAGTTATGATACCCATCTGTACAGATTTCTTTCTTTAGGTGAGGGTGAAGAAACTTAGATGTGAAGAGCTGAAGAGAAGGTCAGAGGCAGAGACAGTGAAGAGGACTGAGATGAGTAAAGTCTCACCTACCCTGCACATTGAACCACTTTGTGTAAACTTGGCACTTGTTTGCTCCTATTGTGAGACCTTTTCACCTTGACAAAATGGTAGAAATGGGGATTAGTGTAATATATTTATTTTTACCATATTACTTTAATGTTATTTTCAATTTCTTCTTTCCTTTCCTTTCCTTTCCTTTCCTTTCCTTTCCTTTCCTTTCCTTTCCTTTCCTTTCCTTTCCTTTCCTTTCCTTTCCTTTCCTTTCCTTTCCTTTCCTTTCCTTTCCTTTCCTTTCCTTTCCTTTCCTTTCCTTTCCTTTCCTTTCCTTTCCTTTCCTTTCCTTTCCTTTCCTTTCCTTTCCTTTCCTTTCCTTTCCTTTCCTTTCCTTTCCTTTCCTTTCCTTTCCTTTCCTTTCCTTTCCTTTCCTTTCCTTTCCTTTCCTTTCCTTTCCTTTCCTTTCCTTTCCTTTCCTTTCCTTTCCTTTCCTTTCCTTTCCTTTCCTTTCCTTTCCTTTCCTTTCCTTTCCTTTCCTTTCCTTTCCTTTCCTTTCCTTTCCTTTCCTTTCCTTTCCTTTCCTTTCCTTTCCTTTCCTTTCCTTTCCTTTCCTTTCCTTTCCTTTCCTTTCCTTTCCTTTCCTTTCCTTTCCTTTCCTTTCCTTTCCTTTCCTTTCCTTTCCTTTCCTTTCCTTTCCTTTCCTTTCCTTTCCTTTCCTTTCCTTTCCTTTCCTTTCCTTTCCTTTCCTTTCCTTTCCTTTCCTTTCCTTTCCTTTCCTTTCCTTTCCTTTCCTTTCCTTTCCTTTCCTTTCCTTTCCTTTCCTTTCCTTTCCTTTCCTTTCCTTTCCTTTCCTTTCCTTTCCTTTCCTTTCCTTTCCTTTCCTTTCCTTTCCTTTCCTTTCCTTTCCTTTCCTTTCCTTTCCTTTCCTTTCCTTTCCTTTCCTTTCCTTTCCTTTCCTTTCCTTTCCTTTCCTTTCCTTTCCTTTCCTTTCCTTTCCTTTCCTTTCCTTTCCTTTCCTTTCTTTTCTTTCTTTCTTTCTTTTCCTCCCCTCCCCTCCCCTCCCCTCCCCTCCCCTCCCCTCCCCTTCCCTCTTATGCTATGAATACAGATCCTCTATAACTATTTTTCCAAAGAAAAGCATCTTCTATTGCTGTTATAGCTAGGATTTTCCCCTCTGTTTTATAATAGAATTAAATTCAGGTGGCTTAGTATAGTTTGATTTAGTTTGATTTGGGTTGGCATGGAAGCATTAGGATCATCTCAGGATTTTGTAATTCAGATGACAGAGCTCAGCAGACATGCCTAAAGCCTTTCAACAAATTTTGAAGGAACTGCGAATTTGGCAGTTTTGACACAAACAAGCCAGTATGTCTGCATTTTCCTTGACCAGTGGCCTCACAGTTGGTGGTGAGGAGTGCTTACAGCTCTCACAGCTCTCAGCATAGTGAGATCAGTAGGAACTCAGCACCTCTGTAGTAAGGCCACAAGAAGACAGACACTCAAATCCTGGGGCTTGCCCAGAGATTTGTTGATGATAAGTTACAGGCAAACAGCTCATACATCCTAACACATAGAAAATTTTATATAAATAAAACAGACTCATATACAGTGAAAATGTTGATGAATAATTTTTGACAATTGCAGCTCTCTCATGCTTGTTTTAGGTTTCAGCAGAGTTGCCAAAAATTCAGTCTTCACAGGAATTCATGGGAACATTTTCCTTGGTTTTGATCTGTGTGAGTTTCAGCCCGGTAAACTTATGAATACAGCAAAAATCATAGAACGAAACTTATTCAGTGGAGCTCTTGAACTCCACTTGTTTTCCAAACTGAAACTGACCTAAGTTGGAAATGTTGTAAATATTTCGGCTAGAAAATAACCTAGGTTCTTCTCAAAGCCTCCATGGTCTAGGAGAACATTTTGATCATTGTGACCAATTTGTTATGTGTGTTAACAAAAGTTGTAATCTAAAGTATACAAAAGAGTGTTAAGGTTTCATGAAACAAGTTCTCTGACTCCATAAAGGAACTTAGTTTCTCAGGAATGGTCTTTTAAACTGTTTTGGCAATCTAGGAATGGAATAATTATTAATTTATTAAGTAAAACTCCTACACTAAACACCTTCTGTGTGATGAAGAACACTTGTGTAATTATCTTTCACTGTCTCAGATACATGCTATTAAATTTTTAAAAATTTGATAAATTACAGGATTTCTGTAGTTATTATTAAGATTTATTTTGAAGATGAGAAGATGCAATGATCCTGACTACCAGGAAAATATTCTTTAAATCATTACTATTGGGTATAGCAGCAGAGTATCTTAAAAAAAAAAAAAATTAATAGCAAATCACCAGTTTGCCTGTAATACAATCTAAGTGACCCATGAATTCTGCAAAAAAAAGGAGAAATGTATGTATGTGTATATGTGTGTTATCAAAATCCTAAAGCAGATCACTGCAATACCTGAATGGCCTCAATGGAATATTTCACTGATGAAAACACCCCATGAATTTTTTCCTATTAGATTTCGGAATGTTTACTTGGACATGACCTTTACTATATAGAGTGAAAACTGAATAAAAGATTGGAAACAAATGTTAATGGTAAACAGCAATATACTGAGCTGGAAAAAGTCTGCAGGGATTATAACTGATCCTGATTTTATTTAATTAATTTATTTACATGATAATACAATTTTATGTATATGTGTGTATGTGCGTGTGTGTAAAAGGAGCTTGGTAGTGCATTACCAGCATTCCTGTCCCTCTTTCTCAGGTATCAGTTTTGTTTTGCCTGCCTGCATGGTGCTGATTTCTAACTACAATCTGCACCAGGCATATGAAATAAATGGACCTGGGAACTGTGAAACTTTTATTTCCTTTCTGGTTCCTGTTTTTCTGGCCCGAGTGATTGCTTAGTCTTCTTCACATGTACATTTCTCCAAAGGGACTTTCAGAGTTAGAAATATGTGCAGGAAATAGCACAATTAGATTCAACTTAGGAAACAACACAAACATGTATCTCAGGAAAAAAAAAAACATCCTAACTACATAATCATCGGGAGGGAAATACTTGGAAGCCTTTGCCTTTATGAAGATTTAGGGAAGATAATAAGTAATAAATTGGATGTGACTTAGATCTTGTTATAGCAAAGGTGCAGTTGGGTTTGTAAGCCATGTGGACAGGCATGTCATCAGTTCTCAGCAAGGAAGTTTTCCCTCTCAAGGTGTTGCAAGAAGCTTTCTATGGGATTAGACAGTGCAGTTCTGGGCTTGTTGGTTTGTGAGTAAAGTCTCAATCTCAGTGATAAGCCACAGGCCTTGTTGAGAATATAGAGAGAAATTGTAAAGGCTCAGAGAGATAAGTTCATATGTTTTAGCAAAGCAAAGACTACATATGATGGAGGGGGACAGAGTAAGGAAAGGACATGTGAAGACACTTTAAGGAGTTATAGGGATTACTACAAAGTCAATCACTTTTTCAACTTGGCCACCAGTCTTGGGATAATTCTCTTTCCTCTCATACCTGTCCTGGCCTCCAGTGCTTTGTTGGCAAAAGTATCCTAGCAATGATGTCTCCTGAAATGATACCTGAAATGATATTAATATCACTGTGCATTTCAAAAACAGACTAGAAATTACAAGGACTACAAGAAGAGCAGATGCTGTCAAAGACACACTGAAGTTGATGTGTGAAGATCTGTCCATTGAGAAATCCTGGTGATTAAGAGAAAAATACAAGAAAGGACCCAGCACACTGTCATTTGAAAGAGCTGTAATTTTAGGTATTTTATTAATTTTCATGGTGCTAATCTGAGAAATATTGTAATACAGAAAATTGCTAATGATATGTCACAAAAGCACAGAATGGGCTGAATTGGAAGAGAGTCACAAGGATAACTGAGAGCTCCAGGCCCTGCATGTTGCTGTGTGAGACTGGCTCCGGGCAGGTGCCTGAGGGAGCACGGCAGGAGGAGGGGAGAGACGGCACCACTTTTCCCCTTCGGCTTTGCGAGGCTCAGTTCTAGCATGGGAACAGACAAAATGGCGACACGGGGCTCGGGTGCAAACACATGTTTATTGTAGAAGCGTGTTCCTGAGACACCGGGGCACTGACTGAGGGTTGGTTATACCCCATGCCGGGGGCGGGGGGAACCTGAGCCGTGGCCAATGGGACAGGAGGCAGGGGACAGGGAAACCCCGGAGACCCCGGGGAGGCAGGAGCGGCGATGGGAAAGGCGGGGGGGTGGGGGTGTGGGGCAGGGAGAGACTGCGTGGCGAAGGGGAGTGATAAGGGGACAAAGGATCGGGACAAGGGACGGCGGGGGGAGGGGGAGTGATAAGGGAACGCAGGGTCGGGACAAAGGACCATGTGGTGAGGTGGAGGGGGAATGACGGGGGGAAGAAGAGAAATGTACAAATCCCACACCTGCACAGCACCATCCCCAAGAATCACACCATGTGCCTGAGAGCATTGTCCAAATGCATCCTGAACTCTCTCAGGCTTGGTGCTGTGACCACTTCTCTATGTGTTTTATGTTCTGGTTAAACCCAGAGCTAGACAGCACTCAAAATTTCCTAACACCTAATTCTCTTTCTGCACTTCATGTTTGCACTGTCATGATCTAACGGAAAAGGAGTCCCCACATGGATATTTGGGCTTGACTGAGTCTCTCTAACATCCTTGGACAGGTCAGAAGTCTTTTTCCAGCTCATATGCTGAGGCTGTGATCTGACATGGAGAGATGTTCCAGGAGTTGCTCTGCAGAGTCAGTGCCTGTTCTCTTGTAACCCCGAGATATTGAGGCAACAGCTGGGAGCAGATAGCATTTTGCTCTCTGTATTGATATGTATTATGCTATTCAAACCAGAATAACACCTGGAGGGTTCAGTCAAGGTGGGTTAAGAGTTATATGAACATGTAAAACAGACAGGCAAATGTTAGGCAAAGAGAATTATCACTGTTCCCATTTTCACGGGGAAACTAGGGACCAAAATCTCATTTTCCAGGAAGATAAGGGAGTTTTGCATATGGTCTGCATAGTTTCTTTAGACTCCTTTTAAATTCTAGCTAAAGTGATGGTTTAGATTTCAGGGTTAACTTCATCTGAAGGCAGCTAAAGATGCAAGAAAATAGGCTAGAAAATAGGCCTGTAGCAGTCTGCCTGAGTTATACAGGAACTCTGAATTGTGCTATGCATATGTATCAATAGGCATTTCAACTGGGGTATGTTTGTTGTGTTGCTTGTGTACAGCACAACATGCTTCCGTGGAGAAACTTCACCCTGCACATTTAAAACATCTTCAGCATCTCTTTGCAATCTCTGAAAAAATGTACTGCTTAAAATAAAGCATTTCAATTACAAGAAATTACACTGCCAGTTAAACGGCATTATTTTCTTCTACTGACTCTGAGAATATGCATTCCTTCAACAGCCAGAGCAAATATAAGTTTCAAGGTGTTTAAACAAATGTACACTTCAGTTGAAAGAAGTTTGCAATAACTAGGTTCAATAAAAAATTCTAATTGTAGGCCTCAGGTTAAGCCCTGAAACACATTTTTTGGTCCCCATGTGCCTTGTTTCCAAGATGGCAGCACCTGGAAAAACATGCAGTTTGATTTTCGTGAGAGATGTGAGCTCTGATAGTCAGGACTGCATTGCACCAGCCTGTTTGAGAAGCGGTGGCAATGTTGCTGCAGTTTAAGTGAATGTCTTTTATACTAGGGAATAAGAATGTGTTGGAAACACACGTAAGAAAAACACAGGTCATAAGCAGTTTCCATGCAGCAAAATTAAGAAACCAACAGTCTCTTTCAATAGCCAAGCCAAAACTTTATTAATGTTGTTACAGCAAAATGCTCTTGCATGTCCCTGAAATTGCATATTTTGCTTCCTTCAGGGGGAAAATGGGAAAAGCGGACAGTGCTTCTTAGTACCTTCCCAAGTTTGCTGACATCCTTGTAGAAAAAATGCAATCCTTAAAGTAAATTGAAATTTTAACAAGTTTTTACCAATTTCCTTATGAAGGTTGCCTTTTCCTTCACATAATTTCCTGTGGTGAAAATAATCTCAGTGGTCCCTGAACTCTGCTTCCTCATCAGTTAAAGCTTACAACAAAATCAAGTGCAAAATGTGAGCAGTTAATCCTTACATGTGTAAGGTTATTGGGTCTGGTGTGTTGGTTTGTTGTTTTTTTGGTTTTTTTGTTTGTTTGGTTGGTTGGGTTTTTTTTCCTGTTGAGAACCATTTTGCATGATTTCAGTTGCTGCTTCTAAGAGCAGTAAATGCAAATGGGATGAACCAAGAGCTTCTCCCTGAAGGGCAGGTGACAAGCACTGTCCCTGCTGAGGCACAACAGGCTGTGGGAGACTCACAAGCCATTCCTGCAGTGAGGAGTCTGCAGCTGCCCTCCACAGTAAATTAGCACATTGCTCATGTTCTGTTTGTTTCCACATCCCCGTCTAAGCTGAACTAAATCTGATAATTAAACTGGAAAATTAATAAATGATGAACATAGGATGACTGGGGGCAGTGCTTCATCGTAAGGAAAAAGAAGCATCAAAAGCACTGAGAAAAACAAGTAACAGGCAGACCCCAGGCAAACTTTCCCACAAAGCTCGGCCAATATGCCTCAGTCCTGATTTACAGCACTCCCGTGGCTCCCCTCTGAGCTGTGTCTGCTCCAGAAACTGTCAGTGGTGTGAAACAGCTTTAGGAGTTTTTGCAGGTGGACTCCTCTCTGCTCAGGGCTGCACTGAAGTCTTACGTGTCTCTGGACTGTAACATAAAAGGCAGAGTGGGGGAAAGCGAACACATTTTGCAGGAACTGATCCTACTCTCTGCTTTGCCTTAGACTTCCCAAGTGGGTCTGGATAAGGTTTGTCATCTCGCTGTCTAAATTCCTTCTGTGTAGCTTGGGGATGGTAAGAGCAATATTACCTACCTGCTGCATAGCAGGGAGTGTGCTGGTTAATTACTAAGTGTTTATACAGTGGGGTCAGCAGAGAGAGTGCTATATGATAGCTAAATATTAGTATGAAATCACAGCAGATAACTGCACATATCCTCCCTTGCACAGCATGGTGATATTTTATCTTCTTGTTATTTTGAGTCACATTCTCCAAAAGCTGAAAATACTTAGTGTCTGTTTAAAAGAAATATTTCAAAGAACACATGCTGGTTTGAGTTGTTTCCCACTGTGCATAGCACCTGCACACAACCGACACTGGTGAGCTTTTTGCTTTAATAGAAAAGGTAAAATGAAGTGTTACTTCTCTTTAGGTTCTGTTAAAGGGAACACTATTAAAAATACTTGTTCCCTAGCCAATTTTTCCCCCCTTTTTTTTTCTGAAGTTGTATCTGCTTCGGTGTACATCTGTGCCTGAATGTGTTCCTCTTGCCTTTATACCCTGACAGTGATCTCCCACCAGAGGCAGGTTTATGAGACAAGTGCCACTTCATTTTCAGAGGGAGAGGAAGGTTTTCATAAAAGATGAGGCCAGTTTCACTTGTCACCACAGATGATGCAGTGACTTCCTGGAGGCAAGGATGAAGCTGGGGTAGGTGAGTTGAGGTTGATGGGTGCTCTGCTGACTATACAGGTCTAGAGTTGTTAAACACCTTTTATCACACAGGTCCCCGCACTGTTCAAGGTGGAAGGTGGAGCAGTAGCAGCTGCTGCAGCAGCGTTTTCAGTAGTGTCCCCCTAGCAGTGTATCATCCATCCCAGGGTGGCAGGACAGTTTTTTCTCCTCAAGCAGGTCACTGTGTGTTATTCAAGATGCAGGAGAGTTCAAAGGCAGGAGTAGCATCTCTCACTGGGGCTTGGTATCTGGGGCTCAGAGCTGCCAGCTGTAGTGTAGTGTAGCACAGACCATCCTGCTTCAGGGGCAGGATCTGTTGAGGAATTTTTCTTCAAGAAGGAAGGTCAAGAGATACTGCTCTTTACTAGTAACCAGGGAAGTAGCTCACAGATCCAAGTCAAATGCACACAGCAGCTCTTATATGTATAGAGCCTTGGGGGATAATATTACTTGCAAAACATAGGGGACAAAACCAAGCTGTTTTCTGTCTCAGCCACTAAGGGCACCAGGTGGACCAGCAGCTTGGAGAGGTACAGTGAAGGGGAGGTAAGTGCTACATGCAGTTTTTAGAAAGGACTCGGTATCACTGCCTGTAAACAAGTGGACAGGCCACTGTGCCCTACAGTTGATACAAAGCTGATGAGTGATTATGCCAGACAGATGAAGACACACTGGTGACAGCATGTTGAAATGATGTCCATGGTGGCTCATTTGCCACTGATCCCCTTCCCCTGCCTCACATAAATTCTGTTAAAAAAATATGAAACACAGTTAGAGAGTGAGGTGTCTCGGTATGATCATTCTCCTTATCCAGTGGGGGAAAGACTTGGTGGGACCCAGCCATGTGGGGGCTGTGGCATGATACTGAGAAAAGTCCTAGTTTCCTTTTGGTGCTGGAGATTTGGCACCTGCAGGAAGATCCAGGAAGGGTCTGTTGGGTGCTTCAGCAGCTACAGGCACAATCTAAGGCCCTGGTTCCTGTCAAGGTGGAACTGATGTGCACCTCTTGGAGGCAGACATCTTACTGACATGTCCTTGAGAAGTGCCACCAAACAGTGCTCTCTATGTCTCAAAAAACAGCATTTCCCACAGGCAGTCAGCCTGCTGACTTGCCCACAAAGGGCTCCCAGAATGCCTCGTCTCCTGGGAAGTTTGCCTTCTCCCACACATAAAAAGATGATTTATTCTTTAAGTCTGCATGCATGCCAGCCTTCATTCAGACTCAGACTTTACATCTTCAACACCTCAGTCACCTGGGCAGCAGTCACTGAATATTTAAGGCCTTTTGAAAATTAGCAGTGTCCTGTGTGAACTATTTTGGTGTAGAAAAAAGGGCACAGGATCCCTCCTGGACCCATTCTGTCATCAGGAGATATGCCTGGAGCCACTGGCCACTGCTAAAACCAAGAAGTCTATGACTACTCCCTGAGCCCCCAGTTTTGAACTAATACATGATAGCCACAAGTAGACTGCTGAATTCACTCAGAAAGATGTGCAGAGAAGGACAGGGGCAGGTATCCCAAGAGGTGTAGTACGGCCTTTCCACCAGAACCTGTCTGAGGTGGAAGATGAACCTTGATTCCATCTTGCTCAGACTCCTTGTGCTTGCTTGCTGCAAGCATAACATTTTGTTGGAGTAGTGTCCAGAAGCAATGTCAAAGTATAAGAGATAAATAAATCAAACTGTGTGGTGCTCTCAGTTAATTTCCAAATATCTACTATGGATGACTGGTTGATCTGGCAAATGGGAGTTTCTCCTTCTGGTGCCCTTCAAGCAAATCATATGTAGTTCTGAAACCTGTTTTTTAACCATTCAAAGGCTGAAGGAACAGGTGTGACAGCAAAATTTAAGGGCTTGGTGTATACAGAAACTAAACTAAATCCTATTTTTGTCTCCTCTGACATTGTCTCTTTCTCCACTGGAAATGTAAATAACTTTGTACCTTTTTTGTTGACAGTATTTTACTGAGGGATAAACTCAGTTACATTATCTTAGAGATGCACCAAGGCAAAAATATCTATACAGACTGTTACTGCTAGCAAAAAAATACTGGTACGAAATAATTTCTTATTCATAATGCCCTCAACAGCAATGACTTAGTTGTGTTTCCCAGAGATCCATGGAAGGGCTAAAACAAGTTGCCTGGGCTGACAGAGCTAGGAGTCTGGCAGAAGAAACCTTCTGCTGGTACTGCTGATAGTGTTCTCACCTCCTCTCTGCGAACCAAAGCAGAGAGGATTTGTCCCAGACTGCAGCTTTGTGCTAGGACAGATGCACCAGTTTAGGCCATGTGATCACCTCAGATACTAGATAACTTTCAAATTTGGCCCCACAGGTGAAAATCTGGCCCTCCAAAGCCACTCTGCTGAGCTCTAAAGAAGCCAAGAGAAAGTGTCTCATTCCAATCAGGGATAGGATCCAGGATCTAGGATTCACAAGACCTAGTGTCTAGGAGTAAGTAACACAAAAAGCACACATAGAAAATACCTACCAAAAAGGCTTGTTAGGAAATTTATCTTTTACATTTACAGTAGAGAATTTCACTCAGCTGTGAGCAGATGTGTATTAATGGATGGATTTAAAATGACTAGGCTCAGACAGATCACAAATGTATTTTGGCAATGTAATCCGCCAAGTAATACTTATGACAGAACATGCTCAATAACACTAATATTTCAAGAGGGCTTTAGAAAGAGATAAGATTTACTAGTTGAGAATAAGAAATAAGATTTGATATTTAAATGTACAGGGACTTAAACATTTGGATGAGGACGTAGGAGTAACACTGTAAAAGGTTTTCAAAGTTCAAACAAAGAATCCTGAAGTCAGCTCTCAGCAGGATATGCTGAAGTGAGTGATGTACACTCATAAAATTACAGTGATTTCTGTACATGTGCAAGAGTCAAGCTGCTGCATATTTTTTGTGCAGTTGTAGTCTGTTGTGGCTTTTGCTGGTAGCAAAATTTTTGATTGTTCACGATACCTCTTAGACACTGGTTTGAACTATTCTGTGGCTACCATAAAGTTATCTCCTCTGGATGTAAGTAACATTGAGGCTATCAGTTCCAACAAGGTTCAAATCCATATGAATTAGTTGGCATCACTAGAGTATCAGATCACTAGACGAAGAGGCAAAATCTTTAAGTTGCACTACAGGATGCAAGTAGTATCATCTTTTTGGAGAGATGAGGCTAGAAATGGCTGGAGGGCCAAGTCAGGATAAAGTCCAGTCACAGAGCTGCTGGGGCTAAGTTAAGATTAGAACAGTTTGTACCAACAGAACAATACAAGCTGCAATGAGATTTTTAGATGCACTCATGGTTAGTAGCATATAAAAGAAATTAACTTATCCTTTAAGAAAAATCCCATTAAAAACCAGAGGTATAAACCTCGCAAAAAGAACAACATTGGATTTTTATATTTTGCTTTGGGTTTAACAAGCCTGAGCAAGTACTGCAAAATGCATTATTTAAAGCACTGTCTCTGAAATTTCTGCTGTCTTCTTATTATAAACACACACTTCTCTCTGTGCTGCCAGAAGATATGGTATGGTAAAGACTGACTATCAAGTGCTTTCATGGAAATAATGAAATTTGCTGTGTCTACAGCTACCCAGAAGAATTAGTGTATGTGTTAAGGCCTGGATACATTCCACTAAAATTTAGGCAACTAGCCTGAAGCGTCTCAGTTAAGAGTTCAGTTTCAATAGTTGACATCAGTTCCTGAAGAATAAAAGGCTTATTCTAGAAAGCAGTTTATCTTAAATCTGAATGACTTCTGAGCACCTGGTTCTTTCTCACATATGTGAATGCAGAAGGTTTCTGCATAATTGCACAGGAGAAAGGTTTCCTGATTCATGATGGGCCTGGTCCTGCTGCTGCCCAGACCAGGGACTGGCTGGAGCACACTTGTCTCCCTTCTGCATACTGGGGAGTGTCCCATGGCAACAGATCAGGCACCACCAGAGTTTCTAACTTTGGCAGCTTATCTCAATACCCGATATGTGACAGAATGGTGCTTCAGAGGTCCTTACTCCAAAAGCTACCTCCATCCAGATGAGATCATCTTTGCACTTTGTAACCTCATTTCAGTTCTGAATTTGGCTGGGTTTACTGCCACAGTAGAACTACCCACGGGCACATGGGGTGCCAAGAGGTATTCATGGGTCTTAATAAGCAAATAATTTTGATAGTAGCATAGCACATAGGGGTTGCTAAGCACAGAAAATCTGCAAAAAACCATTAGAAGCATACTTCACCTAAGAAATCACTCAATGCAAACTATTCTCTACCCTCTACACTTCACTGTGCAAAGGTGAGCAGAGCCTCACATTGGTCCTCACAAGAGGTCCTCAAGTGGAGCAGAAGAGGAATTCCACCCCAAACAAATCCCCTCACAGTGATTTGTCAAAGATTAGAAGTTCTCAAGCTAGGCAGAGTTTAAAGGAATGGGCTTTGGCTAGCTCTCACTATTGAATTTTGAAGGAAGGAAGAATTGAAATTAATGATGCCTGATAAATGTAGGTAGGCATTAACATCTGAAGGAACTAGGAAATGTGGTACAGTGTGTGTCATTAGGAAGAGGCAGCAATAAGCTGTTGTATTCTGCATAGGTGGTCAGGATACCATGTAAACATTTTAAAATTATTCAATGAGGGAACAAAATAAAAAGTGAAACTTTACTACAGATGGCAAATATGGTTTTATGAGATATGGATTATACTTAATTGAGTGACTGATTATTTTTCAAAATATAGTTACTGCATTAACTATGTAAAGGCAGAGATATTTCACAGCTGAATTTCAAAGACATTCATTAGACTAATTTCTCAGATTATTAATGAATTTTTCGAAAATATTCAGAAGAATGTTCAAGAGAAAACTAGGTCAAAAGGATAAGTTTAAAAAAATTAGTCGATCTACTTGCTATTTTTGAGTGCCTCCAATTTTTCAGATTTCAAAACCCCAGTTCTCTTCACTTTTTCAAATTGTTCGTATCTCTGACTATAATGTGGGCACATTTTTGATTGGAAATTGATATTTACACAATCTGATATTTATGCAACTAACATCAACAGTAAAAGGAGTGTTTCAGAGTGTGATAGTCAGGAGACACTCCAACTCTGGCTTTTACTGCTGTGCTGTAATGAAACTCCACACATTCAACATGTCCTGGTTCCCCCTTTGCCTCTGATGTGTGAACACAAATTAGTCATTGACCTCTACCTGTGATGAAATAATTCCCCTAATAGGAAGCTGAAGTCCAAAGAAGAAGTTGTGTTGAGCAGTGCCCAAATGAGATTGGCTTTGGACTGTGGTGCAGGCTTTGGCACAGCTGTGAGAAATGGTGCAGACATGAATTACAAATCTCTGCTTCATTCTTTGCAGAGAAAATTTGATTTAAAAGAACATAGACCTAATGCAGAAATAGGATGAAATTTTAGCATATGAATATTATTTTCCCCAATATCAAGTAGATAATTGAACTTAATGCTAAATGGACATTCAAAGACATTTGTCACTATAAGAATGAAAAAATTAATCAAGACTGTGGAATTTGTTAACGGTCACTTTTCCTTGCTTTCACTTTGAAATTTGCCATGAATGGTAGCCACTTTCCAAAATACTGGGCAGTAAGTTTCCTTCTTTAATTAAATATCTGGTAATGTTAAAATACAGGGTTTTAATATGCAATTATTCTTTAATAATTCCCTACACAAATGGCATCTTACATTTGCTAGCAAAAAAAGCTTTTTTGTTTTTATTAAAGAGCTTCTCTGTGAAATCAAAAAGAAAACCTTATGAAAGATTGTTGAGTCATAAAACACAGGAAAGAGGAAAATGGAAAATATAATATCATTTCCCTAAAATTCTAACAACATTTGGAAAATATTAGGAAATAAAAAATTTGGAAATATAATGCTCCAGACCATGGGAAATAGGTGGATTTGGAACTGATAAAAGCTAATGTAGCTCTGTTTAAATTAATCCAAATTTGTGACATATGATGATCTGGCCCAGAGGTAATATCTTCTAAATAATATTTTTTCTTATTTTTGACTTTGCTGATGAAATCACTGCTCTGCGCCAAAGTATCAGAGTGTTTTGAAATGAATCTTTCATTTCAGGGGAGGATACATTCCTTGTTCCATTAGCCCTCCAGATTCCTGAAAAGTATTACACTTTACTTTTCAAACTGAAGGGTGGATGTGGATGCTAGCTTGCTGTTTGCCATTTTGTTTTACAAGCTCTGCCAGTCCATTATGCTGATCTGACAGGGAACCAAAATTATGAACAATATTTTTATAGGCAGGATGGACTCTGAAGTTCATCTAAAGAGCCACTTCCAGGATGATATCCCTGGCTGGGAATCTCCCTGCTGTTGGTGCTGGGCTCTTTCCCAGTCTCTGGGAGCCAGATCTGTCTGAGATGGGAGGAGGAAGTACAAACCATCTGGCAAGGCAGCTTTTTGAGCAGAAGAGACTAGTTAATTGAAGAGAAACAGGAATTTTATCTTTGGCATCTGAGAACATATAAATTACTTGATTAACCATGGATTATTGGCTGGAAGAGGGCACCACTCAAGATGATAGGTTCAGGATATTTTGCCAATAACACAACATAGAGAAGGTGGAATGGGGACAAATCAGACCAAGGTCAGTAGTACAAAATGCATGGGCAGTTACTCAGTGAGGGTAATCTGTGAAACCTGGGAGCTCATTATATGAATATAACATCATACAAGGACAGTGTATTAGTTTCAGAATAATTACAATGCTCTGAAGTCATAACAGCATAAAAAATGTAAAGGTGAGGCATTTGCAGGAGAGATGTGAAATGCTGCTGTACTGCACAGGTGTCTGGCAAGTGCTCACCTGAGAGGACAGACACTGTCCAAGTCATCTATGATAAGGAATGGTGAGTTAAGAGCAAAACAGGGGTAGGGGAAATCTGTAAGAGAGCTACAAGAGAAGACCTTTTTCAGTTCATTAAAACACCTGAAAGGAGATGGAAAATTATCTACAATTATCTACAAAGAGGCATAAAGAATAATGGAAAGATGCTCATTTGAGTAATAGTCTTTACTGCTTTGAGAATGATTGCCTATAAATTGATTTTGAATGAACAGAGAAGGAATTTGTGAACATACATGGGCAGGCTGTTTGCAGCCATTGAGGTGGGGAAGATCTGGAAGAACCCCTCCACAGCTGTTGTGCGGGTGGCAGCTGTACTGCTCAGGTGGGTATCGCTGCATTCAGGGAAGGCTCCAAGAATGAAACCAACTCAGTGGCTCCAGCAGTCTCATGTTCCTGTTTCTTCAAAGTTAAAAATATCCCTTAGCTGAAATACTACCATGTGTCCAAAAAAATTGAAATTTTAGGATACTTAGATTACACAGTAAATTTCCAAAGGAAAGCTACTGCTAGAGTACCCAGTCTAATTCATCCCTGGGGCAAATACCTTGTTGCTGCTGGGCTGGACTCCGATGCAATATGAAGGCTGGCAACTTAGGCATGGCACAAAACTGAGGAACAATTTTCCCAGCTTCCAACAAAAATCCTTAAAATCAAAACAAACTAAACAACAAGCCCAAAAAATCCAAAAAACCCCACCATCGCATGAGATACCACTGGGACAAAAAATCTCCAACTCACATGGGCTCATCACTGCAAGCTCTGAAATGCAGAAAATGCATCAATTGGCTTGGATAGGCTCATGACACTTTGCTGATAATGCCTTGAAATAGAGTAGAAGCCAATGAAATGTAAGTGATGCAGGCTTTGTTTCTCTTTGCGTTTCTGTTTCCCTTTAATGTCCACTGATCCTGCCCACCAAAGCCTAACTTAAGAGCAATTTATCCTTACTTCTATTGAAACTGCTATACTTTAATTTCCATCTGTGTAGCTTTACTGTAATTTCTTGCACCTGCCATATGAATAGAGGTGGCTGTCTCACATACAGATGAGAAAAAAAAATTGAGAAATATGATATATTTTCAGTCCCATATGGGGCTGTTGTAATAGCAGGAAAGAGGACACAGTAATAAATTCCTTCAGACATGAAAAGGTCTAAGACATAAGTCTTTAGATGTGTGAAGATTAATTTGCCCCTAATCTGTGTTGCATAATTCAGCTCAAGCCACTGTTTGTGAAGCATCATGTTTGAAATCTTTTGGACAGATCTTGTATTAAGTGATACCAGTGTAAATATGTAGTAAATATATTTATTTGGATTTTCTTATTCCAAAGTGTACAGCAATACTTGGGATGACCTGAGATGTCTATAGAGAAGCTTATCATGTGAAAGTCTAAATAAACTGTGCCACCTCTTCCTTCAGTAATTTTGAGATGGCCTAAATGACCTGCCATTTTCAAAATGATAAGCAGATTTTGATAAAACCAGTTGAGATGGTGCTGAATGTTTCAAATCTATCTACCCAAAACATTTTGCTCTTTTGTATTTTACCCATCCGATTTCTCCAGCCCCGCTTTCCTGCTCTTATCCATAGCCATTATATCTCACATCAGAAGTCAACTCTGATTTTGATCTTATTTATGTTGTACGCGTAACAGCTCAACTCTTGACTCCATGGTGAGATATGGCCATTCACACATTATGCAGCAGGTCTATGGACCTGGTGAAGTCCCAGTGGTATCCTGATAGCTGAAGAAAGGAGAGGAATTTTTAAATGTGCTTTCTCAGATAACAAATCTTTTCAATTACCCAGTCACAGCCCCACTGTGATTCAACAGGGTAACCATTCCCTCTGCTCAGTTTGAGGAGAAGAATCTCCTGCAACACTCAGATATTTTTTTTCTTTTTGTTTTTCAGTTGTAACATCCCACTTTATCTGTCAAGAGCCAACGTGTCAGTGATATGTTGACATTTCTAGAAAATTGTAGGCAAAGAAAATTCTCTTTTGGCTGAGACACAACTCAAGAATCCTAGTTCTCCCACAGAAGTAGAATAAGAATCCAAGATTGGGTGCAATTGTAAGAGTGAGCCTGTGGATCTGGAAATAGAATTGCACTTCCTTGGCTACACACTGTGCTGTAGACTTTCAGAGCTCTGAAGAGATTAAGTTTTGCTGATTTTCTACACTAACTTAACAGCTGGGACAGGGACAACATACCCAGGCTTGCTTAGAGGATTTGGTTTGCTTTCAGGGAACAAGGTTTTTATTTTAACTTGAAGACACACAGAGGGACACTAGCTCTCACTGCCACAGTCACTATCTCTGCTGCATATATATAGTAGGAGGCTAACTTTCAAAGCCTGATGGCATACACTGGGTGGCTTTCTGTCTCACTTAATCGTACACATTGATACTTCTCATCTACATCATTCCCGGATGCTGACTGCTGCTCTGAGGAGCCTGAGTGTGCTTCCTGCAGTAAGCTCACAATTGAACCAAATGCATAAGACAGGAAGGGGCCTGTGGAAAAGCAGCATGGCCCTTCTGGATATTTAAGCTCACTTCTTCTTTCTTTTTAATTAGACTCATGTTTTTGTTTTTGTTTTTTTACTCCTATATTGTGTGTTTTTAGAGAACTGTTCTAAATAGGACAAAGTGATATTACATGACAACAGACCAGGCTTTGTTTTGAACCCTCAACAAGTTTGCTTTTCCAAAGAATATTATGGCTGAAATGAGTCTGGTTTTCTCCCAGAATCACATCCGTCTTCAAGCCTTTGCTTCACTAATGCATACAGCTGCAACCAGTCCATTCCTCCACCTTTGTGCCTCTGGTCAGGGATGAGCCTTGAGGGCGATTGTGCTTCTCAGGCAGAATCTTTCTCTGGGCAGCAGCTTCCAGCTACTTCTGTTCTCACTATGCAGAGACACCTAATTGCTACTTGCATTTAACTCAAGCAAAAACTAATTTTCATGCCTGGGACTGATCCCTAAAGTTGAACCACATGTTTAACAGCTGCCATTAGTTGCTTTCAGTGTAACAACGGGTTAGTTTTGGCAAGGTCTGGAGAGGGAGCAACTATGCAACAGGGATAGAAAGAGTGTCCTCAAGCGCCCTTGTAGTGATTCACATTAGTCCTATATTAATTCACATTAGTCCTATATTGATTCATTTATGAGTTATGCATTTTTAAAAGGGCCCTGCACTGCTGGAAGCTCAGCGCATTGCATTTTTGACAGAAAGAAAACTGTGTTTTGATGAAAATTTGTATTAGGTTCTACAAGAATATATTAACCTGGACATCTCAGTGACATGAACTTGGGACAGTAATGCTGGGCTCTTGAACAAGGCTGAGTGCCTGGAAAGTTCCTGCCTGCAGCAGGTGAGGCTTGCTGTGCTGGCAGCTGCCTGGCCATGCTTCCAGAATGTCTCTGGGTTAGGTGGGAAGCCCAGGGAGTAATGCAGTGTTAGTGTGTTCTTCCCTGGCAAGGCTGTGTTGGGATTTTCACCCCAGGGAACCAAGCAGTGCCTGTGCAAGGGCAGCACTGTGGGAAGACTTCCCCTCCTGTAGCTCTTTAAATGTCCATCCTCCAGTGCCAGGGGGATAAAGGGCAGCAGAACTGGTTATTTAAGGCAGAAGAGGACAGGGGGATGCACTGACACTGCGGTGCAGAGGAGCAGGAGAGGGGCCTTGGTCAGCAGACAGAGCACAGGCTCATGAACCTGTTCCTGCTTCTTGACAAGTGATTCGAGTCTGTGGTACCCCAGCAGCAGATTGTCTGCATGTTTCTAGTGCCCAGCTAATGCAATGCAATTGAAGTCATCTTTGCTAACAGTCAGAGAGCTCTTGCAAGCAGTCACCTCTCCTTCCCCTTGCCCTGGGTTATCCATGAGTCTGTCAGCAGCTTCTGCCACTCAGCTGGTCTGTGGTAACTTGCTGATGTGTGTCCCCTGGGAGATTCTGACAATCTCAGTGCTGTGACATTCTGCTGCAGGATCCATGTGGCATAGTGGGAGCAGCAAGAAAAAGGGAGTAGCAAGTCAGACCTTAAATACAAGCACGTACATTAATTCATAAATGCATGTATGCATACATTATTTATATACTATATTTATACATATAAATACATATTTACATGTAAATGTAGTATATTTACATATAAACACCCACACTCACTATGTATATAGATATGTATATGGGTATATGTGTATGCATCCGTGTCTGTGTGTATATAGTAGCTATATAGGTACACCTGAACAGTACATCAGCTAGATGTCCAAATTCAGAGTATTTGGACTCAACTGCTCATGCTGGGGCTGAATTAGATGAGGATTTATGTTTATGAACTCTTCTTGACTACCCCTTTGCCAAAGGAATGAGAGCAGAGTTTGGCTAGAACAAGTAGGGTTAACTAATCTGATAACTCCTCTGAGAAAACCTCAAGCCAAAGAAAGTCAAAAGGGGGTGGAGGGATGGAGGGGAAGATATACAAATGATTGAAGTATCTAAAAGGAAATCAGTAATTTTGAGCCCTCAGAGCTGGAAACAATTAGTGGCTGGCTGGCAATTCAGAAGAATCAATAAGAGAAGGATGCGATTCCTAATAACTCAAAAATAAAATCTGCTGATAAGTTAAGAAGAAGCTATAGGGGGAAAAAAGAGGTGAATAGGATACTAAATCTGCTAACAATTACTGTCAGTGCCAACACTGGCTTGGAAGAGTCACGTTTGCTTTATCACCTCCACCCAGACAATTATAAAAATATGTATTCACCAGGCTCTCATGACAGGAGCACCCACCAATTCCATTACTGCTAAGGAGCTGCTGGCATTTGTTTTTATTTTAATTTATCACTCAGCTGTTTCAAATCACACAAAGCTAAAACTTGGCTTACAAGTTGTCGTTTCCAATGCTAATCGTTTGTGCTTACTGTATATGTGCCTGTGTGATATGTATATTTTCTGAATAGTAAAACTAGCATGGGAAATTCCCAGTCTGGGTATGAAATGTCCTCTCTGGCCCTTTACTGTAAAGTTTGGTCATGTTAAAGCTATTGACATACATTTACGCCCCAGACAGGAGCCTACCAGATGAAGCTGGGTCTAGTTCACCACCACTTTACAATTAACAAGCTAACCCAGAGCAGTAGCTCAGATTGTATGTATATAGGGTCATCCTACTCCAAGGCAAAGTGATAATATCCATGTGATTTCCTTAATTTCTCTAGTCTGGTGACAAACAGCACAGGCATGTGATAAATTGCATTTATTTTTCACCTTTTGACCTCCTCACTTGTTCTCTGCCCACTAATCCTTTTCTGCTGGGACCACTTCTGGCATTAGAAACCTCTGAGCAGTGCTCATACAGGCAATGCTCAAAAAAAGAGCCCTGTCACAGATGGTTTTCTTCTTCCCTTTGTAAACACAGAGTTTCCCTTTTTATCCTCCTCTTCCAAATTACACTAGTTCAGAAAAGAGACCAGTGACAGCTACAAGGATATTGTAGTTTGGGGTCTGGCTCATCAGCCAGAACCACATCCAATGCTGTTTGAGTTCCTACAGTTGGAGGTACAATTATTCTGGTATAAAAAGGCAATACCTTGAGAAGTACTTTTTCTAGAATGTGGTAGAAATAAGATATATGGTGGCTTGCTCTGGAATAAATATTATGTTACAAAAATCACTCATGTCTTCAGTGCTTCAGAAGAATTTTGCTAGTTTTGGCCCGAATCCTGTAATATGCTCTTTATGGGCAAGAAGTCCCTTCTCATGGACTAACTGAAAGATTGAAGCTGTATTTGGACCGTACACTTGAAAGCATTCAGCTGCTTCTCAGCACTGATGAGTTGCTTTTCATTTCCATCTACTTAACTGTGCAAGTTCCATTGTAACTAACATGCTGGGAATTTGCATTCTGTTTGCTCTAGGACATAAATGTGCAGCACTGGGGTCCCAGAGCTCAGTGCAGGGCTAGGGAGGAGCAGTCTGCTCCTGGCTTCTTTCTTTCAGTGCCCTACCCTGAATGATTTTCATCCTACCCATCTTGAAGTTGTATATATCCTTATCCTGATATGACAAGGGAATCATTGCAGTTATACAAAATTGCAACAAATCATTTAATGCTCTGCTAGGAAGATGAGGAGTACTAGCAGTATTCTGGGTGCCAGTGGCATTGTAAATTATGGGCATGGATCAGGTCCTGATTCCAGGTGGGAGGCTCTGAGAAAAGGCAATTTGTGCACAGCCAATTTGTGTGCTGGTGGAACTACCATATCCTTGGTATGCAAGTGCTCAAGATACTTTCTGTCAACTGTGCAGCAAACTCAGGCTCTCTTTGACACTCTCAGAGAGCCCAGACTCTGTATGACGCTGTTGCAAACAGTATTTTGGATTTCATTTACACCGAGATTGACTTCACATGGCACATTGTGAGTCTACACACACTGCAGCCAGCATATACAGCCACTCTGCTCATCTCATGACCTTCTGAGTGAGATTTCTTTAAAAAGCTGATAAATCAAATTGCTCTAATTTCATACAACCAATTTTTTTATTTTGTAGAATCAACATATACTCATCTGTACAGCAAACACCTACATAGTCTTCAGAAAGTTTTTTGAAAGAATCACAGACCAGTCCTCTAGAAGCCCAACAACCAAGCAAAACTCAACAAAATCACCCTGACCATTTCCCTGCCTCATTTTTTTCCATGCTCCTAAACTGTCTATGGAGTTAGACTTCGGAGTTAATTTTGCCTTTGAACCTGGGAGTTTTCTGCCTCCTTCAGCTATTTTCACACTAAAATTAAACCTCTTGCAATGAATGGCTTCAGCCTCATCAGTCATTGTTGACACTGACTTCCTTGTGTTTGGTTCTGCTCCTTGTACTCATGCCATTTTCCTACAGATATCCTGGACAATGGACATTGCATACATCCAGTTCAGCTTTTGTCTGAATGGTGGCACCTTATTCCAGGAATTCTGGCCTGGGGGAGGTATCCCACAGGCAGTCCTAGCAGTTTAAGGCTGAGTCTACCTATCCATTGTCATACAAGGGAGAAACATTTTTGTAGGAAGAGCTCTTACTCATAAGAATTTAGGCATGCAGGTTCCCAGCCAGAACAGCACCAGTTCTCATTGCATTTAGAGGATGTTTGCATGAGGCTGAAAAATAACAGCATTTTTCCACATACCTACAAACTGTAGCACATTAAAGGGAGGAAATACATGTATTGACCTATAAGGACTTTGTTTAGCTCTGATTTATTAAAGGTCACTCAGCACAAAATAGTTTAAAAATCCCATGTCTGAGAAGTGCATTTGGATTTTTTGAGATACATAAACCTAGCCAGATACACATAATTTCTTTGGATTTTGGGAATGTATTTGGTAGTGTACCACATATCAGTGCATTCTCAGTAAGTCAGAAAGCATTACAGGGATGATGAGGCAGGAACTGCCAAAGGAAATGGTTCAGCAGTAGTTTGGGACATCCAAAGCCTGCAAAATAAAAGAAAAAGTATGAGATAGTCACACGTCTTTTTTTTTTTTTTAATTATGTAAATGTTCAAAACCCACCTATTGCCCAAGAATTTGAAAATTAGTTTTGAAAAGTTGGATTAAGTGATGCTTTCTTGTATATTTGCATTTTGCTGAGTAAAAGTGCCAGGCACTGCTTGGCTCCAAGCAAATGACTTGTGTTCCTGTAGCTTGTCAGTGTCAGGGGGATGGCAGACGCTGCTAGCTTCCCCCTGTGCTTCTCTGGCCTGCCCTGGGGCAGGCAGAGAGCTGCAATACACCAGCCAAGTGGCTTCTCTCTCCCACGCTTCAGAGGGGAAGTATCAGATTGTCAGGCACCGTCCAGTCAGAGCTCAGCTCCTGGGATAGTGCAACCATATACTGCCCTTATTTGGGCTGGATTGCAGGGTCACAAACCAGTCCTTGGTCTTTTTTTTTTTTTTGCCTTTTAACAAGTTCATTTTCGTGAGACACTTTTTTCCCCTGTAAGAAAAAAAACCCACAAATATTTTTAGAGCTGGTTAAATTATTGTTATGAACAGATTGTCCAATGAATTCTGGCCTTTTCCTGAATATGAGTCACTCACAATCTTATTTCAGTGGATGAATTTGTTATTCATAAATACTGAAAGAATAGTTTATGCAAAGGAACTTCAGTCTCTGGGTTTCTTCAGAACTGCTTGGTTTTTTAAATTAGCATCTGCTTTTCCTGGTCCAACACTGCTTATTTCTTTATTATGAAGCACTGTTTCATGACTGTAAATAGTAATAAAGAATTTTGAACATATGAATTTCAGCTAAAAATATTTGAAAAAATAGAAAATAAAAATGCACTACTACTTGTGGTAAAATCTGGTGAACATTTGGCTTCAGATGCTTTTGTGAATATGGCTGTAAACCACTGCAAACATAGAGCAGTATCATTCAACAGATCACATCAAGAAAAAAAAGATCAGAGTATATCTAGACACAAAACAATTGGTTTGTATACCTAAAAAGAGATCTGGACACCAAAAGTTCATCCAGGAAAAGTGAGTTGAACTCCTGCTGGTTCAGTGAGTACCAAGTACCCGGACTACAAGTATCCTTGTTTGGCTTCAGGTTTTCTAGATCATTAGTTTTTTTCTTCCTTCTACCCAGACTCAGTCTGGGCAGGTTGATGCTTGCTCCTGGCATAAACTGGATCAGCAATTAAAATTAAGGTATGATTTAGGATTTGAACATCTGAGTCTAGTAGACCAAGTTAACTGCTAGACCATAGAAAGACCTCAAGGCTAGGATGAAGATGGGGCAACCCCCACTATCAATACAGACTTAGGATGAAGGAATCAAGAGCAGCCTTGCAGAGAAGGACTTGGGAATAGTGGTGGATGAAAAGTTGAATGTGAGCTGGTAATGTGTGCTCATAGCCCAGAAAGACAGCTGTAGTGTGGCCAGCAGGACCAGGGCAGTGATTCCCCCCTGCACTGAAGAGGCCACACCTTAAGTCCTGTGTCCAGTTCTGGACCCCTCACTACAAGAAGGACATTGAGGAGCTGGAGCATTTCCAGTGAATGCACTGGAGCAGAAGTCCTGTGAGGAACATCTAAGGGAGCTGGGGGTGTTTATTCTGGAGAAAAGGAGGCTCAGGCAGGAGTGACCATATTGCTCTCCACAACAACCTGAAAAGAGGTTGGAAACAGGTGGGAGTTGGACTCTTCTGTCATATTTCAAGTGAAAAGGGGAAGAGCAAATTGCAGGGAAGCTGGGCTCCAGGACAGTTTGGATGGATGGAGATGAGAGGTCTCTGAAGGCTGCTCTTAGAATATATGGTTTATTAGAGAGGGTGAAAGGCCTCACTTGGGGTCGCCTCCTTAGGGAGTGGGGGAAGGGAGAGGCAAGGGGTAGAGGGAGATAAGAGGATGTTCCAGGAGAGGGTGGAAGTTCCAAGAGGGTGGAGGTTCCAACAGGGCATCTGGCTCCTCAGGGACTCCTTATCAGGGGGCTTCAAGGTGGGCTGGAACAAGACTTGAGCCAATGGGGTCACAGACACTTGATGTTTCAGGGGAGGGTTACAGGTGTGGGATGAATCATACATTCTGGGGGGTGAGATAGAACAGTCCATTTGACCCTACCTATCTGTAGGTAAGGGCATTGTTCAACCAGAAGGGGGGATTGTCTTCATCCTGGCTGTACTATTGCTTTTGACTTGTGCAGTAACTAAGATTTGGCATCTCAAAACTCGTTACCATTTCAATCTCTGTATTTCCTAAATCTTTTGCTAGGCAATCATATTTATAAGGCCTTCTTATTTCATCTTCCCTAACAGCAAATGGTCAGGGGAGATTCAGAATAGATATTAGAAATAATTTTTTCTCTGAAAGGGCGGTTAAGCATTGCAATGGGCTGCCCAGGGAGATGGTGGAGTCACCATCTCTGGAAGTGTTCAATGGCTTCTGAATGTGGCAGCTGGGATTATGATTTAAGGGTGATTATGATGGTGCTAGGATGAGGGTTGCACTAAATATCTTAAAGGTATCTCCCAACCTTGATTATTGTCATATATTCTATACAGTTAAAAAATAGCAACAAAATAAAAGACTATTTATATAGGCGTTCTATCCTAATAGATTTTATAATAATGTATGGATTGAATTTCACAGATTAAAATTGACTTATTACCTTATACATTACCTGTTCTTCCTTTCCAAGGAATTACGCATAGAGGATTTCAGCAAGGATGGAATTGATTAGGGTGTTTTCATCTGCTGGTCCTGTATTCAACCAGGTCCCATATTTCTCTCTCTTATGATTAAGTTGTTTGGTTTTTTTATTTGGTAGATCAGAGAAGGCAAATACTAAAGATAAGATGGAAAGAGTGTGACTTCATAGTTTTGAGAAATAGCCAGAAAACCAGCTTAAATGAAGAAAAATACAATGGAGATTGATTTAATCTTTAGGCCACCTAGTAGGCATCAGAAACTGAAAGCATCAGTCAAAGTGCACCTAATTTTCCAGTTAGGAAATTGTCATCTATGAGTTATTGTTAAACTTTAATAGCATTACAACATTATTGATGCCATCCTAATAGTGCCCTTAGGGCACAGTGTCTTGCCCTAATAATTTCAAGGAAACATAGGAGAAGCTGAACCAAAAGACTTTAGAAAAACAGAGGGCTAATAAAAGAGCTGACAAAAAATCTTCACTATGTTGATTCTTCTGATATTTGGAGTCTGCCAAGCCAGTTCTCACCTCCTCTGGGGCCTGGAAGTTTAGCACTGGAATTAAGGAAAACGTAATGCAGTTTATCCTTACATTTAGGCTCATATGATTTGTATTCCATACAACCTCAAATTTCCTTCTTTTGCCAGTCTTCTTGCCATATTGTTCAATCCAGATAAGTGATAACATTCAACACCACCTTTAAGTCCAGGTTTTTTTGATTTCTGTTTCCTTATTTCACTCCTCCACACTGCGGCCCACAGCAGGCTCCCTGTGACCAGTCTTTGAGATGAGACCTTGCTCATAAAACATGGAATTTTCTTTCTCAGGAGATTATTTTTAATCAGTATTTTCTCTTAGCACTGTTAAACATCTTTTTGCTAGAATCCATTTCATAAAGAAGATCTGTAGTGTTTCATCTTACATGTTGGCTTTTAATCATGTATCAGATACAAATGTCATGTACCACATTGGCTGGTGCTTCATCCTGCCAGAAATACATTGCCTGACTTCTCTAAACCAAGCAGATGGATTCTTTATATTTGCCATTTTATGTCTCACTTTAACAAGTACCAGTAACAGTCAGATCTTCAGTACTCCCTCGGCGATATTATTTGTGTATATCACAAGTGAGCAGATGCCAGAACAAAGATAGGTGCACAAGTCAAATTATCTGACATACCCATAGCCTCTGACATGCTTATCTTATGACATAATTGCAGGTCTGAAATTCTGCTGAACCCACTGCTACACCAAATAAATCTTCAGTGCTGTGAGTAATATCATAACTACAGATCTTGCTCCGTATATCTAGAAATTTGTGACTGACTGCTTTAAGGAAGAGTTTGGATGTTTTCCAGGTGACCTGCATACTTCTATATAAATGTATATGTCTCTTTAAAGAGCACCTTACACTGTGAAGCTGACCAGAGAATCTGTGAAAATGTTAAATTTATTAAGAGTGTGTTGACTTCTTTCTTTAGCTATGTGAAACTTTTATGGATGATCCTTCAAATCTGGCTGCTGGTTGGATTCCAGATAGTATATGTACCTATGTATGGTTATGATAATACAGCTACAGGATTTGCTGTAGGAGATATGAGGGGAGTTGCACATGAGCGTGCACACATCTCAAGCCCGCAGCAGTATGGAGGGCCAAAATCATACACAAATTCTAAACCAGATCTCAGCTATGTTAGCTGTAAAACTGCAGTTTCACAGATTCAATGCAAAAATGCAACACCTGGTAAGTGGTTTTTAGAGCTTTTTTCCTTTCAATAATCTTAATGTACTTTAAAGTACTGAAGTACATTACAGATCTTCTGACTGAAAGGTTTTATGAAGCAGACTAACCTCAGTAGTCCCAGAATATACACCTTGAAAAGCAATGTATAGACAACACAACCATCATACGACTGTCTGGAAGGAAGAAATACACAAACTTAGGGCAAGATCTGGGACACGTCATATACCCCTGCAAGTTCTGGTCAGTTAAGTAGAAAGATGGTACCAAAATCACCTCTGCCCAAGAGGTTGCTGCCAATACCTGATTGCATACACTTGTGTAACCAGCAATGTTAAAAAAATACAACTAATATTTTCTAATTTTCGTTATCGCTGTGAACGTTTGAGTCCCTGTGTATGCTGCATTAGGGCTAGAATCAGAACTGTATATTTATAATATCTCTTTATGAATGCAAATTATGATGTTATACTAAAATACATTTCTTGGTCATGAGGTATTTTATTTTATTTGGGGATAAAAGGGATTCTTTTTTCATCTGTATCCTAACCAACTGTAATGCTTAGACATTGCTCAGTTCTCCCTATCTACATGTCTTAATAAAATTATTAACCAATTTCAGTAATTTCTTGAAAAAGTACTTCAAAGTCATTGTATCGCAGAGCACAAATTAAAAACATTTTGGTACATGAGGTACAGAAATGAAGCAGTGAAACTTTTTGAAAGGTTAATATTAAGTTCTGGAATAATAGTCAGTAACTAACAGGAACTGAATGGAAGGAGTAGGACAGCAATTTCTGCCATCGAAGTTATTTGAAAGTCAAAATGCAAAAGTAAAGAAATAAAAATTTGAATTTAGGTAAGTTTTTACTACAAAATTAAATAAGTGCCTGCAAAATACTCTTAGGCACTTGGTGTGACTCTTGGGGATGGTCCTTTGCAGTGCCAGGAGTGACCTGATGATCTTTGTGGATCCCTTCCAGTTGAGCTTATTCTGTGATTCTGTAATAAAGAGACAATCTGAGAAAGATTCTGCTCATAGTTACCAAGTCCCTCACATATGTTAGCTCTGATCTTCAAAATAGATATGACAAGAGGCAAAAGACTGCTTCTTTATTGTGTTATGAGAAAAATTCCAAATTTGAGACGCAGAATATTTTGTTTGCCCAGAGCGTAATACACATAACAGAAGATATTGACTGGGTGTTTCTGATGCTCCCTCCTCATCTGCTCTGAAGCATGCGCGCCTTGAAAGTGTGGAACACTGGACACAAATTTCTGAAGAGCTGCATGTGTGGAGATACTCTACAGCTTAGATGAAGAGCCTTCATTAATTGCAACCATAGTGAAAGTCTTAGGTAAAAGCTACACTACTTCTTCCAAATAATCTAAGACAAGTAAGAGGCAAAAAGAAAGTAAAAGAACTATTTTAGCTAATATATTTTTTCATTAAATTTCTAAATATATGTTATGTTACTGCATAACCCTAAGCCTATCAGCTTCAGACATAATGTGTATTCAGAGTTTTTCAGAAGCTTAAGAAGCTCTTTCTCCCTCATACACATCATGCAAAGCAGAGCTGTTCCTACTCTGCTTCAGACCCATTTTTTTTCCCTATAGTTTTTGGTTACACTGAATACTCTGTCTGGAGAGACCAAAGTGAGCAAATTTTTAATTCTTGTTTTACTAAATTGAATTTCCACAACCTAGTGTTTGTAGTGGAAACATGAAAAGGCAAAAAACATATACTTCTTGTTAAAGAGCATTTTACATTAAGCAAGGAGTGAATCAGCATTAATTAACCTTAGCATTGGGGTTTTGTTTGCAGTTCCCAAAGTGAGGCTGATACAGAAGCACCATGGCTCCAAAAAGGTGCTACTGGAGAGGCGGACTGCCTCCATCTCTTGGACTCAAGTAAGGAGATCAGAAGAACTGCATCCTGTGGTCTGTGGTCTCCTCTCTGCTGACATGTGCAAGGAAGATCAGGCTGTGCTCAAATGCTTTTTAAATAAGCTGTAATAACTTGAAGCAAATTCATGTACACTGGAGGAGAGGACTCAGGCATGCCAGGACTGAAGCTTTAGTCTGAAAAAATCAGGATGCTACCAAACATAATACTATTGTGAGATGCTTTAAAAAGGGTAGCATTATCAGATGCATTTATAAGATAAGACAATATACTGCTGAAATGCTTTTGGGAATCTACTGGCTTGTGTCCAGCTGCTGTAATGAAGTTTTGGTTGCAGTGGATTGCAGGCTTCCCACTGGTCAACCCACACTGATGTGTGCACCAAGCTGTTGTCATGTATGGTGACCACCATGACTGGACTGCCTTTACTAGAATTTGTACCAGACTAAGCCCTCTTCCTGCTCTATCAGTAAAACCTCTGCTGGACTGCTGCTTCCCATTATGTTGCCATGCTTTGAATCAACAAGAAACCCTTTATACAGAGAATTATGAGGTCTGGAGAACAGGTCAGGGAAAGAAGTCTCAGTAAGTTCGAGTCACTGAACTGGAAGGAGGAAAACTTGAGACTAAAAATATGCCAGCAAATATCCAAGATAAAAAAGGCTCCCGTTGACCACAAGGGAATAACTTTCTGTCTGTTGTGATTAGCACAAGTAATAGACTTAAATTGCAAAAGAAAAGTTTGCTTAGAAAGAACAAAATGTTTTTGTCAGCAAGACATTGAAGGCTTGTAATACATCAGCTGGGACAGCTACAGAATGTCCCTTTGTGAGGGGAGGTTAAAGAATATGCCAAATCAAAATCCATTGGGCTGACAAAGGTAGGTACTTTGTCCTCTATTGAAACTCTGGACTGAAGTCCATCCCATCTGGAAGAACTTTTCAGCCTTCTGACTCTGCACAGGAGGGCAGAGACCTCTGAGTGCAAACAGGTTTTCATGGGCTTTCCAACTGGCTGCCGTGGGAGCTGTGACACTGGCAGAGGGTGCTTCACTGGGCATTGCACAGGGCAGATGTGCTGGTCTTGATCCCTCTAGCTCTTCTCCCAAACCTGTTTCTCAGTATTGCTCTGCTCAAACATCCAATATGGCATTTCTATGGGAAGCAGAGAGTCCCAGGGTCAAATTCCCAGTAGACAAGGCCAAGGAGCTGCTCTCGCTCTCTGTAGTGGAAGGACAAGTTCCTTTCTGGCCAGCAGCACAGCTGGGGCATGGGAGATGGTGCAGGCTGGCCATGCCGTGACCCAGCCTCCCCTGCGAGAAGGATGTGGTCTGAACCTTGGTGTTCTCCAGCTGCTGATGGAATCAAACCTCAGGGCTCCCCCTTGTTGGATGAACTCTCTAAATCCTGTTCTAGGTCACCAGACTATTTTTTCTCTCAGTGGCTTTGATGAATTCAGACGTATGACAATGGTTATAAAACCTATAGTATGATATACAAGCTCTGGAAATGCCTAATTTTCTTAGAATACATTTCTATTAAGTAAGCCTATGTCATTTGCACCTATATGTAAATAAACCTTCAAAAGAGTTCCCAGGTTGCCTTTCTGTTCATAAATTGAGCACACCGTGGTGCAGGTTAGGGGTCTGGCCTTGGTGCCTGTGGTTTCTCTTCTCCCTAGGCAGTTTGAGTTCTGCACTGCCCAGCCTTGAGGATTTGTGGGTAGGCAGCTTAGATGTCTAAATAATGTATGGATCAGTGTGCAAGGTCTTTCATGTAGGGTCTGTGTTGCAGGCAACAGTAGCAGTCTAATGCAGGCATTCAGGAATTCTGGGTTTGCTCATGTCTGCTGCTTTCCTTGTTGCCTTTATGTGATTGTGTGGGTTTTTCCTTGGCAGGGAGCACTGTGTTAGAGATGATGTATTAGCAATGATGCAATTTCTTCAATCATTTGAAAAAAAAAAAACCAACCTGAAATTCTTGCCCTTATCTAGTATAGCACACAGTACATTTCAGCAAAGAGCTCCTGGAAGAGGGGCTGGGAGCATTTGTGGCTGGGTGATGGCCTGTTTCCAAGGGCAAGCATCCAAGGCATTCTTTCTACCTCCAACTGCACAGAGACACGTCAAAGGAGTCCCTTAATTCTGGCCTCAGGTCAAGAGGCCTCTTGAATACATACCTCAGTGTGACAAAATTCCTAGATTTTTGTCCCAAATCTGCATGGAATTGTTATTTAATGCTAAAAACATGGTCATGAATATCAGGAAAGTTTATCTAGGAAGAGTGTTCAGTCCTCCCATACATCCACATATTTCACTGTGGGTGTATTTCCTGGACTCAACATTTTCCTCATTCAAACTTCATTTCAGAAGTTAGTAACTATTGAAACTGTCCACCTTCCCCCCATCCTTCTTCATAAGGCAGTGAATTCCTATGGATAATTTTTTCCTTGCTTTTCATTCTGACAGTATGATTTATTTCAATATTTTTACATTAAGTCATGGGTCCAAATCCCATCTATTACTGCAAAAATGAAGTGGTGAGAGTACAGGGGGAAGTTTACCAATGAGGTGAGTAAACACACTTCAGTGGTGATGCTCATGATGCTTTTACAAAGACAAAACATGACTGTATCTGAGCTTAAAGAATGTTGCTAAAAAGGCTTGTTTGAAAACAGGTAATGCTTACTACAAATATGGGATGTGATAGAGTGGCAAAAGTGATATAGGACCATCTTTTCCAAGTCCATGAAAAGTAGAGGTTACAAAGATATGTGTATTTTTAGAGTAATTAATGGTCTTTATTATTCTCTATAGCTATGATTATTAATCAGGTCAATTAGAAATTCTTTATTTGTATTTTTCACTGTTTGAGAGCAAGATACAGAAGAGAATTAAAGGACAGAAAAATAAAACAGTTCTTTAGAAATCTAAATGTGAACACATGGGAGGTTTTTGCTGTCTTGAGGTCAGCTAGTCAAAATCAGTTTTACTATAAAGAAGCGCTGAGGGAGAGGGGCATGTGTTTGTGAGTATATAATCTCATCTCCAACATCTTTTCATCTGTGAAATATGAAGCTGAAACAAATGACAACCTCCTGACATCCGATTCATCATAGCACACTTGCAGTGTTATCAATGAAGAGGGGGAGGTAAGAATGTTAATACATAACAGAAAGACCAAGGTACCTAGTGAAACCTATTTAGTGTACCCATCAGAAGCAAGCATAATAGCTGGCTTAGTTTTAAACCCACAAACTTAGAAAAATGAGTCATGACAGTTTTAACAACAAATGTAAGATGCCTTTTCAAGGTAAGAAGAAATATATAAAATACTTGAGATACTTACATGCAGTACCACAGTCTATCATCTTGATTAGTAAGTTTGGCCATATAACTTGAGCTTGCCTTTGGATGCACAAAGGAGGTGTCAGTGGCTGACACAAGAGTAATGGGAGCAACAAGAGGCAGAGCCCCAGGGTTACAGGAGAGAAATGCACTTTCCAATGAGCTGCATGTTATTCCAGTAAGGTAAACTGACAATCAGTCCCCACATTTTGCAGTACATTTAAAACACAGAACTCCCACCACTACGCTTTGCAGAAGTCCCTCACTGGCTCTACACACTTTTGGGCCAGGGTTAATGTCTTCTCCAGTAATAGCTGAAACCAATGGATATATTTCAGCAGATTCACTCTTCTCTGGTTCAGTTTTGCTGTCTAAACAAAAGGCTCCTGTATCTCAGGAGATTCTGCTGCCTTCCTAGTCACATCTGCTTTAATCTATTCCTTGAAGCACAAATTATGCCCCAGGACTAATTTGGGATTTTGGTGGCTCAGAGGTAACAAAGGGTGATTTGGTCAAATGCCTCCATCTGAGAGTCTTGGAGGCTGGAGGATTCACCATTACCTGTGTCTGGCTGGCTCGGGAGGTGTTCAGAGGAAGTGTGGAAAGACCATACTCCAAAGACCTGGTTAAAAACCCATAACTTGTACGCTGCCTCCTTTTCTTGATTTGCATGTATGAGCTGTAGCATTATGCATTCATATAAAACAATGACTTCCACAGTCTTTTGGAAGTGGAAGTGGATCCCTATCACACACGTACCTGGAACACCAGTGGGTCATAGACTGACACACCTCTCTGGACCTACCAGCACATCTGGAATGCATAAAGCTCTATGTTTGTGACAGCTCTTTAAAATGTACATCTTAAATTAGAAAATGTAAAGAACATTTTATATAAACAGTGTAACAGTTTATTATATGTAAATTTTAAAGAGCATGACATTACTAAATTAACCCAAAGACTTTTCACAGTAAAATGGCAAAGCATTCCTCAGTATTTAATTGTACCCATTGTTCTGTCTTCTGAATTCTTTTTTTTTTTTTTTTTAATTAAGGGAACACTTTAATTCAAGCCCTTAAAATGTATTTATTGTGATTGATAATCAATACAAGATGACATTTTCAACAAGGAAAAAACACTTCCCATCTGGTGGGAGGAGAAAAAGACATTGTTAGACTGAAATATATCTTGTAGTCACACCCATATATGTATCCAGTAAAACAGAAGAAAACACTCCCTAATGGAAGTAAGAATTCTGGCTAGAAGTGATTTCAAGTGCACATACCTCCAGCAAACTTGTTCTTGATTTATAGACTATAGACCACACTTATTAATATTGCCAAGTTCAATAAATTGTAAGAGATTACATGTCAATTTGTTAAATGTAACATATTTTAAATAGCGCTTAATGATATTTTTATTTATGCAAGGCTGAATGAAATGGAGATCTGGTTCTCCTTTTGGCTGCAGCAGTCACAGCAAGAGTCTGAGGCATGCATACAAATCAACAGCAGAGAAACCGCTGATGGGGTGCTTTCCTGGCTGAAGATGGGAATCTGTTCATGCTTATAAGAGTCAAATTAAAGTAATAGCACATTGAAGTTTAGCCACAAGAACAGATGCACCATGAGTGTGTTTTTGGGTTCCTGTTTACAGTTCAGAAATGATCCAGTGATATGCCAGAGGGCTTGTTGGAGTTTGAGCTAGAGGTTTCTTGGGCTGAGCCAAAATGGGCAGCATGGGGCAGAAGAGAAAAATTATCAGGATTTTAATTTTTCTTTTTAATAAATTTGGAGAGCTGTGGAGGCATTGGAGTTGTGGAAGTACTGCTGCTTTTCAATACTTAGGATGCAGAAATTAAGGAGAAAGTGTTAAGAATTTAATTTTCACTTTTATTTGGTGAAAGAAATATACTGTTTCCTTTGGTTTTTTTTTAATAATCATAACAAGAAAGTAGCCCTTAAAAACCCTCAGGGGTGCAGCAAGAGTAGCTTCAAGATAAAATGTTATTTCAAGCCTGGTTTTAGCATACATCAAAAAACAGAAGTAACATCAAATGTGTCTTTATTTTTTTTCACTGACATATCTTTAATTAAAATATATATATGAATAGCTGTGATCTTCTTGAGAATATGTTTCATTCTCCTGTATGTGACGCATTTTGCATGGTCAGTGATACTGCATACCTTCTGCACTGTTGACAATTCCCAGACTTACTGGTTGCACCCTCAAAGAGACACTGTGAGGCTCTACTGGGCAATGTGAATGGAAACCAATGCAGATCAGGTCTGGGTAATGGGAAACATTTTGCAATAGCCACAATTAGCCAGGAAATCATACTTTATTTTCAAAGCTATTGTCAAATTAAGACTACCTCTTAATGTCATTTCCAAACAGGGCGGACAGTGGTGGATTTCTGCTAACACAGAGATCAGAAATTACTCCTTAGTTCAGTGATAAAACTGTGAAGCTGCAGTCACATCCTAAAATGATGAAACCATGTTTGCCACTCTTATTTGAACACAGCTGCAACTAGTATCCATAATTCAAATTAAGTGCTATTTAGGAGGGTGTTTGGAAACCTGATTATTGTTCCAGGATTGAGATTTATTGTTTCCAGATTGGTGGTGACTTTTCCTTTATAGTTGTAACGATTTAGGGAAATTGAGACAAAACGTCAAATGGAGAATTTAGTATTTAAAAATGTCTGAATAGAACAAGTAAGAAAACTCAGAATTACTTGTCTAAGCAAGTTGAGCTATTTATCAAGTTAATTTTTTTGCAGAGTAATGGTGAGTGTCCATGATTTCCTCGGGGGACTCAAAGGTACACCTCTCTGCAGAATGACTGACAAACCAGAGCAGAGTTTGCCACAGTGACCATCCAATTCAGATATGGTCTATTCTGGTGTCATGCTGCCCTTTCACACACACCTCTTGTCCAACTATGAGCAAGTCATGAGGGGCAGGAATCATCTTACCTTCCTTTACTGATCTAGAACGTATCCATGTAGTCTTAACTGGACCCCAAAAAGAGGCAGGTAGTTCCTTGGAAACATTTGTGCCATCCTCAGGTATCTGCCTGAGATACTCATGATCAATCACTCTTGAGACACCTGTCAACTGAGCCAAATCTAATTTACACCAGATTTCACTCTCTGAAATAGCTCAAGACCAAGCCTGTAAATCTTGATTTTCCTACATGGAGCAAGAAGACCAGCTGTCTATTGCAGAGATTCAGTCAATTCTTAACAAAAAGAGAGTGCTCTGCTCTTGAGTCTTACTGCATCTGTCCCGAAAGATTATTGTGGCTTGAACCCCTGTGCAGGATAAATTAATGGAATGCTGACAGTGAGGATGACATTACTTTCTGAAAGTAAATTGTTTGTGTAAAAGGCATGGAAAATTAAGTGGCAGATGTCAAATCTATGTTGGTAATGCAAGGTCTTTGCTAAGGAGCTGGGTAGAAGTCCTGTGCCACTTATGGGGTATGGACAATGGATTGAGCCACATTCACACACACACATAGTGTGGGTACCAGAAAGAAAAATGGGAGTGAGGCTCCAGGCATAGATCTAGATGGTTCAAAATGAGAAGCTCTAAAATGTTCTTCCAGCAGTAAAATTCTCTGTGAACTGTCTGAGGGTAAAGTGTCCTGATGAAGCATAAGGCAGCAAACAGACATGTAAGGAAGAAAAGCTATTGTATATCCAAGGGAAACAATTAGCAGAGGTCCCTACTGCAGCCAGAAAGAGGACATTAATCTTTCTGGTATCTGTGCTTGGTTATCTGGGCAAGATGGAAAAAGATGGAAATATTCAAGACAGCAAGTTTGGAAGAAAATGTATCTGGAAATCCACTTCCCCTGGCTGTGCTGGAGATAAATTATAATTGCAAAAATGTGTATTTTTGTGGTTTACTCCTTGCCCTCTTTGAAAATAATTCAGAAAGTAAATGTGTTGTAATTTCTAAAGAAGAAGACACAAGCAGAAGATGTCTATAAAAATTTACTGTGTTGTTTTTTCCACAGTGACTTTGGGATGAAACGGTCAGTGACATTGTATAAATATTTGTTTGTCGGATTAACATTTTCATCTGATTTGCAGCCTCATCTGATAGGAGAGGAGAGGGAGTCTCAGCAGGCTCTCCAGCACCATTTGCCCAGGGAACAAAGCCCTTTGTTCTGTCAGGGATTATTCATTAGCAGATATTGATGGCTGGCGGGTACTCACCAGTCAAAGATGTGAGAAGAAGACTTCAATGTGGAGCTGGAGTTGCCTGTGAGCGTGTATAGGAACTTGGGCCAAGGTGAGGCTGCCAAGAGGGAGGCACTGGTTTCCATGTGTCTCAGTTGCCACATGCACAGCTGTGACCAGCTTTGCCAAAATCCTTACTCATGAGTGTGCTAGACAGAGCATACACAATGCAAGCCTGATGCTGCTGAACTGCCATTTCCATCTCATGGCAAAGGTGCAGTTGTGGACATTTGAATGTTTCCTGGATTGCTTTCCAGGGTATGCTACCATCTTCCTAAGTAACCGGCAACTCCCAGTTCTGCTCTCTGCCTGTGTGATTGAAGCTTAAAGTGAAGGGGAGAGGGCACAGCCTGGCATGGAGAGCCCTCTCTGCAAGTATCTGTGTGCAGGAGTGCACACATTCACATCTTCAGCAATCATTCCCCACTTATCTGTGAAAATAGAAACCTTTGGCACAAGTGTTTATGAAAGCAAATAAAGAAGCTAAATTATACTTAAGCAAAGTGGCTTTAAGTGTGGCGACAGAACTGGAAGGGACCTTACTGGGTTACTAAGTTGAGTCTCTTTGAGGTCACTAGCATCTGCTTGTTATAATTCCTTTCAATTTATGAAGTTGGGTTTTGAAAGGCTACATTTATAATCCTCCTCTATGCCTGCTAGAGGTGCTTTGCAGAGCCTCTCTGCTCATACCACATGCAATGGTTGTGCTCTCTAGGACTTTTTAAGCACTGGTAAGGAGTTATTTGAAAGATAGTTACTTTAAATATTTTTTCTTACTTGAAAAGATTATATTTCCTCCTGTTCTTCATGTAAGATTCCCCATTGTTTTTGGCTTCACTGCTTCTGTAAAGATAACAGAATTGAGTTATTTTAGGCTGGACATAATCTTTCCTCTTTGAAGGAATTCCTTTCCACTACAGAAGAGACTTGTTCCCCTTGTTGTACTGGCTAGCGTCATGCCAGCCGCAATTTCCCTTGAAAACAAAATCACACAAAATCTGCTACCTCTGTAAGGAAACTTATTTACTTACTTGCTAGCATGGGAGATACTTTTGCAACCAGGAATTGAAATGATTGTTTAAAACAGCTGTGATGCAAGTAGTGAGGATGGCTCTTAGAAGAGTCTGTAGTATGAGGGGATGCTCAAGGTCTTTTTTATGTCTTTTGGTGCTTGGAAGGTGCTGTATTCCTTGTACCATATCACTTACCCATTACTCTAGGAACAGGGCTGCTGAAAAAAGGCTATTGCTCCAGATTGAATTTATTTCCAATTTGTATGCAGATTTCACTGTTTAGCCTAGCTAAAATAACTTCTTGGGAAATGTTTCAAGGACTAGATCACCGTGGAAAGAAAGCTAAAGGCATATTTGAGTTTCTAAAGCTGCATAGTTTTCCATCACTTAATGAATATCTTCTTTATCTCACAACCTTTGTTGTTCATCAATTAATGACATTATTTACTGGAAAGTAATGACACCATTTTACCATAAAGGAAGTTTAATCTGCTACTCACTGTTTTCATCCATTTTATAAAATTGACCTTTAACAAGAAATCTATCTCATCAGATGGCTCTGGGGCATCTGATATAAGTAAAGGGTGGTGCCATCACCACCATCACATCCAGTGATAAATTGGTCCATTTCACAAAACCACAGAGCTGGTGCTGCTTGAATGCTAACAGCAAATGAATGAAAGAGGGAGGCTCATGTCCTGGCTTGGAGTACATTTAGGAATCAGTTTGTTCTTTATCTGTCAAGGGTGATAGGGGAATGTTCAAAGGCAGTGCAGTAAAATACATAAATCTGAAATTTGTCCCGGAGACTTCAAATATGATTTCAGATATGCAGATAGGTATTGCCCAATTATAAATCTGAGCATTTTTGGACATGTCCATCTTCTTGGATGAGCCCAAGTCAAAAGATCAAACTGTCCACCACTGTTGTCTGAAGCTGAGGCAAACAGAGAAGATGAGAGAAACTGCCAGATCAGCAACATGCAGCTTTTATAATCATCTGGCAAAGCAGGGTGGTTGTCCCCATCGCCTGGAGGACAATGCTGCTTGGGAAAATGAGAAGGCAGGCTTTGCTTTCCTTCTCCACTGCAGCTAAATTCATGTTACCACATGAACTGCAATTTCCATGCAGCATGAGGTAAGCATGAGCCTCAACTGATAAATCACCCTACAAAAAAAGAGCAGGAGAAGAAATGGCAGTAATGCAAAGAGTCTGATCCCAGCCCTGATTAAGTTTGTGAAAGGGTCTGTAATTTCCAGGCTGTGTATCTACCTGCCTGGGAAAAGGCCTTCATTAAATTTTGGACTTGATGACCTTAGAGGTCTTTTTTGACCTAAATAATTCTGAGATTCTGTAAATTATCCAAAAATCTTGGCAGCTGTCTCATTTGGCCTGTTAAGGGAAAGCTTCACTGCTTTTACATTTTCTTCTAGTTTAGTTTTTGTCTGAGCCTAACTAAATTTCAAGTATTACCAATTTTCACCTATAGCAGGAGTTTGAATAGTTCTGCAAGTAGAGGAGTGTATCCATCCCAGCTGCTGGGAACCCAAAATTTGGGTTTAGCAGCAGCCGCAAAACATCCAAAACCTAAATGTAGGAAATAATTATAGTAAATTTCAATCAAAAAGTTAATATCTTAAAAGATATCAGTATATAAAACCACAGTTTGGCATGTCACTTGTCCTACACTCAGCTGCCATGTCTATATAGGTACAACAGGCATATCAAATATATGGGTCATCCATTACCTGTCTTATATTGGATCTCAACATTGAATTGCTCATGTAAATAAGAAAATAATAGTCTATTATCAAATACAATCATCTGAATTGCAATTGTAATCTGCAGAGCCACATCCAGGTGTGAGATGGAGAAGCTGTGTAGTTCCATGGGCACTGTCCCCTCACGTCACACAGGGCATGTCTCACAGTAAACAGATGCAATGGGGCTGGGGAGGAGGGGACAGAATGGAAAGCCAGACTGAAGTGATAGATGATTTTCTTGTAATTAGAAACAGAATCTGTCCTGTATGTGGACTGTATATTGCTAGTGACTCCAAGAGTTTATAAAGAACTTGCTCTCTCAAGGATAAAGGTCTTCCAATATTTCTCTCCAGATAAAAAAAGAAATTATTAAATATTTAGAATGTTCCAAAGTCTCTCTTTTCAGAATTTACATTCATGTATTATTTCAACTTTTGTTACAAGCCTAAGTAAATATTGTGTTAGACCTTAAGTTCACACCTGAGAATTTGACATTTTGGTTTTCATTGGGAAATGCAAAATTATTTTTACAACTGGCTAAAGAGATAAAATACAACTATTACTGTTCAGGGAATCATTTTTATAATGTTGGTTTCCTTACTGAAATCAGTGTAGCTATTTTTTGGGGGGCATTTTTGGACTCTTAATCAAAGCAGTCAGCTTTGTGTGATATAAAGCACTTGTGATGGAAACAGTATTTGCACACAATGTAGAGCGCATTGGGTGCAAATTTTAGGGGACCTAATTTTTGCACTATTAACATGTGAACTGCAGGCACAAGTATTGACTGCTTGTACTTTGTGTACTTTAAAAAGCCATAGTTACAATACTTGCTTCATCTATTCCAGCTTGCATTTTCAAATTTTTATGAAAATGCAATCTAGTTAGACAGTTCTGAATAAAAGAATAAGTCAAGATGGCACATGCATTCACTATAGCTTATGTGTTAAAATACCTTAAAGTTCATAAAAAGTGTTGTTCTTGTTAAAGAGTCATTGTTCCTGGTTTTGGGCTCATTCACTAAGCATTTACTGCCTCTAAATGCCTTTAGTGCCTCTCTATGTAGAAATTTAAATATTAAATGTAATTAATTTAATGTATCTACATTAATTTATACTCAGTGTAGATATTTTAAAAATATTGCTCTGTCACACTATAATTTTACAGGTTATCAGGATAATTTTCCTACTCATCCTGTGGAGGATGGAATACAACTACTACTGCTCCTGCATTGGTGAGGGCTGCTAGATGACATAGACCCTGCAAATTATCTCTGGAGATAAAGGTAATCAGGAGTTTTTCAGGCTCTTGCACAGACTTGCTCTCTGCATCATGTAAAAGACAAATTCAGAAAAGTCAAAGGTGTGTATGACAGGTGTCCATCAGCAAAAGATCTTGTGCAATTCAAACACATTTTTCCTTATGGTGGTAAATGTGTCAACCAATGAAGCTGCCATGTCAATAAAGATCAAAAAAGATCAAATATCAACCAATCCTATAGATCAAAGAAAAAAAATCCTGAAAACACCTAAAGCAAAATACAAATGCTCTTTCACTTTTAAAGTCTGTCTAAGTTGTGAATACAGCCACTGTAATAAAATTTGGGACAAGAAAGTGGTAATCCCTAGACACTTTTGATCAAATACTCAAGTACAGATAGATGGTGTTATGGATCATCTTTCTGAAATAGGAGACTATTAACTTAGGTCAGGAATTATGTCTTTTACCCTCTGCTGGCTGGTGGTGCCAGCAAGTATTTTCAAATCAGAGCCTGCATCTGAGTGAAAGCAGTGATGGTCAGGAAGAGCAGATCTGACTGTGTGTGTTCCTGGGACTTCTCTAGAGCTTTTAGTCTGACCAGCTGTTTGCTTGAGTACAGCTACTTGAAAACAATTCACATGGATTAGGTCTGAGAATTACATGTTATCCCTGGTGCTAGGCAGAATAACAGGTTTCTTACAGTCTTCTAGGACACAGATCCAAGTGGAAATTGGCTCGACATTCACTCGGATCACATAATGAATTATGTTTTGAAACTGCATTTAAAAACAAGCAAACTACTCTGAGGGCGGGAGTACTTACAGACTCATACTTTAATACATTAATTACATTCATTTGTCATCACTTGAACCTAAATACCCTGTACGACATTAAAGTTGCCAAAATCTCATTCGACTCCCACAGCTGAATATCCAGAAGTAATCTCTTTAAAGGAAAATGAAGTGAGAGTCTTCAGAGTCCCACAAGATCCTGAGGCAACAAAGGTGAAGAGGGGGAGAGACTGCAATAGGTCTTTGATGCATGAAACTGCTGCACTGCTGCAGGCGCAGGAACAGTAGAGTTAGATGCACTCTTCCTGTCTTCAGGAAAGCAGTGGCAGTCAGTGAGACCATCCCTGCTAAACTCCTGCAGGGCACCATGCATGAGACAACAGGTTCTTGTGATGCTAAAACTGTTTTCCAGAGCACATACACAAGATTCCTCATCAGCTTTTATTTGATTAGTTTACCAAATGACACATTGCCTGTGTCTACTCTTTCTCTAATCCTAATATTTTCCGCCTCCGGCCCTGCAAAAGTGTCTAATACTGGGCTAACCTGCCATGTATGCAAAACTGAGGAATCTACCCTGCCACTGCCCTGAGTGTGGCATTGGTGGGGGGAAACGCAGCCAAACTACTGCTTTGCCACTTAGTAAATAAGCGAAGCAAAGTTCAGAAACATACTTCTTTCTTCTCATGTCTCTTAGTAAATGCATGGTATAAACTAGCACAGTGTTAGAGAGAGTGCATTAGAATCCAGTTGATTATTTTTTGCTGTTTCTTTTTATTCTTTTTTCCCCTCCCTTCTTTCTGGCTTACTTGAGAAACGAAGTCATAAACTGCATCTCAGATTATAATGTCAGAAGTTGGTTCATTCTGGGTTAGCATATACAATCTTGGAATCAGGAGGCTAAATTAAAAATGCAGTTTTAGAACGACAAAATTTGGAAGCTTTTAAACCTGAACCTTCTGTTGATGTTAGATGACGTTAGATGATCCAGAAGCAGATGCTGCAGCAGCTATTTTAGTAAATAAACCACCTGGGGTAAGCTTTCTTTGGAAGCTCTCTGCCCATGTTTGCATGGAAGGCTTTGATGCAAAAATCAGGGGTCTGGCCATGTGAATGTACATCTCTGTTTCACTCCTTGCCCCTGCTCCTAGCACTGAAACCCAGCACACTGCTGGGAGGCCTGTGCATAGGCTGGTTTCTGTGAGAGACCATCTCATTCCCATCAACCTCTCCCTTGATCTCCATCACTCCCAGGAAAGTTCCTGGGGTACATCCCTTCTCCAGCCTGGTAAGTTTGTGTCCTTCCATAAGTCCAACAGTGTAATATCTACCAGCATTTCTGAGTATTTTTTATGGCTTTAGCACTGGCCTCAGGCTCACTGCTGAGCTGGAAGAGCAAAACTCCTGCACTCCTGTGGGTTTTCTGCAGGGTAAGCAGGGCTTACAGATGGGGTAGCTCTGATAAGGTCCTTTGCACTGCTGCCTCTTACACACATTTGAATGTGCTGCATGTACACAGGCCTCAGGCTCACAGGGAAGCACCTTCCCATCTGCATTGTCTCTGTCCCTCTTTGTTCAATCAAATATCCAGCAAAGAGTATCCTATAAATAGGCCTGTTCACCATCGTGTTGCTCAGCTCATATTTACTTATGCCATATTTATATTGCATATGTATCATCCTAATTGTTTCATAATGTTGTATAAATGGGCCAGTATAATCAGGAATGCTGGATTGCATTAAGCAAAGTCTTTTTGACATGTACTAAAATATTAGTTCCATATGATAAAATTCATTAAAATACAAACTTAGATGCCAATGAGATTAGGAAAATGGGCTCTTTTCCACTTACCTAATACTGGAAAGATACACAAGTTGTTAGCTTTATATGAAACTAATGATCCCTTGAGGCTCTGGTGAAGGATTTAGGAAGTAGGTAAAAATTAATAAATAGTATATAAAGAGACACAATCTCACCTCCCACCCTTGCACTCTCCTTGTTATACAAACACACCCTCTGAAGAGTGCTGAAACTTTCTGAGGTCAAGGCACAGTGACCCCATGGAACACACAGGGTGCACTAACACTGTGGCTGCTCATCACACCCATATGAATTCTGCACTGGCATCCCCAGCCTGGAGTGCTCCCAGACTCAGGAGTTGCTCAGCTACACAGTTTTGCAGTATAATTCTGAAATTTCAAACATTCAGCTAGGTGGGGGAATTGAGGCAATATGTAGGAGAAGAGTGGCAAGAAAATAATATTACCTTATTCCTAATGCATCTGGTCTCGATGCAATGATGAAAAGCACCTAGGCAAAAGAGTCCTAAAAGGCACAAGTCATATTTGACAATGTCACTGGTCCCAACCTTCCCATGGGGACAGTGGAAGAACAGGTTCATACCTCACATACACATGGACCAGTCAGCAGATCTGGCTGGAAGCATTAAAAAGCATATGAGATAAAATGGCAAAATGCTGTTTTCCTGCACATCCTAGGGTGGCAAAATGAGCCCTACCAACCAGACTTGATTTCCTTTTATTCTGGGAAAGCACTCCTCTAGCCATTACAGAAGAACACAAGAGTAATAATTGAAGACTTTATGGATTATGATTGATGAGTAGTTTAGCTCTGGAGCCCCAGAATCTGTCTGCATATTGTGAAAGAGACAAAACTGATACTTCTTTTATAGTTGTGTAAGCTGGCTTGATTAGCAAGAGAATGCCACTATTGCTTTTGTTAAAAAAGTTAGATATTAATAGGCTTGGTTTATAAATAAGGATTTGTACAGGCAACTTCCTCATAGTGGAAGAGGGAGACTGAGAAAATTCAACTGGTGGAGGAAGGTTTTAAAAGGGGAAAAGCTTTACTGTTGCCACAGAGATTTGTTGAGAAACCTGTAAATTTTGGGAGACTTTCCCAAAATAATCTTTTTCATTTCATTCAAAATCAAAAATGCTGAGAGAAATTGACTGCATCCCCATCTCTCCAACCTACCTTAGTTCTCCCACAATGGCAGGAATAAAAAACTATTTTTTATCTCAGTCCACAGAAATGAGTCAGCACATTCAAGGAATAGCTCTAATGAGGAATCCTGGGCCAACTTTACACAGTTACATCTTAGAGCAAAATTGGTTGTTAGAAAGTCAGTGTTGTTCCAGTATCAAATAATAGATATCATCCTGAAGGAAAATTCAGTTGGAAGAAATGAAATGCCACTTTTTTCTTTTTCTTTTACTCCGATCCATTTAGACCAAACAGTGTAGTGTAAATGTTCCATCTTCAAGAGGTTCTCAGATTCTAGAATACAATCAGGACCAACTTCAATATTGATCCTTGGGCTGATTTTTAAACAGAATAAATACATATTAAATAGATTTCAAGTCTTTCCACTGTTGGAAATATAATTTCTTTTTAGATGAGAAATATAATTAGTGTTGCTAGACCTGCTGGTCTCTCAGAATAGAATATGAGCTGTATATAGATAATTCCATGAAAACACTACTGGAAATTCAAAGACTTATCTAATCTTTATGTCTGGCAACCTACACTACATTACTGATTGTTGGTACCAGTGAAGCATAGTATAGCATTTACTTCCAAAGGAAATTAAGCCAAGAAAAAGAGTGCCATTTAGTTCAGAGGAAAGATGTTCATACATTTTTATACTTTAAATGACTCCATTTGAGAGCTTGGAAAATTAAAAGGGCACTCAGCCAAAAATAGCTTAATGTAATTCTACTGAATGCAGGCTAAATAAGGATCAGCCTTATCTAACTTCTCAGAGGTACATTAACCAGAGACATTGTATAAAGTTCCAGAACTATCACATGCCTAAAAGGGATTAGGGGATAACCAAAGTGAAGAAAACCAATTTATTCATAATGTGAAACAACAGGTCATAGAAACTAGCTCAAGATAGTTCCAAGAGAGAGAGCAAGAGCAAAACAAGAGTAGTGTCCATTTGTTTAAAAAGGGATGAAATACCTTCATGTTGAATCACTGGACAAAATGCTCTGCTTTAAGTTGAAACTATTTTCAGGTGTATCATTTGCATAGGGAAAGGAAATTCTAATAATCTGCTTATAGTACGGAAAAAACAGGGAGCTGTTTCTATTCCCTTATGACTAACAACCCACCCAGAGGGGGAGCTCAGTGTCACACATTAATTTTGGTTCCCCAGAGCAAGGACAGGGAATCCAGCTGGAGCAGAGTTCAGCAGGTCACTCTCCAGCCTCCCTCTTTCCTACTCACACTGGCACCTCTGAATTGTTCTCAGTCCTCGTACCTCTCATCTCAGCCCCCAGATGAGCTGTTTCTTTGCCATCACTTGCCACAGAATTCATAACTTTACTGATCTTTACTAGTGGTTCCTCTACAAAACAGAAGGCAATGAGTTATTTTGTTGAGTTGTATAAAATCCAGCTTTTGCTTATATGAAACCTTTCCGTGAAAAGGAGCAGTTTATTTGATGTTTTTCATGTCTACTGACTTAAACTTCATTTGCCACCTTGGGAAAATTGTTACTTTTATACTGACAACAAGAAAATGCTATTGTCCCTTTTTTTTTATTATTTTTTTTTTCTTTTGAAAGACATTTTTATGCCCCAAAAGGAGCAAGATTTACTTGCTTGGAATTTTAGACCAACCCATTGCCACATGAGAAAATGATCTGGTTTAAATAATAAAGAAATAATTAGAGAGTAATTTGCTGAGTTACAACAAAATAGAGAAGCAAGGGAAGTGTGATAAGCATCACATTTCCTAATGCATAAACAGCACACTACTAAGTTCTTCTTTGTGAAAGGTCAGATATTTAAAGGTAAAAGGATACTCCATTGGCAAAAATGTTTATTTTATAGGAAAAAAGGGTCAAAATGAAGATTCAGAAACATTTCCATGAGTCATTAACATACAGAGCATGACTCCCAATTTTGATGATAATTTATGTTAAAACAATACAAAGTCATTAGGACCATCTTTTCAACCATGTTTGCAGTATTATTCTTCATCCCTGCAGCACTATGATAAAAAAATACAACATATGAGTGTTTACAGAGCATGGTAGCTTTGTAAATTCAATAAATTTTAAAACAGTTTATACATTTCTCTTATATAATGCATAGGCTAGAAATCAAGAAAGTATTTTTTGTAATTTCTAGTGATCAGAAATGTAGCAAGAGTTACCCATGAAGCAATGATTTTATTTAGGAAAAAAATAGCAAATTTTAGAAGTAGAAGCATTTTCAGTGTTTAGTCTGGTCTGTGTATGCCCGGAGGTCTGAGAAGGTCAATGCTTCATTTCAGAAAACAACAAAATCTTGGATACACAAAGATGGGTCTTTTATTAATATGCTTTTATTTAAAGACTTGTAGAAAACTCTATCATGTGTCTAGGTCAGTGTTAATAACTCCTTGTCATCCCTTTTTAAAAATGTTACCTTTTTTTTTTTGTTTGACTGCATCTAGACTAGTTTCCAACAAACTGATTATTCAGCATGAAAAATCACATCTCCATTTGGTGGTTGTAAATTGTGTAGGTCATTGTCACATCTGATCCTCTAGCTACAGCTCACATGCCATAATTTACTTGATTCTTTTTCTTTTTCCTGGTATCAGTGAAATATCATCAGATGTAATTTGACATCAAGTAATGTGAAGTACACGCTCTAAAGAGGAAGGGGTCTTTCTTCTCAGAATGAATGTGCAATCTTCACTTCTAAACAGAATAAGAGGTTTGCCATGCCACCAATTTCAATAAAGCAGAATTTAAATCAAAGGGGGGGTTCTATACTGGGCTGCAGAGGACTCTGTGAATAAGGCTAGGCGCATATTTGCTGGGATCAAATGGTTGCAGCATTCTGACAACCATAGCAGATGCCAAACCTGTATGTTCCTCACGGTCCAAAGCCTTTCATGCCCTTGGTTAACGCCACGCAACTGAGTTACCGCAATGAAGAAATCAGTGAAGATTTTGGTGACTCCAAAGCCCACAGACTAGTGAAGTAACTGTTAAACACTTTCAGATTATAGTGTTATGATTCCCCCAGAGACTCAGGAAGCACTTGGGGTTATGATGACAATGATGATACAAGCAGGCTTTGCCTGATAAGAAGTCATCTGAATACAAGATAGACACAGTTGGGTTCACATAGTTCTTCAACATAAGACTGAAAGTGTTCATAGGGCTGTCAAAAAATCATTAAATTTTTTTCTCTGTATTTAGATAGAGTAATATATTAGGAGGAATACGTTTTCTCTGGAACAGTGACAACCACTAATACTGAATCTTCAGTGAACTAAGATTTTTCCTGAGCCAAATCTACCTGTTCTTGAATCAGGAAAACAATGTAGCTTTGGGGTCTCTGCAGTGTCTTCAGTGTGCTTTACTAGACCATGAAACCGAAGGACTCCAAGTGAATTTTACTTCCATAAAAATGAAATTGAAATTATATTCTTCCAGAAATGTTTTATGATTATTTTCTAGTCAAAATGGATCTAAACTGGGCTGGGTGAATAGTGCCCATTTGGCTTAGAGAGGGCTAGAGGAAATTAAGGAGAAGAGGAAAGAAGCAAGACACATGGAGCCAGCTCCTGCCAAGCCAAAGCAAAGCACACAGCAGGGAGGAGGACAGCAGCTGGCAAAGCTAATTGAAAAATCAGGCATCCGAGATTAACTTTATATGCATCCCTTGACTTCAAAGAAGAAGTTCTAGCTCCTTTGGAAATTGTAAAAACTGTTTTTAAAATTCTTTTAGACTTTCTTTAAAGGCAATATTTCAAATATAAAATATTTTTCTGAAACCAAATATTTCATTTTACAAATATTGCAACCAAGTAAAATATTGTGATGTTCTCATACCCACTCTTCTTTTTTTTTATCCAAAAAGAACTGCTCATGAAATTCAACCAAGTTCACAAATAGATTAGTACTTCCTAACTTATTCTTCAACAAAAAATGTGCTTCATTTTAACCAAGCATTCTAGTGCCATGTAACCTGGAAGAAGGGGTCAATTGTTCTCCTGCTCTGTTCAGCAGAAGAAAAGCAAGAGGAAAACTGTTTTTTTCTGTTGCAGGGCTTGTGAAAGAGATGTATTTTCTCACTCCACAGAAATAGGTTCTGATCCCTCCTGGGAGACTGGAATTTGCAGGCGTTTGTTAGTTTATTGGTTGTAACCATACTCCTGGCTGATTAGGATTTGGATGCAGCTCACTATCACCACTCATTAGATACATCATTTACAGTGCTAATGAAAGACAAGCCAAAAATATTCCTTCCTGGCATTCCCAAATTTACTCGGGGTTTTCTGTTCAGGGGAATAAAATTCCTCCTTCTTCAGTGTCGGATCTCAGCTGGAGCAGCTGCTTTGGCATAAACAGTCAGCTTCCTGAGTGACAGAGCAGGCAAGCAGTTGGAGACTCCAGGTAGGGAAGAGGAGGGAACGTCCACCATGGTCATGGAGGATCACAGTGTCACAGGAGAATAAATATGTAGTAGGCCATAAAAACTAGCCTGCTGTGAGAACAAAATACAGTCACTTGCAGACTGGACTCCAAAAGGTCTTCTTTGAGGTCTACCTGCCTCTGTAGCTGTCTTCTCCACAATGTCAGAGGAGCAGCTGGATGAACAGAGGCCACATTTCTAGGAAATCTGTACAGACACTAAGTCCATTCAATGAACACTGCCATCTGTCCTTCTTCAACACAAGTACTGAGCAAGCTCAGACTCCCTTTTGGTTATCTTGTGCTGGTACAGATTGTTGCCAAACACAACCACTTCCAGCTCCAGGTGCCATGGGGGAAAGTGCTGCCCTGCCCAGGTGTCCCTCATTGCTCATCAGGTGATGGAAGCTGCCCCTGCAGTTCTGGTAAGCAGATGAGTGTGAAACCTGGTGCAAAACTAATCCTCCAGTGTGCTCTGCTTTTCCAGGAGCATGAACTTTTTCCTTCAAACTGTTCTTCCCAAGAGCACTGAGAAATAGCTGAGCAGCAGCAGAGCCTCCAGTGAGCAGTCCTCTACTGAGGGAACATCTGTCCATGACCACAGGAATGCGTGGACAGGTGTGATCTAGCAGGGAGCCCAGGATGGCTGATTTCTCTCCTCTTCCCCCCCTTCCACCTTGCTCTACTTGACTCTTCCACTGCTGAGTGATATGGTCCCTGTGCAGTGTCCAGCATCCCTCTCTGATGCCCCCAGTCTACACAGCACCCTAGGACTTCTCAAGTCTCATCCTGCAAGTCTATGCAGGAGAGAAAAGAGGCTTATTCTACATGCACCTGTGCTCCCCTCTGAGCTTCAGGTGCCTGTGTTTAAGCCACATGTATTATACCCAGCCCTACTATAATTTAAAAGTAGGGGTACCTGTGTCCTTTGTGAGTTTTGCCCAGTCATCATCCCTGGTCCACAAGCATTCAGCCCTGGACATTTTTTAGGGACAAACCAAAGCTGCATCAAGAAGTCAATATTACTCAAGAAATTGTTGATTTCTGAGACTATCCTGTGAATTTCCAATTGTTCTTCCCTGAAGCAGGAGTGCCACCAGATGGGATGCTCCAGCCCCGCTGGCTTTACTGCTGGCATCTGATGAGAGACCAAGGGTCGCAGCTGCAGTGGTAAGTGAAAGGAACCAATATGAAAAGTAGGTCAACATGCAGAAGTATTTGTTATGCACATCACTATTTGAAATGCTTAGCTGGATTTCAGCCTCTAATTAATATCTTTCCAGTGTCTTCAGTTTGAAATTGTCGTTATAGAGAATCACAGAATCGTTCAGGTTGGGAAAGACCTCCAAGATTATCATGTACAACTTTTGACTAAAGACCGTGCCAAATAACCATGGAACTAAGTTCCATGCCCAGTCATTTCTTGAACACTTCCAGAAATGGTTTCTCCACCACCTCCCCAAGCAGTCTATTCCAATGCTTAACCACCCTTATCAAGGCAAAATGCTGCTTGATGCCTCACCAGAACCTTCACTGGCATACTTTAAATCTATTTCCTCTTGCACTGCTTCTTGATGCCTGGGAGAAGAGGCTGACCCTTACCTGGCTCAAACCCCCTTTCAGGTACTTGTAGAGAGCAATATGGTCACCCCTGAGCCTCATTTTCTCCAGGCTAAACACCCCCAGCTCCCTCAGCCATTCCTCACAGGACTTCTGCTCCCGACCCCTCACCAGTTCTGTTTCCCTTCTCTGGGCATGCTCCAGCCCCTCAATTGCCTTCTTTTATTGAGAGGCCCAGAACCCAGGATTCAAGGTGTGGCCTCACCAGTGTCTGTACAGGGGGACAATCTCTGCCCTTATCCTGCTGGCCACACTATTGCTGATACAGGCCAGGATGCCTTCTTGGCCACCTCGGCACACACTGGCTCATGTTTAGCCGCTGTGCATCAGTGATCCCAGGTCCTTTGCTGCTGGACTGCTTTCCAGCCACTCTTCCCCAAAAGCAAAGGAGAAGATTTCTTAAAACATACCCCAGATCAGAAATATATGCATTTCAGGTACTCAGCCTGCTTCTCAGGTCTCATTATTTTAAATAAGAATCCCAAGGAAGTATAGCAAAGTGTTCGGACAACTGGTTTATCTGATAACATGCACAAAGGGAAGCACTGTCTTCTGCCCTCATCTGAGAAGGAAAAGCCCACTCCATGTCAGTGGGAAAGGTTCCACTTCACACACTTAATCTTACATTGCTTGTGCTGCAGGACAGCATGTACTGCTGCTGAAGTAATTGTTTCTGACAGGTGGACTGCAAACTATGCCTGTGAAAGTGTGGTATCATATTTCTGTTCAGCACGGCTGCTAACATCCCTCCTGACAAAAACAATGATCAAACCCTCAGCATTCAGGTGAGCTGAGGCATCCCTTTCCTGTTAAACTGCCAAATAGGTCAGGTACCAGCACAAGCTACACAAAAAGTACCTCCTCCTGTCTTCACTCACATTATGATGTACAGCTTTAGCATCTTATGAAGCCAGAGATTAGGCACTTCTCTGCCTCCACCTTAGCTCTATCACTAGGACTGCTCAGAAATCCTTACAGAGTTGCTAAAAATCTTCAGTGTCAAAAGTGTGATGGGGAAGGGAAAGTGGTAAATTGGAACTTCACAAATTATGAAGATCACTTTGGACTTGATGGACATATTTTTGGTAGAGTAAAAATCTGAAACCTAGACTCTTACCACCTCTGAAGCAGGAAAAGACACCTTGTGAAGGTTTGCTCAAGTTCCCATGGCTTTACAATTCCATAGTACCTGTTTAACAGCCAGCCACATACAGACTCATAGCAATGATCAGAACCAATTTTGAACTACAAATGGGGAGCAGGGAACTGAAGAAGTCTGGGCGCCAACCCGTGGGAGACTCACTTACTGATCTGGCATTTCTGTAGCTGCAAGCCCTGTAAAAATACATGAGAGGGAGAAAGGCAAAAACGATAGATCAAAATTTAGCACAAGACAGTTGCTGGTGGTCCCTGTGGTTCCTGATGACACATGAGGTTGAAAATGGCTTTTAGTGGGGGGTTTATTTTCTTAATGCTTTGAGGGCTACAGCTGAAAGCCACTACATTTAATGTTAACATTGAGGCTAGAGAATCCATATTGTAGTGATTAGTAGCAGGAACTTCAGAGATGGTAGCGTGCAAGCCAGAGGGAACATGTAGATTGAGTGTAAGGAGACTGCAAGAATCACAGGTCAGCCCTAAGTAATGGAATTTGGGTTTTTAAAATGCATTTCCTCTCTGGTTAGTTTCTGAAACACAAACAAAATCTCACAGGATTTAGGCTCTCTCCTTCCTTGGGTTTTGGCTCATGAAACTTCTGCTCTCCTTGACTGGTCTAAATTGGATTATATACAATACATAATCCAAAGTGGGAAGCAATGTCAACCACATTGATGCCTTGGTTTTGCTTGTTTAAAAATTGCATTTCCATTCTCAGGGTTCAGTTTACAGCCCTCTCTCACGCAAATTCCCCTTGTCTCCAGGGAACCATGTCCAAGTGAGGAAGACACTCAAGAAGTCTTGTAGGACTGGGCCCCTATTTGCTTAGGTTTCTTGTGGAAAGAGGGCAAATTCCTAAATATTTAGCAGACTTTTTTTCTCTTGTAAAAGAAAACTAGAGCAAGAGAAACATATCAGTCAAAGTAAATTTCAGTGCTATTTTTTTGCCAAACCCTAAGGAATCTGTGTAGAAAAAAGAGAAACATACTAAAGACAAACACAGGACTGAACTCAGATATCCCCCCTTGGTCTGTTAGTTCATACTTTGAAATAAAATTGTTGTTATCAAAAATTTATATAAGGAGGCAGCAGTGGTAAGAAGAATAGGCAAGATAGTATGCCTGTATGTTTTCCCAGAATGAGATTCAGATTTTGAAAATATAGCTATTTCTGAGTTTGTAAGAAGAGAAAGAACTCACAGTTGTGGAGCAGCAGTCCTTGCTGTAGTTGCCTTTATCCCAACACAATATTTTTTTCCCCGTATTTTGAGGCCTCACGCAAGAAAGAATAATACATATTTGCTTCTAAATTGGAGAGGTACAGGTTTGATGTATGGCCCCTTCCAGAGAGTTACATTCAATGGTTTAATGTCCAGATGAAGATCAGCTACAAGGGGTGTCACTTAAAGGTTCACACTGGACCGTAAAAAGTATCAAAGGGATGAAACATCTCTCCTACGAAGAAAGAGTGAGAGAGTTGGAGTTTTTCAGCCTGGAGAATGCAAGGCTCCAGAGGGACCACATTGCAACCTTTCAATACTTAAAGAGGACAAACTTTTTGTCAGGGTCTGTGGGAATGGACAAGGACAATTGTTTTAAACTGAAAGAGGTAGATTTATCTTGGATGCCTAATGAAGACCTTTTTTTTTTGTAGTGGGGGTAGTGAGGCACTGGAACAGGTTGCTCAGAGAAATTGTGAATGTCCTACCTTTGATAGAATTCAAGGTCGAACTAGATGGAGCTTTGAACAACCTGATTTAGTTAATGATGTTTCTGCCCATCATTCTGTGATTCTAAGAATGTGTGGCTCTATATTTCAGTAGGATGATCAGCCAAAATTGCTCACATATTACACAGCCCTAGAGATGCCTGAAGTTCATACATGCCTTATTTGGAATAAATCAGGATTTCAAGGTGCCAAAACATCCATTCCTATGAGTGTCCAGGACTGCTCCTCTTTGCCAAGTCCAGGAAAATCTTATGCAAATACTACCCCTAGATATCTGGAATGATTCAAATCTCTTGACCATCTCCTAATGCTCATTGTCTGGGACAAACTGCTCAGAAGGGAGGACTCCCATCCCAAGCAGTGGATTAGGAGCAGCAACTATGTGAGACACAGGTCTCATGAGCAGGAAACCTACTCAGGCTGTGGAGAGCCACAGTGAAGAAGATCAAGGCATATAAGACTTTTGGGAGCTGGAGAGGGTCATGCATGTCTGAGCTTCAGAACTGGGTCCTCTGAACCAACATGAACACCATGGAGTGTGAAATGTGACTCTGACAGAGAATTTTCTGAAAAAAATAGGGGGAAATCATGTTGTAAATAATGCAAGGGGCTGTTTATGTGAAGCAAAACAAGGGTTGCGTGCCTTGGTATTGGCATGGCATGGCCCACCTCCCCAGGCATTGGCAGGAGAAAGGAATCCCTGCCAGCCCCAAAACTGAGGTTATAACACCTTCCCACGGGATACTCAGGATGGCAGCTCGCTTCTCCTTACAGCCACATGAATGGGGCCAGGTTTGTGACACATATCTACCCTTTCTTTTCATCCTGGCCAACTCCTGGCAGCTTTTTGCTAAGAAAGTCAATTTTAAAGCTGCTCCCTCAGCAGTGATCCTGGATCATGCTTTGCAGCAGCCAGGTGCACACGGAGCCTAGAGGTGTAAGAGGGGCTGCATTTCATACTGTGAGTCAAGGGTACAAACCATCTTGTCATAGAAAGAAGTCAGCAGCAATATTAGGTAACCCTCCACAAATTGATAAGATCTTTAAACATCTGATCCTCTGATCCATCAATACTGCTAGTAAAAGTATTTGACTTAACAGACTGATCATTAGACTTGATATTAACAGTGCTGCAGACTTTTTTGTTTTGACAAAAGATATGCCTGAAAATCACTGTGCCTTAACTGAAGATATTAATGCATAAGTGAACTGGTGGGCAACTAATCCTATCACACCACACCTGATCTCTACAGACATAATCTTAAGCAATTTTAACCTTCTCTTTTAAATGTTTTGTCTACCATTATAAACTACCTAAACTATACTGCGTTTATCCCATTATCATCATAGGGATTCTTTTTTAACATATAACCATCATAGGTTGTGTATGGTCAGGTGAAAATGTTCCCTGCAGGCATTGATAGAAGATTAGTCACTCTCATGGGTAATTGTTTTATAAGCCCAAGTGCCAGGTGTTGGTTTTTGATTTTTTCCAACAAATTCAGAAAATCACAAATCTTTGTCAAATTATTGTTTTACTACATTGAAGTGGCTTAATCAAGATGCCTTTGAGGATTCACCCACAAGCCACTTCCCCATGCTTTCCCTTTTGTTGAAAGGAAGGCAGATGGACAATCTGTTTCAGGGTAACGTACACAGGTAATTCAAGAAGAAGTGACTTAGTAAAACCAGCCATAGCAGGAATTCAATGGGAACTACCATGTATGGCAAAGATTTACAAATGTCTTTTGGTGACCAGATATGGAGTTGTGCACTCTCCCCCCAGCTCCTGAAAATGCAATACTCTGTACAGAAATACTGAAAGCCCTAATGACTTCAGATGAAGTGGTATTTTTCTTAAATGCCTAAGCTCTGAAATCAGAGGTAGTAGAAGAATCTCAGTCTTTGCTTAGAGGAAAAATATTGCATCAATGTGGCAGAAAAAGAGCTTTAAAAGTGAATCACTGCAGCCTGCACACCAGAAAACCGAGAGAAACAAGCTTCTTTTCTTTTTCTAAATTGGACCAGTTTCATAACTATTTGGGTTATATGCCTTGACATATAATGCTGCCTACCCATGAGTACGTGTCTTCTGAGCTTGGCTCTACACTTCCAACTGAATATAAACCCAGTGGCCATCAGCACAACTGTGTTGGATGCAGGGGACACAGAACCCTGGTTACCGGAGGAGGTGAGTCAGTGGGAGCTGCTCCAGCCAGCTGTGCAAAGGCTCCCTAGGATGAGGAGATGCATCAAGCCCAGCCTCATCTAAAAACACAAATATGAGAGGTTGGTTCTCATCTCTTACTTATGAATCATTCCTGGATTTCAACATTCCTTAAGACCTCTGAGGCATGTGCAAGATCTTTTGGGACTCTCTACCACATAGGAATTTTGATACATGGCTCCAGGGAATAAGAAAGTTCTGGTGATAGTTAAAATAGACTTATTATCAGGCCAAATGTGTATGTAAAATGAGGGGAAGGGGAAGGAACCTGAACTACTGTTTGAACTTTCTTCATACACCATAGTGGAAAAAGAATTTACAAGGGCTATATATCCCCCTTCAAGACCATTTTAACAACTCCCTAATGTAGCACAGCTACCAGCTCTTTGATAGACTACTGCAAGTGCCGTTTCTAAGTATGTCTGTTTTGTTAATGTTTACGGTTATTGCAGTGCTGTCCACAAGTTACATGTGTCATCTTATGTTCTGCTGTCTTTTCAAGGTTTTTTTGACCTTCCTCCACTTTTAATACACCAGTGACATACTATATGCAAATGACAGTGCCATGTGTTCTGTGTATCTTTACTGTATACAACTTAGCCAACAGCTGTTTCTAAACCACAGTGTGCAATGTATATTCAATTCCTGCAAAAGAGCCCTGCAATCATTCTTTGTTTTGATTCAGAAATTGCTAGTGTTTGAATTGTGTAATCGCTGTTTTGGAAAGATCTCTCAGCTACTAAATAGCTAGTATTACTGTGGACAAATCAGAAATGTCTAGATTACCTTCTTAGGATAGATGGCTAACGATGACAGCATTAAAATAAAGTGGGATCAATGGCACTGTAGACCAAGTATCTTGCAGTAAACATGATCAGCTATTAATGTAAGTAACCCATACTTGCATTCCACTTCTGAAAGAATTACTTATTTTTTTTGACCTGTAGTTTTTCAAAACACAAGGAGACAAGAAAAGTAGAAAGATCCTTCTTAGAAAGCTAAAGAAAGGAATCTAGCCAACAAGAATGGAGAAACAACTGCTGAATCAAGCAGAGATGTTGCTTGCTTCAAATAAATAAATGTAAAACTTACTGAAGGTCACTGTAGTAGAGAACTTGTGCCCCTTTGGATGCTATGAACTTGAAGAAGCCGACTCTGCATGACCACTGAGGCACACCACCAGTCCTTGGTCCCAGATTTCTGTTGGGTGCTGTAATTCTGGCAGAGGAGACTTCTGTTTTGCTCCATTAGGAGTGTGTATGTCCCACGTAGAGCAGGATATGTCTGTCTGAGGATAGACTTCTTTTGTCTGGGTTTTTAACTCTGAACTGCCCTGCACCCCACAAGTTATCCCTTAGGTGACACCAGGATGATTCAATATTTTAAAATTAATAGAGGGAGGCACCCCTGAACAAAGTGCCCTGAATCACCCTGCAAAAGGCCTTTTGATCCTATGTGTAACTTAGTCAGCAACTTCAGTGTTTAGGTTAGTAACAGGCACAGATTTGCTGTCAGGAAGAAGAGGCATCTTGGTCCTCCCTTGAGCCTCTTCACCACCCACTGCAGACTGGAGCATCCCCACTGGGTCTGCTCCAGGCACAGGCAAGTGTGTCTGCTGTGGTCTGTTGCTAGAGCAGAGGCAAGGCTCCAGATGTTGGTGGTGACTGAAGGAGGAGGACCTGCATCCACCCTGTCATGCAAAACTTGCATGTGAGCAGGCAAGACTTCAGCCTCTCCACCTGTGCCATGGTCACACAGCACAAGAAAGGATTCATTAGAAAAATGTGTATGCAGCAGTGTCCACAAGCTTGCATGATATGTATGAACACAGGGCAGATCACCAATACAGAAGCAACTTCAATTCTAGTGTTTCCTAACTTTCAGATTGGCATTCCAGTTTTGATACTGTTCTTCTGAACCATTTTAGCTGCAGTTCAGATACAGCAAAGATGGAGCTTTCATCTGCATGGATGTGCAGTTCCAGAAAAAATACTAATTTCAGAAAACTCAAATCTAACAGACGGAACATCAGGAATTAATTTGATGGAAGAATCCGTCTCAGGGAAACATGGACTCCAGTTTAGCTGAATTAAGAGCCATTTTGCCTTGGGTTCCTCAAACCTGGTAATTTAATCTATAAGAGTTAGATATCCTATAAAAATTTGTTTATTATTGTATTTGAAAATGCATTTCTTTACTTCTAATTGGAATCAGTTTTATTGCTGTAAGAAAAATGCTTCAACACTTAGCAGCAGTCAAACAGAATTCGTTTTCCAGTAATGCAGAACACTCTCTTTGAAGGTGAGCTTGCTTTGCCAAATCTTTGAACTTTGCCATATGTACTAATCCCTGCTGCCAATGAAGTGATATTATTAGAGACACACAACTTTGGCAAATTTTCACTAAGAGTTTGTCTTGGTCAGAGATGTCTAAAGCTTGCCAGAAGAATGAAGAAACATGTAGACAACTAATGGGTTGAGGTCCTAATAGCTGGACTGGGAATTATTTGAGAATGCATATTTCCAAAGCAAGAAATAGGATTCTTTTCATTTAGTCTTAAATAGAAGAAGCCAATCCTGACATTGCACCCTGATCTAGCATCACTGGATTCTCATATCTCTTCCTAAAGCTGGTTCTTCAGCATTCTCTCATTCCCAGCAATGTCAGGCTGTTCCCAGCAGGCATTTACATCAGTGACCATGTCAGGAAGAGCTTATTCCTAAATTCCCTAATTTCACCTATATAAAAACGCCTGTGTACCCTGTTGATTTAAGAGCTTAGATACTGGCTGTGAAATCATATTGTCCGTGGGTTGGACTGGTTTTAAGACAGAATTTGTTACTTAACCAAAATTCACGTCAATAAAATCTGGTAGGTTGGTTGCCTTGAAGTTGCTCCAGGGCAAAGTCCACCTAGGACAGGTGGACTGTTCTAGGGCTGAGGACCCATGTGAAAAATGAGCTGTCTTCCCTAGCCCTGACCAGCTCTGCCCAGCTGAGCCATCCATGTCTCTTACACTCGGGTCCAATGGGCCTGCTGAGTCCCAGTAAACTCCTGCCTGTGCCAGGCCATAAGTAAAAGACACTGGAGTTTGCAGGGCACCAGGCTGAAAACAGAGGCTGCACTCTGGCCCACCTCTGTATCCCCATCTCTAGATGACACTGGTGACACTTTTCAGGAGGTAGGGTGCTCAGGGTCCTCCATGCTGCTATGACCTGCTGAGATATTTACACATGTGGTTATTTCTTTCATTTCAGATCACATTTTGATATCAATGTCAATGAAAAAGAAAACGCCCCAGCTGTTAGCTAGTAAATTCCATTAATCTGCATAGGGTGAAAGGGACTACATTTTGTTATTACTGTGCAGATGCCATGTGTGAAAGGAAGAAAACTGCTAGACTTTGTGCACAAGGCAAACGTTTAATTTTATTTGCCTTGAATTTCTACTAGTATCTCCTGTCCAGGACAAATATTCTTCTTTTCAGGCTGGCTTATTCACCTCCTCTCTTAATTCCCTGAGGAAGAAGAGCAAAACTTTCTGCCATGAGGTTTGCATCTCTCTTTGGCAGTCAAAACAGAGTAGAAGAAGATGATTCTTCTGTCAATCTCCCTTCCTGCCTGGAAGGAAAATGAAGATGGATCTTGCCACCTTAGGGACCTTGCAAGTGTGAGCACCAGCCTTGACTAGCAAGGCACCCTCAGTGGTCAGCACATGTGCCAGATGCGTGAGGCACAGCTTGAGTCATGGGCCTCAAGCCAAGGATTATTGCTCCAAAAGGGTCATATGTCAGCAGTGCTGCAGAAACCCAAGCTTCTGACCTGCTTACCTTGGAGCTAATTGTCCTGATGTGCTGGATTATGGGAATTACTCCTTACAGCAGCTGGAGCCTGGCAGGAATGAAAACTCAGCAGGAATTGCAGGTGCCTGTGCAGATCTGGGCCAGCTCACAGCAGCCCTGTAGAGCCAGCTTTGCAGTAAGAGCTGGGTCTATGAGGAATTGTCACTGATTAAATATTTTGGAGTCTCTGTCTCCAGATTCTAAGAGAATAAAGAAAAGACAGGTGAACCAGTCTAGACAGAGGAAAATACTAGTTTTACTGTATTAGCTGGTTGTTTATTTTCAGCTTATGGCCATACAAAGTGTTGTATTTTCTCTAGTCCCACAATTTAAAAAGCTTAGACAGTTCTTGAGTCAAGTATGAGAAGTTAGGGCTCATTCAGTCTTAGGTGGCCATCTCTAGAAGCACAGTACTGGGCTTGCCATCCTTCTCATTTGGTAGATAATTGAAATCAGTCATGCATCTACTAAAGTCTTTTTTGGGGACACAATTCATCTCTTTGGGATCTTCCTTAAGTCTCTTCTATGTATCTGTACACTTTTAAGGAGGGATTGCTGAAAAGTGAATGTGTTTAGCTGCAAAATCCAACTTGGACAGTCTCTAGTTGGTGAACTCCGTATGAACCATTCTTCTGGCACAGCCATCATTCCATCGTGTTTCCTCCCAGGGAAGCATTGGGATATGCTGCCCAGGCTGTGGATACCTTGCAAGGAACACAAGGAAACTATTTCTTAAGTCTGCCTGAACTGAGGGATTGAGGGAAAAATGTACTTTCTGACTCAGCAGAGTCCAGAAGTGCAGCCTGGTCAGTTGTGCCACTGCTCCATTCTGCCTATGAATCTAGTTTCATTTCTGCATCCTTTGACTGGGGAGAATCCAGGTCTTTGGTTGATGCAGACGTGGGAGAAAGCCAAGTTCTAGCCAAGAACTATTTAACCTAGATAGTTTAAATATGACCTAATCTTGGAGAACAGAAGACAGATGGGATACATAGAGTTTTCAAGGATAAGCATGACTGCTGCAGAGAAGCTTTACATTTGAAGCAATAAGGTGTTTGATTAGATAGTGCTAAAGGCTGAAAGCTCATACATGCACACACCCTGTTGGTCACTGTTTGCCTCTGGGAGCACAAGGGTACAGGAGAGGTATGACCTGTCAGTTCTTCAGTCCACCAGGACACTGAGGGGTTTCCATAGTCTGATGGTCTGATCCTCACCCATTGCAACCTCCCTGCTTCAGCAGTCCTCAGGCAATCCTTGGCACACAAGCTTCTTCCCAAACTCAGGTTTGTCAATAAGATCACCAATGTTGAGCACTTTATCAGTCATAAGGTGACTACAAAAAGCAGCACCAGAAGAAGAAATTTAATTTTTTTTCTTGCTGCACTTGACTTTCTCCTGGTGGGTGATTTTTGGAGACTCCTTATATCTTTAAAGAAATAAGTCTGAATCAAAAAACTAGGTTCCACTCTTGCCACCTAAATTTTCTCTCACAATTGTTCATTCAAAAGCCATCTAAATTACTCTCAATCCAGTTTTCCCAGACATACTTTAGAGCTAAAAGGACAGAGAACTGTTCTCCCATTGCAAGCCTTAATTAGTAATTTACCTCTGAATTTTTGAACTGTTTTCCTTTCTTTTTCTATAGCATTAGTAAGTCATATTTCACAGCACTCTCTATGATGAAAGCAGACTGGCAATAGTTTGACACCAGACCAAAACCCATTTTTAACCATCTGAGAGTGTTTTAACCATCTGACACCCAGCTGTTCAAAATGTGCAGCAGAATCCAGCATTGTGAAGCAATGAACTCTGAAGTTTTGGGTGATACTGGGAAAATTTATAGAAGCAGATTATTTCAAGACCAAGACTTCATATTACCCTGGGAGAGAAGAGAGGAGTGGAAGATGAAAGAAGCAGAGAGCATGATCTAACCTAGATCTAGATTAGCTTGCATCTGTCCATCCTGCTTCCTAAAACATCAACTGAAAAGTTGGAGGTAGCTGAACACTTCCATGCTTCAGACATTTCTTCTTCCCTTCTCCAGCATGGCTGACTCTAATCAGGATGAGAGCAGGTTCAGTAGGGGTAGAAGCCTCAGAAGCTGACTGCAGCAGGGTCTCTGGGATATTTCTGGGTTACCTGATCATTACAGAGGGGTAAGAGAGCAGAGCAGAGCATGCAGTCCCACAACTGTAACCTGTCCTCCACACTAGACTGGTATGTTGGCTGAAGGGCTGGTAAACCCCAACCTCGTTAATCTGAGAATGAGGTAAGGGCATCAAGTCTGGACAGCAACACAATGTAAACTGGTTCCCAGCAGACATCTTCAAACTAATTTTTCAATCAGCTGAGCCGCCAAAATGCTGTGTTTTTCTTTATGTACATGCAGTCATTTAAAATAGTATAAAAGGAGATACTTTTGGATTACAGCTCCTTTTGGAAGTGAATCAAATCTCTTTGCTATTTCAAAATAAATGCTGAGTTGTTTCAAAGACATTAATAATATTATGTCCAGAGGAGATGTACTACACTTTTCAGGATGCCTGGTTTGTACTGACAACAGTTCAAATATATTTATGTTGTCCCATCAAAAACTCAGTAGTTTCAACTTTCAAGAGGATGTTTTTTAAACATCTCGGGTAAATGGAGAATTTGACTTTCTGCCCAGGACACCCTGAGAGCTACTCCTTACCAAAAAAAAAAGGGAGAAAAAAAGCAACTAATAGGATAATAAATCCCAATATTTTTCTCCAAACAAGAGTTGTTTTAGTTAAACTAGCATTCACTTCATTTATAACAGCTCCCTACATTTCTTTAGGCTATTGTATTTAATAAAAATCTCTGGACTCATCCATCATTATGCACACTTTACTGATTTCACTTTAAACATTGCTGACTAAAACTTCCATTTATCAAGCCTGTTTTGCCTAGCAGTTATGGGCTAATTTATTTTCACTTTGAAAGATTTGGTATCTTTGCAATGAGCCCGGGTGAAATCAGTGTGCCCACCCTGCACACAATAACACAAGCTGCCATCCCTCAGGAGCCACCAAAGGTGAAGGAGGAAGCCTGGCAGGGATCTGAGCTGGAGGTGTAATGGAGCTTTGTGCCCGTGGTGCAGCAGAGGTAACAGAGGCAAGCTATGGTTCTCAGGGGATACAGGAATGCACAGGGACAGTTGAGGAAGTCTCAATTCTGGCTTTCAAGGGTTGTAAGGAACAAAATGAAGCGCAAATAAGTGTCAAAGCTTTGTAATTTTGGAATTTGGCAGTCATATAAAACAAGAAATTCTAGATACAAAAATATAAGCCAGACTTAGCTAACCAGGCCAGCAAAGAGTAAGGAAATGTTTTTCTGAGTACAGAGAGATTTGGGTCTCCTTCTAGCCTGAAAGATGCAGTTTCTCTTATGTGAATATCTGGGGTCATCCTCTACTTTTACCTCTACAATGTGATTTCTACAGCAAGAGACAACATAAACTCCAGTGAGAAAACATGTGAAAGGAAGCAAACTCAGAAAGCCTCTTCCATGTTTATACTGTCAAAGCAGGACATGGGCCAAAAAGTCATCCCTGCCTTTGGCAGCTGAGTGAGCAGAGCCCTGTATCGCTTCTTCCTACACCCGGAGAAGAAAGCACAGGATGACCAAAACCACAGCTCTACTGGAGTAGATGTAAAAGCAGGAATGGGAATCCCTTACTGTGACAGAGTAAAGGATTAGCTTGCTTTTCCCTAGTATACTGAAGGGGCTCAGATGTACATCTTCAGCCCTTAACCAACACAATCAGCCGCATCGGATGTGTAGCCTTTGCAAGTGGTCTACTGCTGGCTGAAAACCTTCCATAATTTCATTTGACTCAGCACTGTAAAGAAAGCCTGCATTTTGTATAAAGCCAGTATAGTCTTGTTTATAACTCTACATTACCCCAAAATTATTTCTTCTCACAGTTTTTGGGGTTTTTTTTTATATACATTTTAATTAGGTTGACCAAATAATTTAAAACATCTTATGAAAAACACGGGATGGTTAACAGTGAGAAGAAAGTAGCTCAGCATTAACCAGGCAGTTGACCTCTGCTCTTCCTTTGGGTTGTTGTGATGTGAGAAGGGGGGTTTGCTAGAAACCGTTTGTTAAAGCCAGTAATTCTTAGCAACACCAGCAGCCACTTACCTGATTTCAAATATAACACATTCCTCCAGAAGCTTGTTTTTCTTTTATTTTCTTTCAGAAATTTCCAAGCTGACACTTGCAGGCACACTGAATGTCAAAAGGTAGTTATAAATATCCTACAAATCCTAGGAAAAAACCTGGCCAGTCTTATAGAGCTCGTGTTTTCTTCTGACTGTTGCAGTGGGGATTCCCCTGCACTACCCCTTGGTCTGAAAGTGCCCCCCACCAAGGCCTCAGGCATGTCACCTTAACTTGCTGTTCACCCTCTGTTAGAACAGCAATGCCAGCATAGCCCTCAGGGCTGTCCTGCAGATCAGTGGTGTAAGTTTTGGAAAACCCACCAGATCTGGAAGGTGCTCTGCTCTGGCCAGGTATTACTGGGTGCCCTTCTTCACCATCATCAGTTCAGTGGAGCCAGGACAGCAGAGAACCTGCTTAGTGCAGGTCTGAGGACAGAGATATCTTTTCTGATACAGCATAAGAGAGGTGAAGAAAAGAAGAGAATCACACAATCATGGAATAGTTTTAGTTGAAAGGGGACTTTAAGACCAACCATTCCTACCCTCTGGCAGTGAGCAGTGGCACCTTCGATCAGGTTAGGATGCTCAGAGCCCCATCCAACCTGATCTTGTATGTTTCCACTTCAGCTGGGCTGTTAGTCATGTCATCACAAGAGGAGAAATGTGGAGAAACATCAGTCTCCCTGCTCCAGTGATTGAGGGGTTTAGGTACATTTCCCTGGCTCGTGGCTGCTTTCTGATGCATGGAGAGAACACGCAAACAAACAGGCTGAAATGTCTGCATCTTTGCTCAATGCAGTTATTTTTTCCATCAGGGGAAGCCTTCTCCATGGAGGAAAGAAGGAAGGCACACAGCAAATGCTGGATTTGAACATACAACAGTTTGTTATGCAGGTTGTTAGGCAGCCTCTGGTTGGCAGACTCTTACAGACAGATGCATAGGACTGCAATCAGCAAGTATGGGAAAAAACCCCAACAACTCTATTCCAAGGAAAATATTCTTTCCCCTTTCTCAAGAGCTGGGCTATGCACAGAAATATGAAGCCATCTGTTTCTCGTACAGGAGCGAATTCTATATTAAATAGTTTGGGTCATGCCAAATATCCACATCAATGTGTAGTATTTAATTATTTTTTCAAATTTCACAGATTTTGGAGCAATTAGATCTAAAGGATAGAAGCTTATAATTGAAAAACAAAGATTTAGCTGGGTTAGCTTTCAATATAATGGGATAGTACACAACTATTGTCTCAACTTTTGGCAAGTTTTCTGGAGGACCTCTTTCTGTTTTGTTCATTGACAAAAAAAAGATAAAAATAGGTATGTGATGGGTTTTTTCCCCATCATCATTTGCATCTCTAGTAGGTCGAATTTTATTCTCTTTTCCTTTTTTTCTTTTCTTTTGATAATTGAATAGCCACAAACATTTAAAATCTCTGTTTCTTCTGTTTCCATTATTCTTTTCAACTACATTAGCCATCTGGCAGAAGAAAGGGTGACCAGAAATGAATGTGAATTTCTACACTCTTGGTTCAGTTATGGTTTAATACTTAATCTTTTTTTTTTTTTCCCATTACCTTCCATGTCCTAACATTTTGTTTGGATTCCTGCACCTCTGCTTCCTGCAAAACAGAGGCGTTCATTGAACTGTCCACAATGGTTGCTACATTGTTATTAAAGTTTTTTTTGAGTGGTTGCACTTTGATTTAGGAGCTTGTTGTGAGCCTGAAAAGTTTAAGGTATTTGCCTCCAGCATGTGTTGTTCTGCCTCTGTCTGCCTTGAGTTCCATCTCCCACTGAACTGACCGACGACTGAGCATTGCAGCTTCTCCCCAAATATCAGCCAGATAGATAAAACAGTGATCATCTGCCAAGTTTACCCTCTTATGTTTCCCCTTTTTCCAAGGCATTGACGAATCTAACAAATTGTTCAGCCAAATTGTCAGCCCAGTTTGGCAAAGTAGTTAAATGTGTGTTTGTTTGCTCTGTTCAGAGATGTTTGAATGCATGTGTGGCTCAGGGCCTGTTCATACATTGGGACTTCAGCACATGCTTAACCTTAAGTACATGCTGAAGTGTTGAACAGAAATGGGGTGGGAGTCAATAGCAAGAACCCTTTTTGTTTTCCATCTTCCCAGCATATTAAAACCCAGCTCTTATCTTTGTTTCATTTCTCCATATGCACTTCCATAGAGGCATCAGTGTTTTAATAGTAAAACTACTACATTTCCATAACAACAACTTTTACAGGAAGTTTTCAACAGGAAATATCCTCTAATCTTTGCTTGTTTTCTAACATTTTACTTCTAACCTTCACTTTGAAATTAAATCCAAAGTAACATAGAATGGTCAGGGAGTTGAGGACATGTGAAGCCACAAGCAACAAACCCAAACAACTGAAAATGGAAAAGTTTGTTAATCAAGTCACCTTTATTTTAAATGTTTTCCAAAGAAGGTGTTTCATCCCAGTTTCTAAAGAATTAGTTACTTTATAATGGTTTTCAAGCTCCAAAAAAGAGCACTTTTTTGGGAGAACTCCTACACACGCCAGGGTGTCCCCAGATTTGACATAGCTGATTCGACTTCAGCTGATACCTCAAAGTCCTTTCTAAGGTAAAGTAACTAAGATAGGAAAATCACCTCTTTGAGAGGGATCTTTCTGCGTGACTTTAGATTGTGTTAGGCCTCGCAATAGCATAATGCAAATTTCCATTTAATCCTTTGCCAGCCAATGCACTTATTATTGAGAAACTCTTTCATTTTTTAATTACCTTGTCCCATCATATCTATAAGATTGTAGAGTTGTAATTTCTGAAAAGACATCAGCATGAAGATGTGGTTCCTGTGCACACAAACACGCATCATGCTGGTAACATCAGGGTCCTGCCTGAGGCTGGCAGCTTCTGTAAGTCTTCTCTGCTGGGTTGGTGTTGTCTGGTTTTCACCCTGTGATTGTATGACAACAATAAAAGAAAATGTTTGCATGCTTTTAGCTAAATCCAAAAGGCAATGCTTACATGGGCCTTTTGGTCTGGAGGGACTCTAGCTGGAGCTGTTTATTGTGTGTGACTTGGGTAGTTACAGATTTGTGACTGCAAAACAGAGATGGTGGTATTTTGTATGGGGGAATTCCTCCTGAATCGTATCAAGGGTTGATACAAGAGGAGTTACTCAGAAAAGAGAGATTTCTACATCTGGCAATATTGGATTTCATGTCTGTAAAGCAAAAACGAAATTATGCACATAACAAAACATAAACACATTGTAAAATGCATTCAGACCAGATTCCAAACACATTGAACACTGCATGATTTAATGATGGATAAACTCAGAAAAATACCCCATTGGGGGGAAACTACAGACTCCAAAATGACAGCTGCTATCATTCCAAAACAAGTAATTGTTTATAAATGAATATTTTTCATGATAAATTATTGAATTACATGAAAATCAGATGACTGCCTTCTGCCAAATTTGTTTTCAGTTTCACAAGACAGAATGGAATGTGCTGCAGATGGTGAGTGAAATTAAAAGCTGCTGGTCTTTTCCCACTAAGGGCTGATATTTTCCCTTAGACATTTCCAGTATCTCATAAACCTGCTAAATAGTGGTCCCGGGGAAGGGTATCTAGCTAGATATACAAAATATTTTAGATATATAGGATTTCAGGGAATCTCTACCTAATCTGAGCCAGTTGTAGTGTAAGTTATTATTTCATATTCACTTCATGTTGATTTCTCATTCAAACCCACAAAGCCCCAGCATGAGAACCTCTAATTCTTCCAGGGACTCTCAAGATTTTAGTGGTTTTGAAGTTTTCCTTTATATTGTGTCTTGTGTGCATTTGAAAACTTTGAAAATACACTTTTCTTTATATGATTTTGTCTAGTTTTAGTTGAGTCCTTGCCTTCCCCCTATATTTTGAACGGGGTGACAATAACGTGAAGAGCCTGTTTCAGCCGAATCACATCTTAGACTAAGCCCTCAAAGTAAAGCTTCCAGCACAAATAGTGCTGAGTTTTTTGTGAGAAAGATGGTCAAGACTACAGAGTCAGCTGATCCTTAACAGAATTTTCAATTCTGCGAAGTCCTTCCCTTCCTCAGCTGCTCCATTCACAGGGATGAGTTAACACTGGTGGCACAAACTCTCTGCTGGGAACAAAATGCCACATGTAATCTATCTTGTCCCAAAGAGCCGCTGGGGCAGCTGAGCTAAGTCCTGTAATTGCAGCCTCGGCATCAGATCAGAATTTTAAAAGACAGCACATCTGTATCATATTTCTTTACACTGCTTCACACAGCTTCCTGGCTGCCGTAGAACTGAATCTTCACTACATCCTGCTGTCAGGTAAGCATAGTGAAAACACACCCTAAGCACATCCCTGCTTCCCCAGCAGAGAAACATAACTGGTCCCCATCCCAGAGTGGACAACAGGAGGGGTGAGGCTATAGCAAAAAGAAAGTGAGCAATCATAATTTCACTGATAAAATCTTTCAGTTGCTCTCAGACTGCTGCTCAGAGATCACCTAAACTGTAAATTGTATCTTTGTGGTCAAAAAAATCCTTGTCTTTTCTGCCTCTTATTTTTCTGGCAATTTTTAGCCTATTGGTACACTGGTTGCAAGCTCCTTGCTTTAACTACATTTTGTGTAAAGAAAAGGATACTGTTGGATTTGAATCTGAAAGCTGATTTCTAGGGTTACACATGTAAGTGCATGATTTTACATCCATGCACATATATTCACATGTACTCACACAATTTGTGTATCATATGTCTTTTACAGGTTGACTTGTTTGTCGTATCATTTGACAGAAAAATAATAGCCAAATTTAATCAAATTAAGACAGTTTTAAGAAGAAAAGCTTGTCTGTTGTTTTCCCCACCTGAACTTAGCCTAAATATCCTTCTGTACACTAAAGTCTAGATTCACTTTTCTCTACTCTATTTGTAAGTGGTCTAAATCATTGTGGTGGTGCTGCAGACAGCATGATGAAGAATGGAAAACAAGGTCAGGTAGTATTAGGTAATAAAGTGAATTTCCACGAGCTCATTATGAGGAGATCAGAAATCCCCATCTTGACATAAGACTAGCTGTCACAGAAGCAAAAATCAAATGTGTTGGAAGCTTTCAAATGTATATGAGGGTGCATACAGACTTCTTCTGTTTCTAAAGACTAAAAGCTGAGGGGCATTTCTCTGCACCTTCTTTCTCCTCTATTTCTCCTATTATTATCTATTTTTTTCTATATTATATTGCATTGAAGATCACTTTCTAGAGTATGCTCATGCCATGAGTGAATTCTGATGTCATTACGTGATACAAATCTCTTCACAAGTCAAGCACTCACCACTTAAATAGTTTTGCTTGGTGAAAGCTTGTATGTGATGACCCCAGCTGTCAGTTGCTTCTGGATATGGCATTCAGTTTCTTTTGATGTTTTTTCTCAGAGCCATTTGAACAGATTACCTCGTGATGAGCTTCAGACTTGGGCAAACCCATTGACTTTCACCAGTAACAGCATTGGGCCCCAAGCAAAGAGACTCCTGCCAGACTGTGCACAAGGAGATTGGATAAAGAGGGCTTAGCTTCTCCACTGGAAAGGGGAGTGAAGGACAGGAGTGGATTAAGGCTTTTAGTATTTTTGATCCAGAGTTAAACCCCCACAAAGCCTAGTCAAGGTTATCCACCTTGCATTACAGAGGAAAAAAGAACACCTTCAGATCCATAAATAATCAGTCCCAAGGATAACATTGAAGCAATTGATGACTAGCAGAAACTGCTGTTATTAAGCTGCAATCGACCAAGGACTGTAGAAATTGTACATTTGGCATTCAGCTCCTTTCACCTTTTCATGACTATGCATGGTTCAGCCAAACTATGTTGTGGAATGTTAAGTTGTGCTGCATCAATAGTAATGGACCAGGAATTATGACATGTTTTATGTTATCATTCATTTAAAACAGATAGTTTATATTTCAGCCACAAGCAAAAGTTTATATATAATATATTTATTACAAACAACAGTGAACACTTAAGAGCTATTATTTTAAATCTAAATGACATTGTGTTTAGTATCCATTTCCTCCAGCTCTGCAATGTGCAGCCTGTGATGTCTGTCATCTTTCCCTGGAGTTCTCCTAGATACGAAGTGACAACTTCTCACAAGTTACCAGAAACAGGAGAAAATGTGGAGCCCTGCTCCAATGAGCTGTTTCACGTTACAAGAATTTACAATGAGCATCTGACAGAAGAAAAGCAGTGGAGCTTGAGAGGGGAATATCACGCAGTAAATTGCTTGCTATTATCTATGTTGACAATATGGGGTGGGGAGGACAGTATTGAAGAAAAAAAACATTAAGGAAACACATTAAATCGGTGAGTGGCCTCCTCCTGTACAAACACTAAATGGTGCTTCTGAAAATCTGGCCAGCATCCATCGTACATAATATTGGGTCTGGACATACATCTTGTGCAGAGAGTAATAGATGACTGTAAAGGAGAAAGGGACTGTGGGTCCTCTCCTGCCACCACCAGCATCCACAGCCAATCTCTGGGTCGGCTCATTCAGCTGCTGCTTCTCCAGCCTTTCCCACGGCAGAGCACATGCAAGTGCAGAGGATACCAAACCATCCTGTCTCCATGTGCAGGCAGGGACCCTGTCTGCAGCCCAGGAACAGCCACACTAGCCGAGGCCACCATCGCCTGCCACCAGCAAAGGTGTGAAGTGGAACCCCATGCCCCATCCTGTCCTGTCACTGCTATCTGCCTTTCCCATAACAGAAGACCTGACTAAAAGCTTCCAGCTTACCTGCTCTTTTTCCCTCCTTGCCATACACAGACAGCCTGCCCTCCACAGCCAAAACAAGGGTCACACGTGCTAAGCAGAGAGGAATGGGTTACCTAGAGCCACCTTAAAAATGCCTGGCCAGTGAAACCAAAACCTACCGTTCTGAACAATTCATGGTTTAATGATTCATATGAAAAAAGGCAGTACTGGGTTGTTCCCACCAGTGTGATGGGGATGTTGCACTAGGCAAATCCAAGCAGTCCTTGCCCCCCTCAGTGTTCACAACATGAAGTGTAGCTGAACTGCAATACAATAGGTCTCAGGACGCTGCTTCAAGTGGAAATAAAGCAAGCAATTTAGAGAGTTTTCAGGTGCTTCACATTTTCATTTTTGTCTATCTACACAAATAAAAAGGCTTAAACTATTATTCAGTCTCCACTCAAAGTATAATTTTGACATTTGGAAATCTGATTTTGTGATCAGAAACATATGTAGAATAGAATTTAGAAGTCAGCAAAGACTCCAAGCATGATTTTATTGGAAGCTTGGGTATGCCCTTCAGAGTAATTGGGATGTGGAATGTGGAAGTAGTTTTTACAGGAAAATAGGGATAAGGCCTCCTGTAGCCAGCCCCAGGCAATGGAGCGAGTAAAATATAAGAAGAATTCACATTCAACTTGATAATAAGGTTTCCTAGCATGTTAATTAAATGAAGTCTCACATCCCCAGCCCTGTTGTTTTAAACATTTTAAGGCATTAACATTGCACAATAGAAACACAATTTCCCCCCTCTCCAGATGTCTATACTAATTTGATTTTCCTAGTTGTTAGCTTTAAACTTTCTATGAACATGAAAACGTATCCTTTCAGCAGTGGTCTTGTATTTTCCCCTTCATTCTTCCTTGATACTCATTTTGGGTACTAATTGGCAACAGTGTTTTTTAAAAATAAATTCTTCAAATGGGAAAGCTTTGCTGTTTATCCTATACTGAGGCACTGTTTTCCACAGCTTGGCTTTGAAAGAAAACAGTGGGAAAACTACATGCATTTGGTCCTGAGGGTCTGAGCCTTCACAGATAACATGAAGGAGATTTAGAAAGTGAGGTGAAGCCAGAGGAAACCTCATAAATCATATCCCATCTTTCTGCTCTTTAAAGTATTGGCTTAACTGGGAATAAGCTGCTAAAATCCCTTTGGGAATGCAAGTGTACACACCTCCTTTGAGCTCTGTGCAGTGACTCGGGCGGATTGAGAGGCAGGGACTCACCAAAGCAATTGAGTGTATGGGACACAGGTACATGTATGTGCTGGCAAAATGCTCTTCTGTACAAATGGGAGAACTGGAGCTGTGTTTGTATATACACTAAGAGAAAGCTCTGCAGCTGGTGAGGAAGGCACAAAGATCTCCTGCACTCAGCAGTTTTATTCAGGCATTTCTCCAGCACATGGACAGGGACAATGATCGTGAAGATTCATTGTCACAGGTTCAGGATTCATTTCAAAGCCAGAAGCTGAAATATCCTGCTATCAACTTATTGCCAGGAAAAGCGTTTACACATTGGAGATGAAGGAAAACCTTTCACTGGTAAACCCTGCTGCTTTTTTAATTAAAAATTCTATTTTAAAATACAATTTAAATACTATAAGCATAGATAGTCTTCTCTCTTGATTGGTCCAGGATATCTTGGTTCTCTGGTAGGAACCATTCTAGTGGCAGACAGGCCAGAAACCCCAGACTGGGTTTGGCTGGGATAGAGTTAACTTTCTTCATAATATCTTATGTGGAACTATGTTTGGGATTTGTGATGAAAACAGTGCTGATAATACAGGTATGCATTAGTTATTAGTGCTTGCACAGCATCAATATGTTTCTTCTGTCTTACACTGCCCTGCCAGACAGTAGACTGGGGGTCTACATGAAGTTGGGAGGGCACAGAGTTGAGGCAGCTGACCCCAGCTGACCAAGGGGACATCCCAGAACATATTATGTCATGTTTGGTTCTAATTCTGGGATGGTGGAAGTTGGCAAGAACTGCTGTTGCTCAAGGACTGGCATTGGTCTGTTAGTGGTGAGAAATTGCTTTCATTTGCATCACATTTTTTCATGGGTTTCTTTGCTTTTTCCTCTCTCTTTGTTAGTTTTTTCTTAATTTAAAAAAATTCTTTAAAATTACTATTATTAAGTTGTTCATATCTCAATTGCTTTTCTCACTTTTATCCTTCTTCCCCTTATCCCACTGTGGGGCATTGGGCAAGCAGCTGTGGGGCGCTTAGCTGCCTACCAAGTTGAAACCAAAATGGTCCTCAAATTTCAACTATATTAATAAAATATAGTGACTTTGGCCCATGCTGTTTAGTTCTTTGCATTCTCCCTGATGCAATTTTGGACTACACTACACCATTTTAGTGAGAAAGCATTTTCCTTTATGGATGTGAGCCATTTCATGTGGTTGTCCTCAGAAGCAAAACCAGGTTCCCAAACCATACTATTTGTTTCTGTAGTTTTAGCTACAAATTCAGTCCCAGATTCACTCCCAACCCAGAACAAGTTTTTGGGATGCCAAAAACTTCACTGTCACCTTCATCCTGTAAATTCATATGGGGCTTACTGCTCCCTTCACTCTTCAAGTGGAGTAAAAGCAACACTCAATATCAAGGGTCCCTCTCTCCCCGTAATTATTTCTGAACTTTGGACGAACAACCTGACCAAAGTTTCCCTTTGAGTTTTGCACATGGCTTAACATGAACTAAACTCTACACTGAACTGTCTGTCCATAACTCTCAGTGGTTCTTGTGTAGGCTCAGGAACCGTCACTTATTTGTTGTGGGACAAAAGTATTTTATCCATATCTCTCTTCCAAATTTTTAATCCTAAGAGGAGTCCTGTTTGCTTCATTTCTGAACCATCCCATAATCAAGGAAATACACCAGAATTTTCATGTAGGAGTTCCTACAAGCTTTTCAGGCATGTTTCACATAAGATGAAGACATATTTTACTTCCAAATGTTCATATGGAAAGGTAGTTACATGGGGAACCCTGTTCTTCTCCCCTGAAGGGTTAATCCTCTGTAATATATAAGGATTCAGGTTTGATTCATACTTTATTTGGAAAGGCTTTGAAAGCAAGGCAGTGAAGTGATTTGTCTCATTATAGAATCAGGTCAGTAGCAAAACCTCAACCTATCCCCTTGGGTTTCAAAATTTTTCAGTCACCTCCTCAAATGGGCTTAGATTTTAATGGCCAGTCTGAAATCATATGGGATCACATGAATAATTTTTTTCCTGCCTGGGCAAAGGCTTCAAAGAGAACTCAGCAGCAAGAGATCACACTTGTGGCATTCAAAAGGGTACTGAGTTCAGATGTGAAGTACGGAAAATCAGATTTCTGAGAGACCTGTTGGTAAAATAAATTATAATGGGAAAACACAGTTAATGATACTGCTGTCATTAGAAGGGTTAGAGATTTTTTTAGCACAGTATACAGTACTACAGGCATAATCTTATTAGCATTTTTAAGCCCATAAATCTGACTGGTTTCAGTGAAATGAAGGAAATTCCTTCCACTGTGGTGGTAAACATTTAATTAAATGGATTTAAAAAGCCAAAGCCCATTGACAGTTGGAGCTGATGAGGGACGTAAGAAGGGCTTCTGCAGGCATACCAACAGCAAAAGAAGACTAGGAAAAGCTAGGGTCAGTGCAAAATGGTGTAGGGGAGCTGGTGACACCAAACATGGAGAAAGCTGGAGGTCTCAGCAGTTTCTTCACCTTAGTCTTTATGGGTAAGAATACTCTTCTGGAATCCCATGTTCCCAAGACCAGCCAGAAAGCAAGGAAGACTTACCCTCAGTAAAGGTCGATCAGGTTAAGGAACACTTTAGGAAATTGAACATAGACAGATCTGTGTGAACTGATGGATGTACCTGTGACTGGTGAGAGAGCTGGCTGATGCCTTTGTGAGGCCATTCTTGATTATGTTTGAAGGCCATGGGATACAGGATGATGCCTTGAGAGGCTACCTAGAACAGTGGCTAGACAGTGTTAAAGGAATAAAGTAGGTATTTATTTAAAAGGCCTTCAAAGGATACACCTTAGGCAGTACAAGAGTCTGGCCCAGGCTACACCAAGATGGACACCAGGTCACGAGTTTTCACACTTTTGTAAGTTTTGGTCCATTTACATGTTGAGGTTAATTTTCCAATTACAGCTTCAGGTTATGAAGTCCCATCCTCCCAGTTTGCTCTCCTCAATTCGCTGTTGTTTACACTTTTTGGGCCTGAAGCTGCAACAGCGTCCTTGGTTCTCGGGCTGGAAAAGGACTGTTTTGTCTAACTAAACTGTGAGGAGAACTTGCTAACATTTATATCAAGTTCAATTATGTACTAATGCAGTACAGAATCTGGATAATATGAAAGTTGAAACTTAAGGCATCTTAAGGAGAAACTTAAGGAGAGGTTCCTACAAAAGGAAAGAGACCAAATATGACTCTATATTGGAGAAAGGCAAGATGGAGGATCCAGAGAACCCCGGATCAGGCATACACACCTCAGTCATTGGGAAGGTGATGGAGCAACTAATCCTGGAAACCACGTCCAAGCACAGAGAGGACAAGAAGGTGGTTTGGAGTCATCAGCATAGATTTACAAGGGGCAAATCCTGCCTGACTGAACCAACAATTTTTTATGATGAAATGACTGGCTTGGTGGATGAGAGGAGAGCAACAGTTGTCAGCACTGTCTCCTGTAACATCCCTACAGAGAAATGGAGTAAGTATGAGCTAGATAGATGGTGGTGATTGTAAACTGGCTGAACTGTAGAGCTCAAAGGGCTGTGGTTAGCAGCACAAAGTCCAGTTGGAGGCCAGTCACTAGTGGTGTACCCCAGAATGGATCTAGGTCCTACACTGTTAATTATTTTCATTATCACCTGGGTGATAAGGCAGAGTGCACCTGCAGAAACTTTTTGGAAGACACAAAACTGGGAGGAGTACTTGATAAACCAGAAGGTTGTGCTGATATTCATGGGATAGGGACAGGCAGGAGAACTGAGCCAACAGGAGTGTCATGGAATTCAAGAAGGTGTGAATTCCTGAGCAGGAACAACTCCCATGCACCAAAGCATACTTTCCACTGACCCAGTGGAAAGCAGCTTTGCTGACAAGAGTGTCTTGAGAGTCTGGATGGACTCCAACAACATGACCATGAGCCAGCAATGCACCTTGTAAAAAAAAAAAAAAAAAAAAAAGAAAATAGAGCAAAACAGCCTCCTGCATTGCATTAGGAAGAATGTTGCCAGTAGGTTGAAGAAGTCAATTCTTCCCCTCTGTTCAGCACTGGTGAGACACACTTAGATGATCCACTCACATCTTCATATCTGAGCTCCCCAGTACAAGAGACACATGGACGTATGGGAGCAAGTTTGCTAAGGTGTGTAAGGAACTGCTCACTTGTCATACGAGTGGCTGAGAGAGCTGGGACTGTTTACCATGGAGAGGAGAAGGCTTGGTGGCAATCTCACAAAACTGATGGGACACAACAGAGCTTTTCCATATTGCTTAAGTTTGCTGATCTGCAGAACATCATGTGGAACAAACCTACCCTATATCATGGGTCGACTTTTTCAGCTGAAGAGATACTGATTTCTGAAAAGGAGTCCTTTGATCATGGGGACGCCATGTGTATCTTGCCTGTAAGTGCTTCTTGATATGTATGTTGAGACACTAACCCTAAGAATACAGCAAAAAATATGGCAATGCAGAATATAGGAAAAAAACTGTTAATTTCCATTTGTAGTTTTGGTTTCCTCCTTTTAGAAGAATGGAAAAAAACAAACTTCAGCAGCCATATGCAACTGTATTATTCCTCATTATGGTATAAAATAGTGAGATATCTTCACAAACTAGATTAAGAATCATATTTTATATTGCTGCATAAAATTGCTGAAATTGTATAGAAATCTTTAATATGGATCATAAGTTATTTTAAAAACTCCAAACTATTTTTTCTCACACTGTCTGTTTAAGCTATTAGGCAAGTTGTTACAGGAATAAATGCATTTTCTCTGAAAGTATAATATTAAGTGCAGTGTTATTGTTATAAAATACAAGTTGATCAGACAGAGATCATTTTTCTGACAATGGTTTACAAGAGTATCATTGTACATTGAATTTCAGTGTGTAATATGGTATCATGGTAATATGGCAATATGTAATGGGCACAGACTGAAATACAGGAAACTCCATTTAAACATAGGACAGGCATTCACTTGCTGTGAGGATGTTTGAACACCGCACAGGTTGTCCAAAGTGTTTATGGAGTCTGTCCTTGGAGATACTCAAAATTAAAGTGGACTCAGTCATGAACAACCTGCTACAGCTGACTCTGCTTTGAGGACAAATTTGGACTGGATAACCTCCAGAGGTTCCTTTCAACCTCAGCAATTTTGTGATTCTGTGAAATGCTGGGTTAGATTAGATTATGCAACATCTGATAGGAGAAGTTGCTTGCAAACCTGTGTGTTCCAGCAGTGAACCAAGACTCAGGCTGCTGAGAAAGACTTCAAGACTCTTTGAAACTGAGGAACCTCAAAGAGTTTCTGAACTGCTGTGGCTGGAAATGCCAAGATGAGACCCAGGCACGTATGCTGCCTTGGCTTCAGCAGTAAGGGACGTAGGACACAGTCCAATGGTGAACTACAGCTTGGCCCAGTGAATGGTTACCTGGAGAAATGAAAGAACCAGGTCTCTGAGGACATGTAGCAGAGTGCAGGGGCACCTACAGGGTCCAATTGCACCCCATTGCTCTGAATTTCCCTTCTGGACTGCCACAATCATCTGTGTGCCATTCAGCATGGCTTTATTAGGCTGAGAGTGAGAAAAGAACACAGAGTGAGAACAGTTCAGCTTCCATTTCTAGAAGTTTTCAACTGCCTCAGACTGTATAAAGCCCTGAGCAACCTGGCCTGACCTCAGAATTTACCCTTCTTTGAGCAAAACATTAGTCTAGAGACCCCCTGTGGTCTCTTCCAGGCTGAGTTACCTTGAGTCCTACACACTCACATTTCCCTGAAATGCTGGATGAATTGCAGAGGTACCCAGCTCTGCCCAGCAGTGTCCCCAGCTGATCCCCTGAAAAGTCAGCAGAGTGTTCAAGCCATGACACTGGCACTCACCTCTCAGGTTTTCCTCTGGGATTTGGGGCAAGCTGGCAGTGGCAGAGATATTTACCCTGTACTTCTTGCTTTTCAGGGACATTGTTCAGACCAAACTGCCAATGACTCACTGGATTTGTATGGCTCACCAAAGGGTGGGTGTGGATGGGAACCCCCACCCCAGGTCTGAGAATGGTGCTGCTCAGCAGGTCCCCCCCAAAGAATGTTTTACTGAGGTGGTTGTTTCCTGCCGTCTTATCTGGGCCTGTGAAGTGAGTCCTGCTGACCTGCTCTTACTCACAAAGGCCTTTCTCTGATTATTTTTTGTCTGGGAAAGTTACTTCTATTGTCTCAGCTTATTTATTTGTATCTGCCAAATGAGCATTTCACTTTCAGTTCTGGTCAGAAGTCAGAAAGGAAGTGTCTTGGCTTTTCTCACCAAAAAATCATGGGCTGCATTTCATGGTGGATGACAGAAGACAGCTTTCTAAAAATTTAACCCATTTTAAATTAATTAAATTAATATTATTATGTGAATCTTTCTCATTCCACTGCCTGCTCTGTTCTTTTACATGGGCAGATAGTGTTGTGTGTTCAGAAAAAAGCCATAGTAAAAGGTTATATTACCACCATCCTTCTTCCTAGGACTCTATTAGGATCTAGAGTTTATGTATTTTTTCCTCATTCAAAGTCTTTCCTTAAACCCTCAAGACTTTTGTGTGAACAAAATCAAATCTTAAAGATTCTGAAGTAAATAGTTTCACTTACACATGGTTGTGTGTGTCTGTAATAAGATCTTTTAAAACTGGTTTGAGATACCGGACAAAATGTTGCTCACTAATAGCTGGTCTTACACAGCAGAGTTTTCTTTTGAAGTATCAAGCATGGATACATGATCCTATTTAATGGCAGCACTTTAAATTGCAGGCTGGTTAATTCTATGTGAATTCTTCTCATCTGTTTCATATTTCTCATACACATTACTGTAAAACAAGCTGTACCCATTTCTGTCAGGGAAACCACTGTCCTAACCTACCATTTTTCTTAGAATCTGATAATAATGGTTGACTTTACCTCAAGAGAAAAACCTACAGGCAAACATGTCACACATAGCACAGTTTGACTAAGAACAGATACATGCCACTGGTCATAAAGGGTAAACACTTAAGACATTTAACCCAGCTGAGCACTACTAAATGGAAGGCAGTGGTCATCTGGCTTTTGAATCACCTAATTGACATGTCAGAAAATAAGCATTTTATTGACAGAAGGTGATTGCAGACAAAAGTAATTTTTCATTTAAATAGCCAGATACTTCCCTTCCTCCTTTCCTTTGTATTTGCAGTGCAGAGGAACATTTTGTTAAGAAAGCAAAACCACCAAAATCAGACCATTTGTTACATTATTTTTGCCTTAACAGCTACCTTCTGATAATGATTTTCCTGACTGCAAACATTTATAGAGGATTCCAGCATGGAATAATTTCTAAATTACGTTTGCTCTCAACTTTTCTAAAGTTGCATGCCTTTTGAACTATGTTAGGATTCAACTATCCCTGAGAAACCCCTCAGACCTCATGCAATGCGGTGGTAATTCTTGTGCAATGAAATCACCCAGTCTTACTCCAGTGTAATTCCACTGAAGTTGCCCTTCCAGCTTCTCTTTGGTACCAGCTGGTGATGGGTAATGGGAATAAGTCAGTTTCAAAGTGATTCTTACTCCAGTCCCCAAACCAGTTTCAAGAATATTCCAGTGCAGGGCTGTGATATTTTGTTTGGGCTGTATGCACCATGTTTTCTTTCCTTAGTTCTCCTCAGCCATGGCGACACCCTCCTGTTGGTATAGAAGGAAGAAGATAAATCAGCTGAAGGCTGCTCTCAGCCCTGACAGGGCATCCTGCAAGGACTGACTGCCCGTGCTAGGCACATGTACCAACATGGACAACTCTCCCCATGCCAAAAAGCCATTTGACTTCATCTTGAGCTGGATTACCATAAGGGCATGTAAGGATGATTTCAAAGGGGCAAAAGCTGTCACTGTGGTTTTCCAGTGCTTGTCTCAAGACCCAGATTCACACCACACCACCCCAGGCACCTAGCCCGTATCTGCTTAAAGGAGAAAGACAAACCACCAGTGACCATTAGGGTTGTCTTTGTCCTGTCTGACCCAGTTGGGTTCTGCCATGTCACTGCCTCCCCCATCACCAGGGTCTAGGACGCCACTGTACCTTGCCAGACTTGCCAGACACTTGCCCTGTTGCTTGCCCCACCACCACATGTTTCCCTGCAGACACCTGTGCCACACAGGATACCTCCACCTGTGCTGGTGACAAGTATCCTTTGGAAGAGAGCTAGATCCAGGGTAATACAAACAATTTTTTTGTCTCAGAAGCCTTCAGTGACTGCCCAGAGAGAGCACAAAGAGCAGCAGCTACCATGGAAGAGGGCTGAAGGTGAGGACAAAGAATGAGGGTGATGACAGAGAGGAACCTCTCACCTCTGTCCTGGTGGAAGGTAGCTGGAGATGCTGCATCAGTGCAGCCCTCTACAGCCCAGGGAGCTAATGCTGTCTGACTGCAGTGCCCTGTAGAGCCTCTCTTCCCCACAGCAGCATAGCTCCAGCTGTTTACAAGCCCTGTTTTTATGAGGTTGAAGGCACAGAGATGTAAGTTAATACAGTCTGGGAGAGCACTGTGCAGTGCTGTCAGCCTGGAGATTCACTCTCAGTGGAGATAAAGCACTCCTTCCCTATACTCTGAGAGGAGTTTTGCAGGTATTCACCTGCATAGGTTCTTTTCTGAGCAATACTCTTAAAAGTTTCTCTTGACAAGGACAGAGAAACTATTTTATCTTTCATATCTATTTATGATGACCCTCTACATATCTCATTATGATGATCCTCTACTACCCTCTAACACAATACCTCTACTTTTGGAAAAAGCAATCAAGATCAACTAAAATGCTTTGCCTTCCCATACAGCAAACCCATCATCTGAGTGCTGTCCAAATTTGGTTTGTGGCATTCGTAAGATTTCTTCCCCTTGAAGCTGCTAAGAGATTAAATCAACTTTTTACAAAATTTGCTATTTACACACAAAGAAAAGAAAAGAATTGGAGCATACTCATGTTTATAAAGTCCTTACACATCATAAAACTCTACAGGAAAATATTTCTCTAGATGAAATGTGAAGATTTTACATGTCTGTTTTTTGACCACCGATCCCACACACTTTGTTTTGAAGATGAAAAGGAGTTGTTAAACCTGTCACCATTGTCCCTGCTCGTTGCAAGGCCTGTTTTGTAATGTGTTGACTCAAAAAGGCCCTTAAACATGTGCTCAGTGGGAATCAACTGAGACAGTAGCCATGCTGGCTCAGCACAGCAACTTATATTTAGCATCTGAGTATTGAGCATGAGATTTATTTTCAGAAGAAACATCCAATAATAGAGATGGCTGTTGTTTTTCTATTCCTTTCAAATTCATCTAGCAAGAAGAAATGTGATGAGTATCTGAGCCAATTTCTATTTTAAGAGCCACTTAAGGAGATTTTTCAGCTAGACAAAATAAGAGGTTCAACACAGTGACAAAAGGGTATGGACAGAGAAATCATTGCCAAAGTAAAATGCTACAATATTAATTAGAGGAAAAGCCCTTTAAAATACCACCCTACTACTCATTACTAATATTAGTTGTTATGAATACAACACAGTTCTGCTGGGTCATTTGCTAAGAAAGTATCTGGATGATCACACTACCCTGGAGAGCTTCAACTCTGTATGCTCTAAGGGTTTCCTCTGGAAGTGATATGTTTTCAGAATTGCATGGGGAGTTAGACCATTCATCTTCTTTCCACTCAGCCATAATTCTTCTCCGAAATATGCTATATCCACTCATAAGGAGAAACTGAAACAACAGGTATGTTGGACTGGCACCATAGTTATGTGTGTCATGGAACAGTATCTCTCCTCAGGGCACTTCCTATGCAAATAGACATGTGAACAAGCCCGGGGGGCTATAATGAGAGCTCTCAGAACAAAGATAAGTTGATTATGTGTTCCAGATTTGAAACCCCCCAATGACATCACGCCCCCACTTCCCAAGATCATTTGGTGTAACATCTGTGTGTAATGCTAGTGCGGTCTTGATAGTTACTGGAGCAAAATCTCAAGTAACATCTGTGGCCTCATTAAGAACCAGGCCTGTTTGCTTTCCTTTAAAAACTACTTTTGGCTTGTGTCACCCGCTGATTTGTGACTTGTGTCTGTATTTGCTCCGTTCCCAGTGATTTCAGTAAATTGAAAAGTGTTCAAAATCCCTGAGCCCTGTAGATTCCTGTCCCATCTCTGATCTCTTCTCACCTTAGCAAAACTAGAAAGAAATACTTACTGACCCAAATACAAAAGTATGTGATTTCCACAGTTGTTCTAAAATATCCCTGCTTGCATTTCAGTCCTGTATGTAGCAGGGGAAAAGCGCCTGGGCAGTGTTTTCCTGGAACTAATTATGCCAAATTCACAGAGGCATCTGGGGATCTAATTCCCATTGATTTCCTGGGATGTCTAAAGCTCTTTGTGAATGTAAGGATGAAATCTAAGGATGAAAATATATTCTCATATTACTAGTCCTGGGAGCGATGTCCAGCAGGAACCATAGGTTTTGCTTGCTCATGAACTGGCAAGCATCAAGGCATTTCATTTGGTTTCGCTCATTACTTTCAAATAAATAATAATTTTCTCTAAAAGCAGCCTCCATTCACCAAACACCAAAATGTCCAAACACCAAAATGGCTTATCCTTACCTGGCCTACTATAAAATATTTCCACTGCATTTCAGGAGATAGAGGTAGATGATTATGAGCCATGTCATGAACTGTCCTCTCTCTTTCCACCTTTGCCTTCCCTACCACACAACACACATCTTCAGCTCCCTCCTTGATGTTATGTCCTACACACCAGCCAAACATAAAATATGAAAACTCAAGCTTGTTATTATTTTTACATAATCTTCCCCGCCCCTCCCTTTTCTTTTTCCATCTGTTGACTGACTGTTGAAGCTCCAGGGTTTCCAGGAACAGCCCCCTGAGTCTCACCAGAAAAAAAAATACAATTTAAATTTCTATGCCTCTGCAGGCTTCTGAGATGCCAAAATTACACTTAGTGACTTTTCAAATAATGAATTCAATGTCCAGCTAGGAAGAAGTTTTTATTTGATGCTGTATGGCATAGCAGATAGTGTGTTAGCACATGCCACACATGTTTGAGCACAAACTCCTTATCTGAGGCATAATCATGTAGGGAAAGGAAAATACATTTTATTAGAAGGATTAAATAATCTAAAATCAGGCATGTTTTTATCTACCTTCATGTTTAGGCACTTCTATTACCCATTGACCACTTTCTGGGAGTTTATTTTAATCTCTCAAAGTGCTTAAAAGTGCACCTCACACAGACCACTGTACAGGGTCATAGGCAGGAAACTCCCTGGAAGGCAGATGTTAGGCCCCCCAAAAAATGGGATACAGTACCCAGGTGAGAAATGAAGAAGCAGTGGAGATCAGTCTTCCAGGTACCTCTTGTGTCAACCAAAGGGAAACTGTGGCAGTGCTTGGGGAAGGGAGACAGTCAAGCAGACAAGCAAGCAAGCACCCTCCATCTCTTTCTTCTTTTCCACTCTCCCCAAGGAAATCTGAGCCTGTGACACGCAGGCTTGGCATAAAAACTGGGCCTGATTTTCAGGTTGTTAATGCGTAACACAGCTTTGATAATTCCCTGAAACCAAACAAGATGGTAATTTAGACATGTTAGAAATTATCTATGATGCAAGCAGGGGAAAACTTCTAAAAACTATACACTGTGTTGTACATCCATATACACAGCTCACTGTTCAGAGCTCCCACAGAGGAGCAGCCTTGAAGTCTGTAAAACACTGCATACACAATGTAAAGAGAAATGGGATACTCTCTTAAGCAAATAGTCCACCTCCACTATTGCTGGTCATATAAAATCTGGGAATCAAGTGGCAGGCATGCAAGAACTATATTAGTAAATTTAGTCTTGGTGAAAAAAAAATCCACCAAAGATAGAACACAGCGTCAGAGGTAAAAAAAAATTATTTAGAAATAAGCTATTTCAAATCCCATTGTGAGGAACACCAGAAACACTGCATTATTACTGTTCCAACCCCCCTTAATTGCAAAATATATATATATATATATATATATATATATATATATATATAATTGCAATTGGTATAACAATGTTATGAACATTGGCTGTATGTCAATATATGTCAATAGCAGATTTGTCACTTCTCTTATAGCTCCCTATTAGTTCTGAGAGTCAAAATAATATTTTTGGAGGGGCTGGTGGTTTGGTAAATGTGGAAGGAGAAGAGTTGCTCTGGCATTGAGCTTGCACTGGGACCCTCCCCAGGTAGCACAGCATGACAGACCCTCAGCAGCTGCAGCCAAGGCCTCTAAGCAACCTCTAAGTTTGAGGTTTGGTTTAACAAAAAATGCCCAACACATTAATTTGACTTTCAACATGCCTGCCCTAAGCCTGTCACATCAGGCTTTATAATCAGCTTTGTTAGCTGGATGGGAGAAGCACAGGCTGGGGAGGGCAGCAGGACTGGACAAGAAGCCAGATTAAGCAAAATCAGAAGGAGCTTTGTCATTTCTGCCTAAAGTCCCATTAAACAATTTTTTTCTCACTTTTTTTATTAAGCTAGTGCAAAGTTCTCACTCTCTGTAGTGAGTTATGAATTCTACCAGCTTGGTGAGTGTGCTGACAGAGAGATGCAATCAGACAGTTTTTCATTTTTGAGCAACTACTAATTTCTAAAAATGTCCACTTGAAGCATGTAATAAGCACGTAGAAAGGAGTTCTTTCCAGGCCCGTGGAAATGTTTATACTCCCTCTTCTGCCTAAAATAAAAATTATGGGGCAAGTTCCTGGCTGGTGAAGCTCAGTGTGACTCCTTTGAATTTCTTGGCATTTTTCCATCTTCTGCCAGCTGAGAACCAGGACATCCTTAGCTGTTCAGCAAAGTCGGCAGAGAAATGAAGAGAAAGAGCATCATTCCCAGCTACCAAATGCAAACATTTCTGCACTTTCCTCACCTAAAAGCAAGCTGCCTTAAGAAGATGAAGAACAGACTGTTTCTTAAAACCTCAGCCTGCAAATAGGAGCGTGTAACCACAAGAACTCAAATAGGAAAATTCTGTTCCAAATTCTGGGCCTGATAATGCAATTAATAAAGAAATAAATCTCCAGTATATGGTCAATCAAATTAGAGTTTTAGCAAAAGAGAGATCAGAATTATAAAATTAGTCAGAAATTTCCAGTAACTACATATTTGTTTATGAACATGGATCTGGTTGTGTTGAATTTAGAAAAATAAATATCTAGCATTTACAGTAATTAGACCCCAAATAGTTTAGACTTATACATTTCCAGTGAATAGCAGAGTTCCTATTAAATAAAATATTTATTCACCTCTGGAAGAGAGGAAAATTAAAATTCTATGGCTATGCAATATACAGAGATATAGGCAAACATGATGTTTCTCATACATCATCTTCCTAAGACATTTTATATATTGTAACTAACTATACATAAAAGGAGCATATCTTTGCAAAGCCAATAAGTTAAAGGTTAAGAAATGCTGGAATCAAAGACACCACTGTATAAAAAAAGAAATTTTAAAAAATTGCCCAGTATGAAAAAAGTCAATATTTCAGATATTCATCCCATTTTGGAACAAAAATATGAAACAAACAAAAGAAGAAAAAGAAAAAGAAGAAGAAAAAGAAGAAGAAAAAGGGGAAGGGGAAGGGGAAGGGGAAGGGGAAGGGGAAGGGGAAGGGGAAGGGGAAGGGGAAGGGGAAGGGAAGGGGAAGGGGAAGGGGAAGGGGAGGGGAAGGGGAAGGGGAAGGGGAAGGGGAAGGGGAAGGGGAAGGGGAAGGGGAAGGGGAAGGGGAAGGGGAAGGGGAAGGGGAAGGGGAAGGGGAAGGGAAGGGAAGGGAAGGGAAGGGAAGGGAAGGGAAGGGAAGGGAAGGGAAGGGAAGGGAAGGGAAGGGAAGGGAAGGGAAGGGAAGGGAAGGGAAGGGAAGGGAAGGGAAGGGAAGGGAAGGGAAGGGAAGGGAAGGGAAGGGAAGGGAAGGGAAGGGAAGGGAAGGGAAGGGAAGGGAAGGGAAGGGAAGGGAAGGGAAGGGAAGGGAAGGGAAGGGAAGGGAAGGGAAGGGAAGGGAAGGGAAGGGAAGGGAAGGGAAGGGAAGGGAAGGGAAACCACTCCCAAAAAATTTCTATTGCTGGGCTTCTCTGCAGGCTGAGATTTGTGGCTTTTCATCAATTTTTGCCAAAGTTTTTATTTGCCAGTAGGAGGGCATGCAAAAGAAAAAGCCAAAGATCTACAGAAAGAGATGCCCTATGAGGCATTTTACCATCATCCATCCCATCTCCTCAGCCTGGGTCTGGTCCAGCCTCTGCTTCACCACCATGCACAGAATTAATTCCGTCCAGTTGCTCTTTCCCACTCTCCAAAACCTTTACACCCCTCACTTCCTGTCTTGCACCTTATCTGGGAGGAACTGAGAACACAAGAGAAATTATCTCAGCTTTCCAGGCTGTGACTGGGGCACCAGGACCAGAGGAAGAAATCTCAGGAAAAGCCCTGCTCAGTCCCTCCCTGTCTGTGCTATGCTCAGGGCAGGCAGAATATTTGGGATAAGAACTACAGATGTGGCAGGTTGATCTTTTTTTCATTAAAAAAAAAAAAAAATCAAATTTGAACACCTTTTCATGGGAACAGGAAAAGGCATATTCTGAGCCCTTAAGTAACTTTTAGACACAAGGGCCAAATGCAATGGTGCTAGAATTCATCAGGAGAGTTTCTTTCTTACTCTCTTATTGATAAAAATGCCCAGACTACTTAATTTGATTATTTGCCCAGCTAATTCAACATGGCATGGGAATTTCAGCCCAAATATTTAGGTTCAGTTATGTGTGTGGAAGATGAACTTATATGGGAAACTTCTAAGTGGAAATTGCACTTACCAACTCCTCCTAGGAAAGCCTGAAAAACGTCCCCCACTACTGCCTGATGGAAAGAGAATAAGGAACATTTTAAGAGAATTTGTGATGAACTGTATAATAATTGGAAAGGGCAATAACAATACCTGATAATACCTGGCAATAACTACAATGCCTTAAGATTGTAGGAGGGGTCCTAGGCTCTGCATGAAGCAGACACCTGACCCTGCTCTTGTGTGAGTGTTCCTGAGTGAGTCCTTGTGCTGCATCCCTCAATCTTCAGCCAAGACCAAGAGTGTTGCTTCCTCCTCCCCATCCAGGGGCTCAGCTGGCCTCACCCAGCATCATGACCCCACACTCAGCATGCCCCTCACAGTCCCTACCTCTCCACACCACCCACCAAACCCACATCCTCTCTCTTGACACCTAGAGAATGCTGTGGGTGTAAAGAGATTAAACCTGACCTTTTGGACATGACCAAGCTATGTGTGTCTAGGTATGGTGCACCTTAGCAAAAAAGAAAACAGAATAAATATTTGAATTTTTCAGTCTAGGGGTACTTAATCACAGTGCTCTCTGACTTTGTATCTCAGGTGTTCTAGCAAGCCCAACAAGGTGCCCATGGGAGTGGGGCATTTTTGCCCTTGAAAATAACCCTGGGACACACCACCAAGGTCTTTAGAAAAGAGTTTGTTTTAGATATTCAGCTGATGAAATTTGCTCTAGTGATACTCACTGAAGTCAGTGGGACATATCTGAATTACTGCAACAAGGAGATGACATCTTGCCCCAAGGGTTTTAGACTAATGGTGGTGATGGGATTGGTGCCCAAGCTATGTAATATAAAAAAGAGGATTGAGAGAAGAGGGGTCATTATGCTTCCCAGGTATAACAAGCAAACTCATCCTTTGGCAGCAGTGGGGTGAGAGAGGTGTGGCAGGAAAACAGTAGGGACTGGTCACCTCAGGGACCAGTCATCTCAGAGGAGTCACCTTGGTGCAGATCCCTGCCTGAACAATGCCACTGAAAAGGACAAGAAGGGCTGGATCAGAAACAACAGCTGAACAGTGCAGGATTTAACTACTGGTTTCTGCAGGAAGGGGGAAGAGGATGACTGTGGTTATGGCTTGCTAGTCTTGTAACAGCCTGCTGCTTTCTCAAATAACACGGAGTGTGCTCCTCCGTCAAGCAGGAGCCACCAAGCACCTGCTTCCCCTGTGCCTGCATCGGGAGGCTTGGCCAAACATAAACACGCAGGTGAAGAGGTTGAGATGATGAAAGACAATAGACCATTACCAGGGACTTAATGGTGTTGTAAAGGAGATAAATGTCTTTGAAGTAACACCCTTAAAACATGTGACCTTTGGGCTGACCTTTCCTTTCAGATTATGGTATGCAGATTGTTTTATACTGGCTAGAGCAAACAAAGCAAGCAGAGCCCATCTCAGCCCCTGTGATGGGAAAGTACTTGGATATCATATCCATTTAGGCAGCCTGTTGTTTACTTTAGCTTGCCAAAAGTAAAACTCAGTCACAATTACTGCATTTCAAGACACATATCTCACACTCCAAATAAAGCAAGTGTATTATTTTCACCAGTATTTCATTAATAAGACCAAATCCAGAAGACAGAGAGCCAAACCCAAACCATCCCTACAGTGATCATAGACTTTCTCTGTTTTATAAAAGCACTGTTATGATTGTATGTCACTGGAGCAGGACAGTCTGGAGGACTGAGGTGAACCTGAAGGGGTCACCACTAGAAAGAGCAGAGATGCTGGAAGCACAGTGTGTGAGGCTCTGATTGAGACTGTGAGAAAATAAGCAGAGCTTACCATTCCTCCTTTTCCAGCTGGGAGTATGCCAGCATGAATTTGCAGTTTTTCTCTATGTATAACCACAGCACTCATTTATGCGATTAAGATTGCAAGCTCTTTTAGTCACCAGCAGCTTTTCCATTTTGTGTTTGCATGGTGCTTGGTATAACAATGCTTCAAGCCACAGCTGGTGCCAAACACATAATAAATAAGGGTAAGAAGAAAGCTGCAAACGTTATTTGAAAGGTTGCATGCACACAGTCTTTGCTCCTCTATCCACTTTGAGAAAAAACAGAAAACTGGAGTTTTTCTGAATCCAGATGCAGGGAGCAATTTCTGATCTGCAGAGGTGAAGATGGGCACTACCGAGTGAGGAAAAGAGAACAAATACTGGCAACAGAGGTCCCTCACCCCTTTCAGCACCCTTGTAAAACAACTGAGTCAACTTTAAAGAATAAGGTCTGAAGATCCAAGCCAGCCTAGAGCTGTCTGCTATGGCAGATGGGACAATGAACATGCAAGGAATTGCTGGAGCTTAGAGAAGCTGGGCTGATTTGTGCATGCACAGCTGGAGGGGCAGCACTGGGAACAGTGCCAGGGCAGGGGTGGAAAGGGGGCCATGGTGGGCTGGGCATGTGGTGGTGCACCTTCAGCAGCCAGGAACAGACACCCATGGGACTTCCTGCAAGCCTCAGAATTGTGGAGGAGAATGGGGCTCACAGACCTGGGCAGCAAAGCCTCCCTCATCTGTTGCTATGCCTCTTCCCCTAGGTGTTGTCAGATGTCCTACATGCAGCTCCTGGCCACTCTGACCCCACTCCTGGAGCTATGTTGGGAGGCAGGAACTCCTGCACCTATTTGCAGCCACATGAATGCAAAACTCGAGAACGCGCCCTGTGAATAAGTGCTGCCAGGGAGCTTCCTGAAATAATCCTCTGCATTGTTGTCCCACCTTCCTCGCTGGGGCTGGGACATGTTGCAGCCCGCTTCATCCAGCTGGCCCGGGGTCATGCAGGGCCCTGGGGCAGGGCAGCCCCGCAGGGCAGACTGGGGTGTCTCTGTGGTTTTGCCTGTTTTTATTTGGCCCTGATTTTTTGGTGACCCAGTAGGCTCAGCACCAGGGCAGTTCTGGTTCCCCCTTTCAGAAAGGTGCCTGTGATTTCAGTTGTGGGAAGTAAAGGGAAGGTGATGGGTAGGACCAACACCTGGGTCCAACCTTAAAATCTTCTGAAGGGAGTAGGAAAGCAACTAAAATTACAAAATTGACTTGGTATTAGATTGGTCTAAGTAGAAAAAAATCTACAGGCTTTCTAAGAAACAAATAAAGGTGCTATATGGATTTGTATGTCCCAAGGACTTGATCCATAATTATTATATGCTTGGTGTATTTTTCACTAAGCTAGATTTTGTTTTCTCAAGCCTTGTAATTTAAACGTCTCTCAGCTGCAAATGGTCAGAGGTTAGGAGAGGGCTTGGAAGATGGCACTGTGTCTGCTTACCCACACTTATGCTGTCCCCTAAACTGTTCTTTGGGATATTGAGTTAGATGGCTCTTTGCCTAACGAACTTGGCTGCTCTTGAGTGCTTATAAAATATATCCTATGTTTGCATGTCATGGATTTCAAAGGGGTTTGGGTGGAATTTTGGTTTAGTTTGTGCTTTAATTAGCTGCAAACTTCAGCAAGCAGCAAAGCCAGTGGTATTTGCACATAATGCAAAATCCACGCTCAGACAGAGCTTGCTGCTGCTTTTAACCTTCCCAGTTGCCAGAAAACCTTCTCTGTTTGGGCCATAGCTGGAATCAGTGGGATGGTGAGGGTGGAGTGGGTGGGGGGCAGATAGGCCCCCCTCAAGAAGGGCACCTGGGCTGCGGGATTTTCTCCTCCAGAACCAAAACAGAACTCAACACTGGCATGTTTTTGACTCTGTGCCACAAACATTTGCACTCCACAGAGCTTTCTTAATTTGGCTAGATGGTATTTATCCACTCCTTGGGAGAGATGGCTGAGACTCCAGGCAGCTTGATTTATGCCAGTTGTTCAATTTGTGACAAATGCTGTCAACAGTTGTTCATTTTAATTACTGTTCTTGGGCCCAGATGTCTCAAAGATGAGCTCAGCACCACATAAATATAATAAATACAGACAATATTAGCAACTTAGCTTCCTTTCTACAGGAGGAGCATGGAGCAACCTACTACCCTTTCTTCCTTACATGTCTTTCCCCTGCCTGCCTGTCTTCAGCATGGCACTGGAAGCAGCAGTAGAAAGGGGAGGTGGATTACCTTTCCTTCCTGTTTGCTGGTGGGCTGCTCATGCCTGCTACTCCCACACTAATATCACACCTTGATTTTTTCATCATGTAGGTACACGTCACTTTTCCCAGACCCCACCAGAGCAAACCCTCTGGCCTCCACAGCAGAGCTGCTCCTGGTCCCCCACGCTTTTGGCACAAATGGGAGAAACAGTGGAAATAGCAGAGCTCTCTGCCCATCTCTGTTCTCTCCAGTATTACTAGAGACCATTGTACCAAAAGGGAAACTATAATCCTAAAAACATTTTTGCAGGACCACTTTCTCAAGGCCTTTGTTCTCTCACTGAGTATACAACTCACTGTATGGAGAGCTTTTTTCATGAGAGGTTCAGTGTCTTCCTCATCCTAGCTGGAGCTGGGCTCAGAGAAGTGGCCTTAAGGTGATTATTAGTCCCAGGTCATGCATCCCCCTGTCACCTGTGCTGGACACCCCATCACTCCCGCAGGCTGTTCAACACTTCTTGGAAAAGGTCACAGGGATAGGGACTTGGGTAAAACTCAGGAGGGATGAATACAACCCTATATCCTACCCCAGCTGTGGAAAGGCTTGTTTTCCTCTGCTTCCTCCAGGATAGTGGATGTTGTTCATAAAACTTGTTTAAAAGTATCCAAAGCCACAACTGGGATTCCAGTGCCTGTACATAATTAATAAGCAATATGGGCAATTTAATGTCTTTATTGTAATTATCAGCTCAGAGTAGGAATTCTTTCAAGACCATTAGGCCATGTAGGCAACATTAGAACCTAAGCAAATTATGAGCCAGGTCCTTGTTTACCTTGTGAAACCTCTTATATGTTAATTTTGTACCTTGGCACTTTATTAATTTTTTACCACCGACTCACACAAAAGAATTTTCCCATGTAATTGCAGAAAGCACTTCAGACAGCTCCTGCCTTTGGCTCTTGCCTCGTGTCTCCACTTGCACAGGAAGCAAATACTGTCCTCTACCTGGCAGGGGTGGGGTTTTACATGCTTGGCCTCCTCCAAGTGGGGTCAGGGTCAGTTCCAGGGAAGTGAAATCCATGATCATCTGAAGAAATACGCGTGCATTGAGAGCCCAAGCCCGTATGGCTCCAGGTGCTTTTTTGGAAGGACTGGTGATGTTTCCCATTGTGAGTGTCTGGGGCTGTGGCTGGAGGACTCAGATGATGTGCTTCTGCCCATGGGTGACAGCCACCCCACTGCCCTACCCGGAGCCCTCCAACATCACGTGCCATCGGCACGCACATTCTGGGGATGAGACCTGGAATGTGACACCCCGGGATCTGGGGCCAGCTGGAGGTGGGAGGACAGAGCCGGGAGCGCGTTATGCCGCTTGTAATCACGCTGGACACATACGGTTATGTTTAAGTGCTGGATGTCTGCTGGCTGAGGAGGCCGAGGCAAGACTGGACTTGATTAGACATAATGACAAAAATGGACCAACTGTTGCTGAGAAAGCCTCTGCAGCAAAGTATTAGCTCTTTGTTATTGAGATATTACTGTCTGAGGCTTCACTGCTTTCAACTCCCCATCGTTATCTTTACAGACTTCCACTGCACTTTAAATAGGTTCCCAAGTTCAGCTCTTTGCCCTCGGCCATAAATTTAACACACTAAATATTTTCATCTGCTGTAGAACACACCACCCTGTGGAACTTGTTACTTCATGGCAAATAAATACAGCTTGAAAACAGCACACGCTTTTGAAAAATTTTTTCAAAATTATAACCCTTCTCACCCTAAAAATGTTAAAAATCAACTTTTTTTTTTCCAGTGTCTGAGTTAATGTATATCTTTTATATCTTTTATTATACAGTCAGTACTGACAGTACTCCTCTGTATCTAAACATAATGGATAAAAAAGTAACAAGTTAAATCATTATTTAAATGTTTATTTATTTATTTGCCATTAAAAGATACAATACATGTATTTATTTTTCAGGCTTCATTTAATATAATGGTTTTGTATATGATTACATTTATCTGCCTGTGCTCATACCTAACAAATACATCAACATATCTTCTGTTGTGACTAAATATTTTTATATTATCTTTAATATGCCTGGGTTATTTATATTTGTTCAAAGGTACCAGCAGAAATGTGGATTTCTGTGCAAAATTTCATACAGGGCTAAATAACTCTCATAAAAATCATTAAAATATATAACTTAGTTATTTGATCAAATTAGTGGAGATTTTACTTAAGTGAGAGTGACCCTGAGAGTCTTGCCTTTACAGGCAACTGCAGTAGCTTTTAATCTTTGTGCATTATATAAAAACCTGCTGAAGACTCTGTACCTTCACAGCTGAGCGTCCTGAGATTTATGGAGGCAGAGGTAGAGCAGGCAAGAAGCAACATGCCTGTACCTAATGGTTAGGGGACTTCACTGAGGGATTTTACATGAAACAGTAGCTGGATAAAAAACAGTGATAGACATAGAATCACAGAATAATTTCGCTTTGAAGATACCTCTGGAGGTCATCTAGTCCATCCCCCGCTCAGAGCAGGGTAAACTTCAAAGTGAAATACAACCTCAAGTTAGATCAGGTAGTACAGGGTCATAACCAGCTGAGGTATGAGTATCTCCATGGACAGGGTTGCTCCTGGGTGTAGACAGCAGAGCAGCCCTGCTCAGATAACTACTCTACAAAAGTCATGCTTTTTGCTCAGTTTCCCCCCAGCCCCATGACTCTGGTTGTGCAACGCTGCAGTTTCTACACAGACCTACAGGCCAGAGAGAGATGAGGGTACTCGCTTGAAATGTGGAAATGTGGTTTAAAATCCCCTCAGGCAGAGGAAGCCTCAAACCCTGCCTTGAATGGTGGTCCATCTGCTGTGGCCAGAAGTGCCACCGACCACAGGCTTTCTTGTATTATTGATTCAAGTCCTGTGTCTGTTGCTAAAAGCATTCGGATGCTGCTTCACCCCCTCCCAGCAGCTGCACTCACTCAGGGGAGTGTCCCAGTCCAGCCCCATCCCTGTCCCTGCGTGGGGGCTCCTGCAGGCCAGTGCTGCTTCTCCCCATGGGCAGCTTTGCTGCTGGATCTCGGCAGATAAGGGGCTTGGTCTGGTGCAAGCAAGGCAAAAGGCATCCACTCAGAGGGGGCTGCTCCCCTCCCTCTATTTCTGAGTCAAAAAGATGTCCCCATGGTTTTAATCACTGAGGAATGAATTCAGACAGCAGTGGGGTGCTTTGGGACAAAAGGTTTTTATCTTCATTGTTTGGGGATGGACTCCCTTGCTCATGGTAACCACGGGAGAGAGCGCTACTGTTCAAGCAGCAGAGACAGCAGGCTCCTCCTGTGGCCCTGGGGCAGTGCTGGGGGGAGACCAGTGGTGTGAGGACCTTACAAACCCCCTATTACCACCTGCTAGAGCAGGTCCTAGCCTAGAGGTAGAGACCAGGCAGCAGCTTTCATCCCTGCTCCACAGTGAGCACAGACAGATCCTCAGCCCAGTGGACACAAGCAGCAGCAGGACTTCAATCAGAGGAGATGATGCCAAAGTGAGTTTAGTCCTCTTAGCCATTCTCCTGATATGGCTGAGAGTATATCAGTATATATTAAAAGGCAGCCTTAAAATGCCCATTTATACATTTCCCATGTTACTCAGGATTTCACGGTCACAGTTTTTGTATAAATACTGTTAGGAAACTGCTTATGCATTTTAGAAAAGAATTAGACAACAGTTGTTAGAAAAAAACAGGGTCACTAAGCAACTTATAAAATGGGCATAAAACAAAATAATTATAATGCATAACTTTGAACATAGATCACAGAATCATAGACTCAAAGGTTATCTAGCCCAACTGTTGACCACCACCACGTTCATCATTAAACCATGTCTCAAGTGCAATATTTGTGTGTGTTTTGAACACTTCTGGGGATGGTGACTACATCACTTCCATGGGCAGTCTGTTCTAATGTTTTACAACCCTTTCCTAGTATCCAGTCTAAACCTCCTCTGGTGTAACTGGAGGCATTTCTTCTAATCCTGTCCCTTTTTACCTGGGAGAAGAGGGAGAAGAGGCTGACTCCCACCTCACTACAACCTTATATCAGGTACTTGTAGAGAGTGATAAGGTCTCCCCTGAGTTTCCTTTTTTCCCAGGCTAAACCATTCCATCTCCCTCAGCCACTCCTCATAGGACTTTTGCTCCAGACCCTTCATCAGCTCTGTTTCCCATCTCTGGACATGCTCCAGCTCCTCAGTGTCCTTCCCGAATTGAGGGCCCAGAACTGAACACAGCACTCCAGCTGAGGTCTCACCAGGGCCATCACATAATGTTGTGCCTTACCCAGATCCCTGATGCTAGCAGTGTTGTTTTCTGGACTGAGCTTCCTTTACAGACCCCCACAGCAGCCAAGGTTGGAGCACCAACACAAATCTTTATTCCCCCCTACATTTTCCCCACATTTTTCCATAAGGAGCAGTGGGACCACAGCTGTCCCCACAGTGATTTCTACATGCCCAGTTAAATATGGATATTCCAACCTTCTGTAGCTACCATCTACATCCCTTACCTCAGTCTGCACCCTAATGCTGCAAGATACAGAAATCAGGTCTTAGCTTGGCCATGTCCACACTATTTCCTGCCTTTCATTTGTCCTGTGGCATGTAACGAGTACTCAAACACAGAACTCTGCAAAGGATCATCTGGGGCTAGGTCCATGTCCTCCTCCTGTGCAGCTCCTGCTTTGGTTATCGGCACCACAGAGATGGTGGCAGTGCAGACCAAAACTCCAGGCAGGGAGAGACAAAGTAGGTGATTCCCACATCTGCCCCCAGGTTCAGCAAGCACAACTGAACATGGAGTGTGCTCCCTCTGGGGAAGGGGTCCCACAGAGATAATGGTATGGAGGTGTTTTGCAGGGATTAGGTCCTATTATAAATGTATAAATTATATTATATATTATAATTTGATACATCATGTATATATAAATATACATTGTATTAATATATGTCTGTATGCATATAAGCTATTACTGTTAAATAGCTAATATTATATAGATATATAATATTGTATATATTATTCTGGTGTTGAACAGGAACTGAGACAAGTGTTTCTGAACCTGGAACACATTCTGCTCATCATGCTTCAGTGCCACAGGGCTGCTCTGACCATGATCCTGCTGTTGGGAGTCGATCTACAGGGTTCACTTAGAAATGAAAGCAGAGCCTTTCCAGAAAGAAGGCTCTCCTGGAGCACAGAACAGTGTCCTTCAATTCTGTGGGCTTGTAGTCTAAAGGATGGGAATTTTGTGCCTGGCTGCAGGGTAATTTTGCTGTGGGATATTTCAGAAGGCATCCTTTTGAGTGGAGATTGGATTTCCCATAGGGAAGAAGTCATTGATTTAGAATGAGGGATTTTCTGTGTATAGTGTGTTTCATTTATTCTTTATCCTCAAATGGTGAAGGTTGAAATGGCATGGAGGCAGTCCCCATTTGGGAGTTGGGGCCAACAAGGCAATGATCAGCCAAGGACTGCTCAGCCCCAAGGTCTGCATTGGACCAGGAGGGAGGAAGGCAGAGAGCAAATCACCCCAGAGCCTTCATCCCACAGAGAAACCCTTCAAGGTCCCTTCGAGGCACAGACAATGGTCACACACGCACAAAATAGTGTGCACAATAGCACCATCTGGTGACTTTGGCCATCAGATTGTATTTCCATGGCACCATATTACCCAGGGGACAATTTCCTCTCCAGTGCCTGGGCTGCTGCTCTCCATGCTCTTTTCATAAAATCAGTGGTTTCAGTTCTTCTGCAGAATCAAAAGCAGTAGACATGGCAGAGCCTTTCAAAACCACTCCTGCCAATCTCCCATGTTGTTGCTGGTGTGATCCTGAATTTTAACATTCTTATATTTCAGTAAAATTTGGGTTACTTTCTTCTTTTTCTGTTTGTTAAGTATCTGGCATATATAGCACTGCTATCAGATGGTAGGAGAAGTCTTACAGGCCAGTTATGAAATGAAGCATTTTTCTGGCTTTCCTGATGGTTTGTTCCTATTTCTTGGAAGCAATGAACACACATTCCTTCAGGTCAACAATCCCACCCTGATCATGCTCCACTGCTTCTTCCACTGCCACTAACTCAATATTCCAAAGAAAATCCCCCACTCAAGAGTAACCTTTGTGGGAAGCCAACCATGTTGTCACCCTTTTTGGCTGGCATATATAAAAGTCTTGAAGTAAGCAGTAAGAAGACAGAAACACAGCCCAGAATTACCACAAAGCATAAGTGCCCAAAGTATGTCCTGTTTCCTCTGCCTCACCTATTTTTTATTCCTTGTTGCATGAGAAAACAAGCAGTGACAGGAAGTTCTTTTTCATACTCCAGAAAGCATTCTGAGGGTCTTGGTTGGTTTGAGGCAGCACTGAAATAAAACATATAAGCCCAGAAAACCTTCATCCAAAGCAGAAGGAATTCTATTTACGGATTCCTCTTCTCAACCAGCTGAGAGTGATGCTTGCTCATTGCTCTCTCCATGACACATGCCTCTCCTTGGCTGCCTGCCAGTGCCTGCACATCACATTACAGTCATGCTGGTGGCAAAGGTGTCCCATATACCCCTTCCACTCTGCTCTCCAAACCCCTCCTGACTTTTTGTCTTGAGACATCCAGCACATGGAGTACCTGTCAAGATCTGCCTTTCCTAGAGCAGCTCAAGGGCAGGTCAGCTCCAGACTTTACACAGCCTCGTGAGCTTTGGCCAGCTCTCTTTGTGTGGTTGGTTTGTGCTGTACCAGCAAATTAATAGACACGTGCACTGTGATGTATTCACTCTGTACTACAAAGTCATCTTACAAGGATGTCTAATGTTACAAAGTCATCATTACAATTACATAAATATATGTCATTGTAAATATATCAATACAATTACATAAATATATATATTACATAAATATATGACTACTTGTTAGGTTATTTTGAAATATTCTGTTTTGATAGGACAAGGAGTAATGGTTTTAAACTAAAATAAGGTTGATTTATATTAGATCTATGGATTAAGTTGGTTTTTTTTACAAAGGGAGTGGTTAAACACGTTACAGGTTGCCCCAAGTGGCAGTAGATGACCCATCCCTAGAAACATTAAAGGTCAGATTGGATGGTGGATCTGAGCAATCTGATCTAGTTGAAGATGTCCCTGCTCATTGCAGAGGGGTTGGACAAGGTGATCTTACAGGTTCCTTCCACCCCAAACTATTCTATCATCTATTATCAGACACAATTGAAATGGCACTCACCTTTCCTTTGTAGATGAACAAAGCATATCTTGAGATCAGTCTTATCTGCTGTTTCTGCTATTTTGATTATGCACTTGCTTAGAGTTTGATACACAGAGGAGAAATCGTTGCCAGAATTAATCCAGAAATTAATACTAAGACACAGAGTTTCCAGTCTAATTACATATGCTGGATATGCTCAAAGAGCTGGGACATTCTTCATGACCAGTTTGTTGTCCCTGTGGTTTTGGAATGCCCTGATCCCCTGAAGGCCTAACTCTCTGCACATCCAGCACAGATCAGTGCCACCAATTCAGGAACACTCTGGCTTCTTGCAGAGAGAAATGCTCAGATGGAAATCTGTGGCTTCTTACCCCAGCTGTCATTTTGTCCTGTGCTGAAATGTCCCTGAACATTCAGGTTGCATCCGTTCTAGCAACACAAACACAGCCAGGGCAGAGCTACAGCACTGGCACATGGTGGTCCAGACATTTTCAGCATAGGGCTGGCTGGGCCCCCCACCCTGCCCCAAGCTTGGCAGCTTTTCCCTCCTCTGCCTATACTGTGAACAAAGGTAGAATGTGAAAATGGTATTTTTAAATTAAGGTGATTTTCATTTTGTGAACTTTAATTTTGAAACACTAAGATTTCCACTGGATTTTTTTATAGGTGAGTCCCAAAATGCATCCTAGTTATATATTTTATTAAATAATTTGTCATTTTTAGTGCTTCTGTAAGTTAAGATATGAGATGAAGTGTGTATCCCTTCTGGCTACAGTAGAAGCAAGCTTCTACTGGAGAAAGAATCACTTGGGTGTCTGTTTTTATCAAATTCCTTTTCTTGTATAATATTTTAAAATTAGATCGGCAATTTTTTTAACCCCATTCTTCTCCCCACATAGGCATCATGTCCCATGCACCTTACCAGCAGCTGAGGGCTGCTGCAAGGGCCAAGAAGGAAAACCTGGCTGTGAAGTATTACCTTAAACATAATTTGCTTCCTTGTATTTCCTAAGTGTGTGCTTTGTTTCAAAACTTGAGGAAAAGCCAGCTTTTCACTCAGGAAAAAAAGACTGAGAAAGTGCTCTTAGTGAAGGTGGTCAACACATAGATTGAAGATAATATCTCCCCAAGCCTTGCTGGCTCAGCTGCCTGCAAGGGCTCATACCACAGCATTTCCAGAGAGGAAGGAGAAGTAATATCAACCCCTCTTGCTGAAACAGCTTCACTTGGGAAGGAGTTGGGAAAGATCATTTGGACCACAGGGAAAGAGCAAACGAGTTCTCTCAGCCTTAATCATCTGCCCAGAGAGGGACTTTGAGGGTCTCATTTTTGCCCTAACATCTATAGTTACAGTCCCTGGAATGACTATTTAACATGCAACAATTAACTGGTTACCAGAGCACGGCTGTGACCCTCCCCTGGCAAACTCCCGTGGAGCACAGCAGGTGCAGACAGACATGGGCCACATGGCTGGAACAACATCCAGCCTAGGAGAAATGCCAAGCTCCTGTAGCCTGCCAAATGGATGTGAGGTGCTCTTCAACAAGCTGGTGCAGAGTTTTAGGTGCCTCAGGGCTTGGTAGATGCCAGAAAGAAAAGTCCTTTCCCAAGCTTCTGCCTGACCCTGGTTTTTCAAGCCAAGCCCAGTTCCTTAGCCCCAGGCTCCACATTACTTCCATGTCCTGTTGGCAGAAGGCTGCACAGCAGTGACACCTCTGAAGGAAGCTCTAAACAAGGCCCCTGGCCTCATCCCATGCCCGGGGGGCCTCTGTGAGCAGATTGCCCATCCCACTTTTACTGTCTGAATCCACTGTGGCGGCCAGGGAGGGACCTTTCACCTCTTCCAGCCTGTGTTGAAGCTCAGGTCCAGGAGCCTCACTAGACGCAGAGGTCAGTGACCACGAGGCTGCCTCTGGCAGGAATGGATGGACTCCTTACCCTAGATGGCCAATGTCACTGCATGCTGTCACTGCCAGAAGGTGGCTGCTATGGCAATCAAGACACAATGTGTGCCTTCTAGGGCCGCCCCAGTGCTAGCCTTGAGTTAGGAGCACACTGGCATAAGGATGTTAATTCACAACATGATTCCAACAAGAGCTAAATGCTTTATTAACACTTTATTCTTTTGGGTCAATATGACACTTTAAGGGTGTTTTTTCCTCTGCAGAAAAGTGGACCTAAAAAATAAATGGAGCTTAAATGTTTTCTTGTCTGCCGTATTTTGGTCTATTAGTTTTAATAGGACATTTCAGCAGTGACAAGGGACAAGAGAGTGATGACACCAGGCTAGAGCCCATCTGTGTCCACAAAGAGCTCACTTTGTCCAGTTCCTGGTCCCTAGCACACCAGCCTGCCTCTCCAGCCTCCTTTCTTTCCTTCACAGCCAGCCCCTGACTCTGCCCTCAGGCATCAGAGACTCACCTGCTGAATATGAGTCAATGAAACCTCTGCCAGGTCTTCTCACCATCTTATTATCCCTTATTTGTCACCTGTTTCACCTCCTGGTCCTTAAACACAGGGTTTGCAGAGTTGCTGTGGTCCTTACTCAAAAGAAATTGGGTTTTTTGAGGTTTTTTGCTAAAGCATAATTGCTAGCATGGCTGCCTCAGAGGAAAAGGTGAAGAGGATTCTATATTTAGCTGTGTGCTCTCTAATGTGTTTTGTGAGAAGGAGAGAAGAGAGAAGGAATATCTAAAAGGGACAACAGAAACCAGGCATAAGAAGTGAAAGAAAATTCCAGGATACAAGCAGAACAATTCTGAGACATGCTAGAAGAAAATGCTAGAGGTATATACCAAGGAGAGGATTTTTGATGCTAGAAATATGGTCCCTGTGGCAGAATCACTGATGGACATGTACAACTGATTCAGTGTGAAACACACAACTCTGGAAGCATACATTCCTTTGACTCCTTTCAAGGATTTTGAAATATGAGAATTTTCTCCCCCTCTCCCTGTGTTGAGTATGGCTTAACTCTCAAATCCTATCTTGTCTTTACAATTTGCTCTTTAAGAATAATGGATAAACACAAGCTTGTTTCACAACAGGAAGCAGCTATCTTGCATCCAGGACTGATGTGAGTAAAGTGCTCCAGTCTAATTGCACCTTATCCTTACCATGGAGTTCTGCTGTTCCCAGCACAACCAGTCCAGAGAGAGCCCAAGTAGAACCTAATAGGAAAAGATGCTGTCAGGACATTCTTGGTGGGGTTCTCAGCTTACTTGAATGTAAATGCCTGCTTCCTCAGGAGACAAACCAGGCAGATAGACAGTTCTTAAAGGTGAGCAACAAGGCCCACTCTTCCCGGGGACTTGGGCAGTGAGGACATGCTGTGGGTATTGGGTTGGTGGCCCACAACAGGTGGGTTTTGAGCGCAGTCTCACCTGTATTGGCCTGGACCACAGCAAGGAATTGCCTCCTGCTGTTCAGGATCTATCCTGGGGGGAGAGCTGATGGGTCTGTCCCTGCTGGTAATTTGTGGCTGCTTTTATTTTTGCATATGCCACCCAGGCATCCTGCAAAGCTCTGCTCTCTTTTTTGTTGTTTGGGCTTTTTCTATTTTTTGGTTTGGTTTGGTTTGGTTTGGTTTGTGGAGGTGGGATTTCAGGGTTTTTTCCCCCCTTCCCCTTCCCCTTCCCCTTCCCCTTCCCCTTCCCCTTCCCCTTCCCTTCCCTTCCCTTCCCTTCCCTTCCCTTCCCTTCCCTTCCCTTCCCTTCCCTTCCCTTCCCTTCCCTTCCCTTCCCTTCCCTTCCCTTCCCTTCCCTTCCCTTCCCTTCCCTTCCCTTCCCTTCCCTTCCCTTCCCTTCCCTTCCCTTCCCTTCCCTTCCCTTCCCCTTCCCCTTTCCCTTTCCCTTTCCCTTTTCCCCTTTCCCCTTCCCTCTCACCCGCTCTTTCCCCTTCTCTCTCCCGTTCCCTTTTTTTTTTTCTTTTTGTGTATCTAAGGATTTGTCTTTCAAAGTAAGCTGAAAACTGAATCAGGGAAATGTTGCAAAAGAGAAAGTCCAAAGAAAACATTGGGGCAATAAAGAAGACCCGGCTGAGAGAGAAACCACGAATGAATAAAGGATTTTATACCTGAGTTTCACACCTGAGTTACTTCTGTCTCAGGATGAGGGAAGTGTGGCTTCTCCAGCGAGAAGGTAGCAGCAGGGTGGCTGGGGGTGATTCCCCAGCAGCTGGGGCTGCAGCAGGGGCAGAGTCACCTCTCCTGACACTGGGTGTCCTGAGGGCTCAGCCTTTCCCCCCAGTAGCACCTCAGAGGTGCAGTGAGGGTGAGAGGTGCCTTTCTCAAAGCAGAAATACCAGACATCCTCCACCTTGGAAGGGGGACAAAGGGTCAGAGGAGAAAGGCTTGTCCATGAGAAGATAGAAACAGTTCAGTTTTCTTCATGCTTCTGCTCCTGCAGGACTGTGTAGTGAAAAATACTGGGCTACACTAAACACTCAACTTTTCTGTAGTTATAACAATAGAAAAGGCAAATTCCTGTGATTTGCTTATAAACAAAGTGAATTCTTTTACAGTGCACCTTTTTGACAAGTCAGGAAAATGTAGCTTTTATCTAATGTACACCCTCTGCCCCCCTCACCCCATGCACCATACATACTTTCTGAATCCCAGACAACTCACAGATATCAGTACAAAGATGAAGGTAAATCAGTCATTACTTGCATGGCTAGGGGGCATCTGATGTAAAGTGCATTCCCTGGGTTTTGGGTTATGGTTTGTAATGAAGTGCAGAACACTTTCATCTCCCATTTCAGCCCATCTGCGGCTTCAGTTGACAGGACAAAATGTGGCACAACAGAGCCAGACAATAAACTATTGTACATTGGAACAGGAAGCAACAGGTAGTGTTTAGAGGAATTAAATTATTTTTGGATCTGATACTGATAATCAGTTTAGGCGAGGGGTATCCAGTGCAAATTTATACAACATTTTTAAAAGACTGGGAGCACTCAAGAAACAGATAAGTTAAAGTGCAGTATAAATGAACCATTCATGAACTCTGAGACTTCCTTGCCTGCAAACAAAGCACATGAGAACAGACCTTCTTGCCTGTCATCCTGGACTTTCTTTAATCAACAGTTGTGAGCCATTCTTGTACAGCATGTCTGACACTGATGAAACAGCTTTGTGCCTTTTGCAGAGGAACAGAGAACATATTAATATGTCATTCCCGGAAATACAAAAAATACTGGATATCATTCTATCTTCAAAAATCTGTATTTCATCCAAATGATAATGTGAAACCTTCACATGACATTAATCTATTTAAAACTGAGGCACTGGAAGTCAGTCTAATGTGCAGCTATTTAAAACAGCTGCTAGAGTAATGCTTATTTAATTAAGCTAAGCTTTGTGACATCCTAGATGTCTGTGGAATGGTTCCCATCCAAAGCCATGCCACTTTTTGAAAGTAGCCACCGTAGATGGGCCAGAGGTCCCACCACCTGTTCTAGGCAAAAAATGCTGGAATCACAGTGGTGCGGGTCAGTAAAGTTCTCTGCTCTCATGCTGTATATTCATATATAGAAAATGCCTGGCTCTGCAGCCCTTGCTTCAGGACTGCTTGGCAGGACCCCTCCCCTGCAAGGCTGTGCTGGGCACTGTCACCGGTCAGGCAGCTGAAGGGGAAGCAGCACTGACAATTCCTTTGCAAAAAAGCAGGGGATAAGAAAAAAAACAGGCTCCTCCTGGTTATCTGGTAAAAGCAATAAAGGGCTTTCTACAGCTGTCAGGTTGACCCAGGGAAATCTACCAGGCAGCATCAACTCGACCCTGTTTTCTGTCCCAAAGCCAAAGAGCTGACACGTCAAAACCTTGCTGTCAGCTCCTGCTTCAGCCCAGATCTCTGTGGGGGCTGATCCTGCAAGGTGCTGAGCACCTCTGGGCAGAACTCTGGAAACCCTTTTGTCCATGAGAAAGTATTATTTGCAGTCAATGGGGCCCACCCTGGACTGTGTTCCCATTGTGCCCCTTTTCACTGTCATTCTGCAGTGTTTGCACTTCATACAGGTGTATTTTCTATGGGGTGTGTCCATCTGAGGTGCCCTGTCACCTGCTCAAGGCAAAGCATTCACCTAGAACTACATAAACAGACTTAAGTCAAGGAGAAAGCAGCTCTAGCATCTATTCCATCTAGCCCCAAACAGCTATTGCAAATAAGGAGAATATTTGTTTGTGTGTGCAGTTCTCATCTGGCCTGGCCCTAAGACACCATCACTACACGTATGAGGAGGAAGTTTGTCAGAACTGAGCTTATGCTGTTGGGGATACTGAGAAATGATGGGAAATCAAGGGCAGATGTAAAAAAACAGTGGGAATTTTTTTAAAGAATGCAGAAAAAAAAAATCAGATCTTTTCTGAGGATCTGTTGTACCATGTCTGAAGACATCCAAGGGTAAAAAAAAAAAATTAAATTCTACTTCAAGTGAAAATATTAACTCAAACTTTGACATGGAGCTCTTAGTAACGTCTTCATTTTATATAATGTAAGCACATATGCCACCACAGAGCTATTCATTTCCATGCACAGAAACTTTTGAAGGCACAGCACCAGCTGCTTAAATATGTCTATAATTATTCACGCATTAACACCTACTGAATTAGCAGCATTAGCACCTACTGAATCATCTTGTGTGCATTTAAATAAATTAAGGCTGGGATTCAGTAGCCCTGGCCTGGGAGTCTGTACTTGCTGGAGTTATGGATGCAGTGCTGCTTGACCTGCAGAGCAGGTGAAAGGTGTTGCAAATGCCTTCTTGAAAGAGCCTGTCCTCTAATTGGCAGCAGCGCAACCCATCAGGCAACGGTGGCTGGCACTGAAATCTATTTTCTCTAAATCTTTGTTTTTGTTTCAATTGAGGGAGATTCTTATAACTCCCCGGTTTTTTTTGGGGTTTTTTTTGTTTTTTTTTTTAATTCCTGCACTCTTCTTGCTAGGCCCCATTAGGAAACTCACAGTCCTCCATCTGTCTCAGAGCTTATTTTATGTGGAAATATTTCAAAACTCTCACAGCTCTTGTTCAGTCCCATACAATTGAAAGAAGTTCAAAGTTGGGCAGGGCACCAAGTCAGCAGACATTAATAACATTACTTGCAACCATTCAAAACCTGTCATTTGTTAAGTCTGTCCCTCTCGTTCCAACAGGCATAAATCATGTGTATAAATGAGCTCCTACCCACAAAGGAGAGTTGATTTTAACATCTAAGCCTGCGCTGTCACCATCAGGATTTTTTCTTTCCACTATTTTGAGTCCAAGACCAGAAGGAAGGTGACTCAGTGCAAATACACCTCAGGAACCTTTTGAGAAAAGTTAAGCAACTTCTGCATGAAAACTTCAGCCCTTCCCACACACATCCAGCGTAACAGAAGCATCCTTCACGTCCCACTGTGGGCACCTGCATCACTCAGTCAGGGAGAGGAGCTGCCCAAGGGGAGGGCAGTGGGTGTCCCTGCTGCCTGAGCAATGATGGGGCTCTGGAGGCACCATCCTCCCACACAACCTATCTCACTCTTGCCACCTGCTCTGCAAGCACTGGAAGGTCTGTGTCCAGTGATGTCCTTCTGCAAAGGAGTTGCCAAATCTGAAGAGAAAGTAAATCTTGACACCACCACACCAAATTGCCATGGGGCTGAGGGCTGGTGCTTATAGAACCTCCCCCTCATCAGGCAAGCCCTCATCCCTGCCCTCACCCTTCCCTTCAGGCACCACCATGCTGCTTCCTATGAGATAGCCTCCCAGGCATTGGGCACTGACCTCACAAATTGAAACACAAGAAATTTCATTAAAAACATAAGAGAAAAACATTTTTTGTGAAGGGCAGTCCAGAACTGGTACAGGCTGACCAGGGAGGCAAAGTCTCCATCCTTGTAGATATTCAAGGTCGGCAGAGCACAGGCCTTATCAACCTGCTGCAGCTGATGGTGTTGGAGCAGGGGTTGGACCAGACAATCTCCAGAAGTGCCTGTCAGCTTCAGATATTTTTCCATACTGTGACTGTGACTTTGCCTCCCAGCTACCCTCAGACACTGTATTTCTGCTGTGTGTCTCCCAGCTTTAATACGTCTTTAGTTCAAACCACCTTGTTGTGGCCAGAAAATGTCCTCTACTGTACTGTGAGGCAACAGCCCTGAGAGCACATTCGCCCTGGGCAGGAGTGCCTTCTACCCTGCAGGTCATGGGAGGAGAAGAGGCATCCTTCCCTCTTCATGCATTTCTGTATATTCCTCGCTAATGTCTGGCGCCCACAGCTAGGGCTGGAGACCAGGCTCTGGAAGGAGGTGGTGCCCAGGACTGTGCACAGCTGCAACCCTGCACCACCGTCATCTTCCCACACACACAGCACATATGGCTGTAGATGATCATGGCAAGTGTTGTCCCAACCACAGGCTTCCTGCCATGAGAAATTAGAGTGACTGGGATATTGTAGTTTTCTGGGACAAGCCATTACAAAGAAGCTCTTTAGAACATATTCAAGGTTTTTGTGCTCAAGTAGGCCTGAATCACTCTAGCTGGCATTTTTTGTTCATACTTTCACTCATTATGAACTCAGGGATTTGAATTTTATTTAATCTACAAAAACACTGAAGCATGATTTTTGATTCAACAAAAGTTGCAGAATCTTGCTTCCTAGAGATATTCATTTTTATATCTCTGGAGCTAGGCAAAATGACTCCTCTAGTTTATGAGTTAACTAAGAAAGTGCTAAACCAAATCCTATGTGTCACAGTAAAATTCAGAGACTGTTGTCTCCAGCATCCTTCTCAGAGTCATAATGCATCCTCTGGAATCCTCACATCAGTCTGCTTCTGCTGACAAGTTTCAAACCAATTAGAAGTTTCATTCAGTCACAAGTTGCTTGGGTTCCTTCCTCCTAGTGAATAATCTCATGTGCAATACAGCAATCAGGCTATTAAGAACCTCAGCAAAGCCTTTGCTGATTTAAAATTATGCACCTAAGTGGCTTCCCAAGATGGTGAAATGCTTTGTAGATGCTGCCTTCAACAATTTTCAATCTAAGGCTTGCTCCTTTGCCTTTTTGGGAAACTTCCAGACATTGCTCTCATTTTTTTGCGAAGCCTTCAGCTCATATTTTATACCCTCTTTTAATTCCTTCTCTGACATCTCCAGCTGCTTCAAGTCTTAATTCCAACTGCAAAGTCTGTGGGTCTTGTTTTAGACCTTGTCTGTGATTTTTTGTTTCCCTAATTCCAGACAAGTAATTTTGATATCTCCACCATTTAGTTCTTCTCAGTTCAATGACACCATGAGCTCCCAACCTTTTTGCCATGATTTCTTTTCTGCCTGGCCCCTGGTTGTGCTTCCCAACCCAGGCATTACAGCGAGTTCTGCTCATTTCAGCTAAGAAAAGTGGATGGTGGAATGAGGGATTTCATTGACATAATCCCACTCAATTAAAAAAATAAAATAGAGAAAACATCTTCTACATCACATAGGACTCAAAATAGCAAGATACAATTTTTTAGCTATTTCTATCCCCCATTCCCAGGCAGTAGTCTACTCCAGGATCACATTACAAACACTTCCCTCTGGCCGTCTAGCTGAACTCTGCCAGTTTTGCCTGCTTTTCTGCTGGCCTGGCTTCATTTTTCATGTCATGGTTCTACCACAAGTAACAGTCAGTCACTGGCTGCCTGCCCCCAGCGAAACCTCTCTGCCCACACAGCTTCCCTCCCACCAACCCTGCCTGCTGCCCACTGTTTCATTGATGGATTTTTTTTTGTTTGTTTTGCTTGTCATATACTTGCAATGAGTTTTCCCGTTTCTTAGAAGTAATGTATAGGATGATTCATGTTGCTTGTGTTGTGAGTAAGCCCAGGAAATGTCCCTGGGTGAGCAGTACCTTTGCCATCAAACAGCTGTACCCAACATACCCCCTTTCCTACTACATCAGTGGAGGAGGAACTGCAGGATGCTCTCAACCACAGACAGCAGTGGTGTCACCACCTTATCTCAGCCATCCTGAGAGTTTCTACTTCTACTCCCTTTCTGAAGTTCTTGGATCCTTGAAATGAAAACAATCTGTGGCCAGAAGTAACTGATACAAGGGATGAAGGTACAAAGGATGAAATCCATGTGAGGATGAATTTATCAGTTATTGTTTGTACCTATAAAATGCAGGAGCACATCTCATGCCATCCTCACCACTCACCTCCTGACTGCTTACTACACTTTTTGCTTTAGCTTCTGAACTCAACCCATCTTGCTCCTTATAGATGTAGATAGATACAGATATAGATTATATATATATATATATATATATATACCTGAAAAGGCCAAGGCAGCAGCACCAGCACTGGACTCTGTCAAGGCACCAGCTCTCCATGGAGATAAAGGACACCTGGCCAGCAGCATCTGTAGGAGCCTGTATCAGAGCTACCAGCATCCATTACCCCTAGTTTTAGATATGCTGCTTAGAAGTGCTTTGGGGTCAGTTAGTGACCAGTCTGGGACACTCTAGTGTCCAGCAAGCTAAGTTTTAAGTTTTTCAAAGATAAATATATTCCCAGAGCCAGATGCAAGTAGCATTTACAATATCTGCATTTTTGCTTTACACTATACCCTGTTCGTACTATCTCAAAAGACTAAAATTTGATTGCTACTGTCCTGGGAAACCAGAAACTAACTGAAGAGTGGTTAAAACATAGTTGATTTTTTTCTGAGCCGTCATCAAAATAGCATTGAGTTTTGCATGTTTGCAAGGGTACCAGAAAAAGAGTATCAGAAGCATATATAGCTTAAACACCCCCTTCCACCCTCACAGCACACACACCCAGAGCAGAGACCAGGAAGAGCACTTAAAAGCTCTGTAGAAGTATTTATTTTAGAAATAGAAGCTATAGCTCATCTCCACACTGACTTGCATGACAGTTGCCTGTGCTGACTCTTTGCAGGGGTCTGTGAAGCATTGCCCGTAGCAGCCGAACAGGCTGATAAACCCCTGACAGATCCTGCAGGGTTGGAAGGACTCAGCACAGTGATTCTCAGAGCCAGCCAGCACCACCACTCTGTATTGACATTGGCAGGGCTGCACGGGTCCGTCAGAGGGAACTGGTGACATCATTCAGCCTTCATCCTTCCACGGTGACCCACATCAAAGGCAGTTTAATCGCTGCCCAGAGGAATGGACATTCTGTAATATACAATGAATCACGTTTGGAAGTCCTAGGAGGTCATACACAGCTCCTGGCAAGGAAGGTGATGTGGCTGACAACCCTCTACAGCAGATCCCAGAGAGATTGTAACTGATGATGAACTAGCCTCCTCAAAGGCTTAGCCCTGCATACCGTAGTGCCTGGACTCGGACTTATCAGTAGCTCTGTAGTGACACTACTCGTCATGGTTATCTCAATGTTAATACAGCTCAAGAAAGAAAATCCTTTTGTAAATGTTCTTGTAATGGTCAGAAATTACTAGGAAAGTTAAATCAGCTGAATATCCATATTGTTGGATTTAGCTGCACACACCTTGGGGCCCCAATGATGTTCTGGGCTGCCTTTCCAGTGCTGTGAATCCAGGTCTGCTGAGCAAAAGGTGAGGTCCTTTAGCCACGCCTTCCACCAGCAGCCAGCTCCCTTTTCTCTCTTGCTTCAGCAATACTTCTGCACCAGCAAGGGCATAACGAAGGGCCATTACTTGCTTAGCCCTACCCTGCTCTTGAAGAAGTGTGTAATGTTTAATTGTATCCCAAGGCTAACTTAAAGCTATGCACTGACATTTAAATAGTGCTCTTTGTTGACAACTGTTACATGGATCAATTTTTACTTACAATGTTACACACAGATGCATACTCATATGCCTATAAAAATAATGCGTTCTTCATGATTTGATATCAAAAAAAAAGGTAAATTAAAATGTTTTTGAGGCTCCCTTGCATGCCTAGGTCTGAAAAACATGAATTTAAAAATTACAAAGGGGATGTAGTAATGCAAGGGGATGTAGTATCCGTAAAGTTCAGTCTTATTGTTCACTGCTAGCCAGGCCTATTCAGAAAACCAGGACTCTATTTTACATGAAACATGAAGGTCAATATATTTTATTTCCCTGTAGAATGAAATTGAAATACAATATTCTCCATGGATGGTACCATGAAAAAACAGGCTCAGAAGACATCTGGTGGCCCTACAGGTGACCTAGATTCTCTGGTTTAGTTGAGGGGGTTGAATCTCAGTCTCTGATATTCCAGGTTCTCTCCAAGGAAAGGTAAAATTCCTTCTGGATGTGAGAAACATACTCAGCAGCTTCACTTAGGTAGTGCTGTGTTTTAGCAAAATGTTCTACAATTATATTTTTGGATGAATCTGTGATTCTGTGAAGCATTTCCCACTACAAGCCTTGTTCAGCTGGGTAACAAATGTTTTATTCTGGTTAGTCCTACAGATGAACTCATTGGAGTCACACCTTATCTGTCCAGGAGTACCAGCTCCACCTCTGCTTTAGTACAGCTCGGGGAGGAAAGATCATAAAGACAGAAGAGACCAACAGGAGTTTCTGGATATCTGAAAGCAATTGAACACATGTGGGAAACCCCTAGGATACAAGTGGATCTGCCTGCAGCTCTCAAGTCCATCCTATGCAAGGCCAAGGCTTGTTGGTCATGTACAGCCACCGAGTGCCTCTGAGCCCACCAGCTGAAGGCACTCTGGATTCTCAGCATCTGACAGCACGTGCAGGTACTTCAATATACTGAGAACATTAAAGAGCAGGACATTGGTGAGCAGCTGCCTGGGAGACAGAGGTGAGTGGAGACCTTTGCCTTTTTTTATGAGCATATTGCAGCTGCTGGCAGGTCTCTGTTCACAGTTGACAAAACAGCAGAGGAAAACAAAGGAGGAGAGGAGGCCTGTGTCTGCATCTGCAAGGGATTGGGAATCCAGAGATTATTCACTGCAGCTGCAAGCTTCATCATGGGCAACTTCAGCAGGAAGAGTTTTCCTACTTGCCAAAAAGGTCACCTCAAAGTGTTTAGTTGTCCCAAGCTGAGCTGAGCAAAGTAGAAAAGTCATTATTTCTTTGATCAACAGTTCAAAGTGGGACTCAGAATGCTGAGGCTGTTTGCAAACTCATTTTCGGTGGAACCTAAAAAAGTTAAGGGCAGAGCTTGTTCAGAACTGGTGGTGGTTACCATGTGGTGATCCACTCTCCCAACCAGGTTTCAAACAGACCTGGTTTTTCTCTAAAGTGAGGATTTTCTCTAAAAGTGAGGATTTTCTCTAAAAACCTGGCAAGTCACAGATTTCCTGAGTCAAGTGAGAGACCTGCTATTTGCATAAACCACTTTCAAAGTCCTTGTGTGAGAAAAGAGTTTCTTTCTGGTCTGAATATGATCAAATCAGAGCATGGAACTGCTCACCAGACTAACTCCTCTGGCCATCTCAAAGGCAAAGATGATGGTTTGAGAGGAGCTAGGGACAGATTTTCCACTGACATCACCTTCCCAGCTATGGCAGGAAACCACGACATCTTTATTGTTCAGGTGTTTAATGCAGTCAGAGCAGTCAGCAATAAAAAGTAATGACTCTGTGTATGTAACACGGACCAAAATCCAGTGATATACAATTCTATGCAGTCCCCAGACTCCTTCCATATGCTGCTGTCAGTTGCATTCCTCTGCTGTGTAATTCTATAATGTCTTTTTCCTATGAAATATAATTGTCGGTGTCTTTTCTTGAAGAAGGCAAGAAGATCTCTCCCATGTACTGCAAGGTGCACTCTGTAAGGACCTCCACAGAAAGTGAAAACTGGAAACCAAGCATGTAGGAGTATGTGGCAGCAGGTGGGTGTGATTTGGAGTGGCTGAAGCAGCACTGAAACACGTTCTCAGAGCTCATATTTTCTACTACTACTGCTAGTGGGAATCCTTCCACCCTTTCTTTTTTCCTGTGTGATTAAGTCAACTTTTTTAGAAAAGCAGGTTTGCAGGAAATTGCACTTTTGAGGGCATGCTTGCACTCCTGGTTAGACCTAGATCCAGTCCTAAGGCCTACAGGCAGTACTACCCATACTGCAAGTTTGGGTCTAGAACAAAGCACATCTGCCACTAAACCCTGGGGCCATGCCCTAGACAATAACCAGTGCTGTGCCAGGAAACCTTCTGCAGTTCTGGAAAACAACCTCTGCTCCCTTTTGGAGATATAGTGGATAGGATGTATGTTCATGTTTTGACACAGTAAGTAGGATTTAATTGCCTCAGCACTGGACTTTTTGGCTATTTGAGATGCCCCAGCCGGTGTCACCTGGCTCCAAGCAGCTGGAGTGGAGTTTCCCATAAACCCTCTCCCCACCAAGCACCAGAGGATGTCTTGGTGCATCAGGTCCTCTCAAGTGTCACTAGATATCTACAGCTGGAAAACTGCGCTGACTGGTTGGTGCCTTCACTAGGAAACTCCCAAGGAGAGGTTAGAACACAAGTATAAATGCTTAAATAGACACTCGTGGTTTATGGCTGAGCTACTTATTTTCTAAAATGGTTTGGAAGTGATTTTATTGTCTCACTTAATTCGCAAACAGCAGCGCATCAGCTTACATATATGAATGTGGGTTTTTTTGTCTGTCAGCCAGTGTGTGCACCAGTTCCAGCATGCAGATAACACTCAAAAAGCACCTAAAGCAGGTGCAGATAATGTAGGTCTGGCTTGGCTCTAGATGTAGATCTTAATTCCTTCAAAGTTAGGAGGTGTTGGGATCTGAGGTTTTGCAGCAGACAGAGCCCTGCAAACCTCAGCTTCCCTTCCTCCCTCCCTCTGTCTCCCACTGTGGAATGACAGAGGAAAGCAGGAAAAGCAGATTGCCAAGTGGGCACAACCCAAGGGGAAAATTCCTCCTAGTCTCTGCAGGGGAGTTCATGTCTATGCTGGTGCAAAAGGCCTATTTACCTCAGTCTTTGCTTGTCCAGTTCCAAGTGTAATTAATTGACATAAAATTATCCAGCCATTTTTCAAATCCTGACCCATTGTTTGAATCAGTGACCTCCTGCAGTACCAAATTCCACAGGTTGACTACATACTGTGTAAAGTAATATTTCTATCCATTTACTAGCCATTAATTTCTGACCTTTGGGAAATCTGAAATATGTATGATCATGTGAAGGATCTTGAGCCATTCATAGCTGTGTGTTGTGCAAAACACATTTGTTCATTTAACCAAGTCCTGAGTTCATTTGGCCCCAACTTGAGCACCAGGCAAGACAAATTAGCCCAGAAAGCAAGAGAAATAGCAAGAAGCAAGCTGCCAGCTGTTAGATGAGCAAATAGGGAGCTACAGAGATTCCCAGAGCCAAATTGTTATCTTATTTATGCTAGCATAAATCTAAAGTAACTGCACTGAATTACCCTGGATTTATCCTTCTGTAAAAGAGATCAGAATCTGACACTCACTTTGGAAATTTCCCGCCTCCTATTTCCATTCTTCCTAGAAACAGAATGAGACACCATTGTGCCACAGCGTTGTCAAATATTTCTTACAGAAAAGTATCAAATAACCAATGGTTCTGAGGAGAAACAAAATCCCTTGCAAAACTTTCAATAATCAAAAGAAATCCCACAGTTTTACAAATCCAGAGGTCGCAATACCAAGAGAACTAGACAGAACTAATTTTTAAAGTGTCCTTTGTCTCCTTGGTCCTTACAACAATCTGCTTCTGTGAAATTCAGTTTTGGGTCTCAGTCAGTCCTATCTGTGGAACTGAGTTTGATCAGAAGGAAACACAAAGAGAGAGCAGGAATGGAGATGTTGCAAATGAGAGAGAAAGAGACGCAGGCAGGTTTGAATGTGCTCTATAAATTCAAGTACCCTCTTATTCTTCGCTTTATTTTCTCCTCTCATTGTCCCTTACAACTTTATCACAAGGTTGCTGCTAGAGAGAAGCAAAACACAAATAGTGCAGAAGAAATGCAGAGCAGGCTAAGCAATATAGTAACATGTTATAATGAACCAGCCAGTCCTGAAAAGAAAATTACTACTTCCCTCATTTCTAGTAAAATCCTCATCATGCTTTTTCTCACACATACAATTTTATTGCCAGGGTGTTTTATATGAGATGTGCTCAATTTGTAAAAGTAGTTCTGAAAAGTTTCTTAAATTATTACCTTGCAAAACATTCTAGGGTATTTAATTGAAATGGCATCACTCTGTTTTAAAACATTGTAGTGTTAAATAAACTTGACCTGTAGCACCAAAGCACTCATTTTTCTTCCCCTGCGTCATACTCTTGAAATGCATGTGTACAATACCCTGACTTCAGCTGAAAAACAAATGCAAGCCCCTATCAAAAAATAATGACACTGCCACCTGTCCTCTTGTCACTGAGACTAATAGAGGAAGAAACTTTAAGAAAGAAGTGGCCTCATCTTCATTACCAATGGAAAATGAGATTGAATGAGACAGGTATAAGTACACAATTGTGCTCTGGGTCCAAATCCCACTTGTGCAGTCACAGAACTCTGCCTGCAGCCCCAGCTGGCAGCCAGCTCTGGGGAGCAGAGGGCAGGAGTGGGGCAGGGGGATCACACCAGGAATGTGGGGCCAGGGCCATGGGCAGCAAGGGGACAATGCTTCCAGCAAGACCCAGGGTGACCCGGGAGAGCTCACCATCTCACAGCCAACATGTGGGCAAGGAAACTTTATTACACCGATAAAAAATTTAGTACCAAGAGGAGCTTGTGTGCTGAGTTTTTACAGTGGTTTACGAAGCATGATGAATGAAGATCAATGCTTTAATGGGATCAACACGCTGACTAGAATGAGAGGAAAGAAAGCAGTGCTACGTGCAGGCAGAAGGTTCCATCATGCAGGATGATACTCAGAAACCAGCTCACTGAATTTTCTACCTTTTCCTGTGTGGCATCACTGCTGTTATTTATGCTTTTCCAGTAAAAGAGACCTGCAAATTGGAAATACAGACAAAGTTCCCACAATTCACAGGAGGCCATGGAAGTGGTCATAGCACCAGCCTGATAGAGCTCAAGAAACATCTGACCATGTTCTCAGGCATATGGAGTGACTCTTGGGGCATCGTGTGCAGGAGTTGGACTTGATGATCATGATGGGTCCTCCCCAGCTCCGCATATTCTATAATTCTGTGATAGCTGAGACACAGAAGGAATTAATCTCTTGGAATTCATGAGGAAAAGAGAAAGCACTGTTATACGGCTACTTCCAGGTCATGCCATTGAAAGGATCATGGTGTACTGAAGGTGGGCTGCAGGATAGATATTAATAAGGCTAAGGGGTGACTTAAATAATGGCCAGCTAAAGACAAAAACATGACGGGAAATTTTGAAGGCTTTCAGGGGCAAGACTCCTGTAAGAAATCCTGTGGCTTTTCTAAACTCGTGCACAGTGAAAGTCATTGCAAAGAAACAATTAAAATGTATATGCTGCCAGATAGAGCATGGCATAGGGATAAGAGAGCCAAAAATGTATTGTGAGGGTCAGTTTAAGCTAGTGTCACCCTTCTGGAATAGAGTGGGATATCCACAAGAATCTGAAATCTGCGGTGACAGTACTGAGTGCAGCCTTAGGGGTGTCCCCAGCCCCAGGCATCCCACCAGGTGTTTCATACTCCACACAGTTTTGTCTGCAGAGAGCCCATGGAGCTTCTCTTGCCCTTCAGCCCTAAAGTCAACCTGTCTGTTTGGCAACTGCTGCCCCAAATATACACAAATTCTTCCATCAAGGTCTTCCCCAAGGAAGGGACCTCTTTGGTGAGTTCAGAGCACCCAAAATTTTAGATTGTCAGTCCAGATCTGAAACTGTTCCTGCAGCCTTGAAAAAATCTTCTCATGTCTGTTGTTCCTATCCTCTGTAGAAGAAAATCAATCTGAGACTGGAACAGGCAGAGCCATCTCAGTTGCAGGCTGTGTATGAAAGGCACCTGTGTCACACTTCCATCCAGCTTCCAATGCCAGCATAAGAGCCTGAGGAGAGTACTCAAGATATAAAAAAGCAGAAGGAGCAAGTCTGCCAGAGAGAATGTAGCTTGCCATCCCCAAAGGCAGTGTGCTTCTGTCAGGGCGAGGGCAGGAGCTACTGCTTGAACAGAAGTTGAGAGGCAGGGTCTTGTAGGGCTTGGGAGGTATCTGCAAGGGGTAGGAGGGAGAAAACTCTGAGGAACAGTAGAGCACAGCATAGATCAAGTCCTGTGGTGATTGAAATCCCAAGCTACAGGGTGCAGATCATTTGGGTGCACTTTGGCCTAGAGGCAAGGGTTAGCTGAATGCTGCTATTCTGTGCTTGAAATTTTACTTCCCCATTTGCTTTCTGTTGATTTTTACACAGGATGCTCATCTGCACTGACATGTACCAATTGGCTTGACTGCAGCTACATCTATGAAGAAGAAAATGGTTTAGAGCCAGCTCCTCAGCTGGAGCAAATCAAGCAAATGTGGACTCAGGCCAATTGAGACCATGCATGAGATCTCCCAGTTTCTCATCTCAAACTGTTATATTAAAATAAACATAAGATACAGTAGCTCCCTATCTTTGCCTTGGTTTTGCACACTGATGTTTTGTCCAACTTCCCATGCCAGGGTAAATATAAGGAAGGTGATCACATGAAAATTGTTTCCAAATTGCCAATGACTCAACCTCTCAGACACTTGTAAGGAAATATGGGGATAGTTGTCACCACTCACTGCTTTAGGAAGCATAATCCATGAGGTCCTGCATAGATGTCAGACCTAAAAAGGTCTTTACAACTGCACCCCAGTGTACTGGATCTAAGAGCCAGCCCTGCAGGTACAAGAGGGTCTGGGCAGCCCTGCCCAAGCCCCACATCTCTTGAAGCTCAGTGGTGAAGAGATGCTGCTGCCCCACAGGGCACTGCCCACAGGAGACCACTTGATGCTGAAATGAGAAAGCAACGACCCAGCAGTTCACCCTTTCTGGGGATTCTGCAGGATGCCACCATGTCACTCTCCATTTCACGCTGAACACCTGAAGGCTGCTGTCACTTCTTTGGTAATATTTGCAGTGCTGGTGGGCTCTGTGAGGTGTTGGTAGGAGATGCTTTGCCCTGCTTTTTCTATTAGCACACTAGTGTGAAAGGGACCATTATACAGCTCGTTTCAGAAAAACAAAAGAATCCCTCAGCACCATGGGCCCTCCACTGGTCAGGCAAGCCAAACAGAAAGGTGCTTTCTTAGGCAGACAAAAGCTTCAAGCAGCCTTTGCAGCACTGTGGGTCTTGTATCTGGAAATCCAAGAGGAGCCATGGGTGTTCCAGCACACCATGCCCTGGCACAGATAATGGGCACTTCCATCATCTGCAGTGTCCAGGAGGGCACTCCACACCCCAGCCCATTCCTCTGAGACTGGTTAAATTGGCTTTTATGCCATTTTGAGAACTCAGGTGTGCTGCATGAAAAACAACAGCTCTATATAAAGCATAAAGCCAGAGTCAGGCCCCTTGGCTCAGATTCCTTTGGAACTGTATTTCAGTGGAGAAAAGGTCATAGATCAAAAAGATGCTGGGTTTTTTCCCCTCCAACAGCTTGCAAATAGTACAGAAGAATTCACTGGTCTGGACTTCCTAACTCCATAGAGATCGTTCCTATGTACAGCCCATCTAATAAACTGATGAACAATGATTGTGGCATCCAAGGGTGGCCAGTGACTTGCTGGTCTGCAGCACTCAGGGGAGATTCTTTGGTTTTCACATCTGGCTAAACTCTAACATTCATGTGACCTTTCAAAGTCAGGGGAACTTTCCATGAAATACACAGGCAACCAAATATTTAGGTCTGCAGATTTACTGTGGGACATTACTTACTTATCACAAACACAAAACTCAGGAGAGACAGAGCTGTCCAAAATTTGGATAGCATGTCAACTCTTCACATTAATGCACTTTCGCTATTATTAAACAGAAACATTCTATTTCTCCAAGAGCTTAGTCAGAGCCTGAGTTGTATAGGAAGAGATATCTGGCTCCATCATCCCAAGATATTGATCAGGACTTTCCTACAGCATCTATGTGCCTTAAGTACAGATAGTCCTCTCCCTGTAAAAGCACTTCTTCTCCTGTTACAATGCTGAGCACTATTCCTCCATAAAGGTCATGGAAATCAACATCTGTGTTTCCTTCCAGGGTCAATAACAACACGTTCACCACACTTGCTCCCCACCAGCGCAGGTGGCGTGACCCTCCACCATCACCCACAGCGAGACCTGCCACCAGCTGCTGTGTGGAAGCCTTTGGGCAGCTTCCAGCAGCCACTCTGTACCCAGGGTCACCTCACTGCTACATGAAGCATACACCACATTTTCCAGCTGGGATTGCTTTCCTCACTTTGGGACAGGTGCTGTTTGCAGAGCTCCAACCTGGTTTTTTGCTGTGGCACACAGATCATCATCTTCTCATGGAGCATCTGCTGCCTCAGAGAAGTGACACGCTTACGTCCTTCAGCTTCTCCCCAGCCTAAATGGGCAGCAGAGATATCCTCTGTAAGGTCCAGGAGCTGAGAAGGGCAGGAAGTGGAGATAGCCATGAGCTCTTTGAACTGCCTCTTCTGAAGTAAGAGCCTCTCACAGTGACTAGAAACGCTGGAAAGCCATGAGCACACCTCCATCAGCTAGCCCAAGGTCTCCATGAATGCTTCAGGGGTGATATGAGCCAAAACCCAGAGCAGAGTGTTCACTACACTTTATAACAGCTGCTGTGGCTTTTTTTCTAACTTGACATTTATGAGCAGCTCCATCCCTCACACACCTCTGGGTATCATCACTGTTTTGATTCTGGTTTGATTACAAATATCCAGAACTGGGGCTGTACTGTTAAGCTGTTGCTGCTCATGTAAGTGACATGACCTCCTGTCCCCTTCCAGCACAAATAAGAGGAATAAGAACCCTGAAATTTGTTTTCTACATCCTCTTTTTAGTTTTTTAGAAAATTTCTATTGTTAAAGAAACTAACATTTTAAAACACAGTTCTTTTCTTTTTTTTTTTTTTTTTTTTTTTTTTTTTTTTGCCCATGGAACTCAAACTTTGCTGTGTTCATGCACAAAAGGGACAGGAATATGCATGGAATATATTGAAAATTGCAATGAACAAAGGCAGAAAGTCTGTTGCAATTTCCACACCCTCCATGCAGGACAACGTCTGTCCTTTTTTTACTGTTTTCAGTTCTTATTGCAAGATGAAAAACCTTTTAGAAATAGTCATTAAAATTACAGTATTTTCTTCATCAAGATACAATGCAGACTGTCTGCAAAAGGGAAATGCTGAGCTGCTCGAGTCTCTACCTTGGGAGCCACTTATGCCTGCCCTCATGTCACATACATATTTCTCTGCTTCCCACAGCCTTCTAGGAGGAAACTATTTGAATTTGTGGAAACGAGGGATGGGTTGCACCATGCCAGTTATGTCACTTTAGGTGAAATAGGAGCCATCAGCAGGTTCAGGAAAAGCCAGTGCAGCTGAGCATGGTGTCTGGGTTTATTGCTCAGCCATGCCAGGGAGGTGTGCCTGGCAAAGGCGCAGTCCCTGCTCCTGGTGTCACTGTCACATCCCAGGGAGCCCCATGGAGCACCAGGAACCAGCACATTCACCTGCACCTGGTTCCTGCAGTGCTGAACCTGCCAGGTCTCAGAGCATCCCCCTGCCCCAGACGCTCCTGCTGAGCAGGGGGAGAGTTGCTGATTTTGAAAAAACCATGAAAAACAGAATGCTGGGGGGAGAAGGGTTGCTGAGGAACTAAGCCTGTAATGAAATAAAAATGTTCACTTTTTTTAGAAAAATTTTAATCTTTAGGATTTTGTGTTTTCCTATTTTGCTTGGCGCATGATATTGAAAAAATGGAGAAGGCAGAGATGAAAAAACACAGAAAGTGATATTTTATCTCCATCCTTGTAGAAACCTTCTTTAATATCAAAAGAGAAATTTCTACAAGTGATATTTTTTCCACATAAAAATATCTTTTATTCTTCTTAGGAATATGTCTGTTCCAGTAAAGGGGTAGAGCTTTGCATCATAAAAAATTGTAGCCATTTTTAATGTAAAAATAAGAGAAAAAAAAAAAAAGCTGCTGAGGAAAGTTTTTTGTTTGCTTTTTTGTTTGTTTGTTTGTTTGTTTTAATACCAGTCAGTGTCCACTTTTGCTATCAGGAGTTTGCCAGACTAGTCTTTTGTGGGGGGTGGAATGGTGTGAATTGAACTAGCAGAATTCCAAGGGTATATTGCACCTGAAGATAATGAAATCTGTGTAGCTATGACAGTGATGCTAGGCTTTAAATCTGGGAGTAAGGAAGGGGTGACTAGCATGGAAAAACCCACAACTGGAAGAGGGAGAGGAAGGAGGAAATAGCAGATGCCATCTTCTCCAAGAGGCCAGAGAAAGGACAACATTGTGTGGTTATTAGCTGCACAAGGTTTTGAAAATAAAACTAAGGCCAAGAGGAGTAGAATCTGCAAAAGAAAAAGCAGAAGCAAGGGTGTGAGAAGGGAGCATTGTTAGCCTGATCACAGGAGAGAAATGGTTATTTACTCACCATGCTTGGCTGGGATGGAGCAGAGCAATGTCGGAGCCTGGATCGGTGCAAGAGAGCAGAGTGGGTGATCAGCAGGCAGGGAACAGCAGCACGGAAAAGGATGGATCCCTCCAGGGCAATGGTTTATACTTGCTTAGTTATTTTAAGTCAGCTGAGGCAGGTAATTACTCATGAGTCTGACCATGAGGTATTTAACAGTTGAACCACAGAAGAAGCTGTATGCACTGCCTACCTCTGCCTGGCAGAAGGCATAAATTGATGATTAATACAGCTTAAGTCACATCTCACTTCTCCCACTGGCCACGGGCCAAAATGAACCCATTTTCCTTGAGGAATAGGTCTATCATGTGCAACTCAGCCCCTGCCTGCTTAGGGATGCTGTGAACTTATGCCTACACCTTGCCAGACCATGCAGGACCCAGGCAGAGCTTCACCTTCTCTCTCCAAAGCCACCATTTCTCCCATCCAGATGCTCACGGCAGCAGCACAGTGAGACTGAGTGAGACGTGGGCTGGAGATGGGTGCTGCACCCACGGGGATCTCCAGGTTCAGGGGATCCCTGGGGACACGGGATGCAGCCCCAGAGTCAGGGCTGGTGTCTGGAAGAAGGGCCACACGCTGAGGCAGCACAGGCTGTGTTTTCCCCAGGGACAGGAAAGGGCAGAAGGCTTGGCCATCCAGCCCAAAAGCAGCCCAGCCTGTTTGCATATGTTGGCTCGTCCATATGTACTTGTGGGTGTAGAGCTCAGCAATAGATTTTTTTTTTTTTCAGTTGCACTATGCTCATTGTGATAACAGGAGGCTTAATTGTGAACAGCACTATGAAACCAGTGAAATAGATGTAAGTATTAGCTGATACTCAATACCAGGAATGACCTGTCTTTTATGTCTTCTCACTGTTCTGGTGGAAGCCTACCAGAATGCAGGACACATGTTTTCCAACTCAATAGCAGGTATCCAGCTGGAGAAATGTGTTTCCCTGAATTATAGCCATATGCTATATATCCCACTTCAACATATCATATCATGTTCCATCTGCACAGAATTTGACACTGCATAAAACAATCTGCTTTGAATTCAAATGCATATACTTCCTCACACTAAACAAAACCCTCTGGCTAGGCTGTGAATCTAAATTCCTCAGAGCTTCTGGCAAAGTTTGTGCCACAAACAGAAAAACCCAAAGCCAAAGCTGAAGGGAGAAGGCATTATCTCTGGGCTGTTCCATCTGAAACAAATTCTACCTTCACATCAAGGAATTTGTCCTGGTGGTTGTTGATAGAGAACAGAGCAGAACCCAGAACAAGAAATATTTGCAAACCCACTAGGACTACCAAGCTGTACAAAACATAATGGCCAGGAGTATATTGTCCTGGCTTTCTCTAAGCTACTCTGAACCTCTCACATCTCTAACGGCATGGTACTTAAGTGGCAACTAGAGAGTAGATGCCTCAGCAATTTCGAATACCATAGCTCTCATAATTAGGGAAAAAAATGGTTTTTGTCATTTTTCAAGCAAATGGACTGCTTTCCAATTGTCTGCTACACTTCTATGGCCCCAGGTCAAGCTCATCTTCTTTGCCATCTTAGGCATTCATCTTAATGTAAAGAGTATCCTTCTTCCTGAGACAAAATATGAAGTCAGAAACACTTGAGAAGTCCTTACATGATGAACACTTCTTCTTTATTTCCCTTTTCTCTCTCAAAACCTTTCAGCTATACCTGCTTAGTAGATGCCCAATGTTTCACGGCTCTGCTGCCTGTTTTGTCACTCATGAATTTGTTTGCATTCTCTCCCAGCAAAACAGCCTTTGGCAGAGATACGTCCCAATTTAAATAGGTTTTTAGACTCTACTCTGAAAGAACAAAAAGAAAGAGCAACCAAATGAAAGAGAAGAGTCACTACAACTTTAGCACTGTTAATGAAAATATCTGCTTTTAGTATATTGACAAAAAGGGACAGGAGTACAGTTTACAGAATTACAGTTCTAGATTATGATAGTAATTTATTTCCCTCTAAAACAACAAAGAAAAAATAATTTAGGAGCTTGTGTCATAGTGGATGTTCATCTTTATTAATCAAAGATGTATGTAAGAGGATTGATAAGCAGGTATGCTGTACTCTGTTCACAGCTGTGCCAAGGGCCTGCATATGCAAGAACTGATTCCCCTCATGTCTGCAGGGTTTCTGGTTCAAGATGGACCAGATTTTTCATTGCTTTTATTCGTCTGGTCACAGTAATAGCCAATACTCCTCTCCAGAGCTCCACATCTGAACCAATATGAAATAAATGACAAACAGAACAGCAATGTTAGATTAAAACTCTTGAGGACAAAAAACCTAGTTTCTGAAAAGTATTTCAGAGTCAGCTGTAGGACACAGCTGGCTGCAGAAGATCTGCTGGGAAGTGCAGATAACTGGTTTTAGGCTGATTGAAGTTTGGGAGATTTTTGACCAGAATTGGCATCAACAGCAATTTGTGCCTGGTGAATTCACAGAAGCACATTTTTCTCATGCTATGACCCATTGTCTGGTTTATGATGGCAACAAGAAACTCTCATCCAGTGCCGGACCCCATCTGAGTGGAAGTGAACAAAAGGACTCCCTCATTGTGAAGCATTCATCTGGCTGCATTAAACATAATGCCTTATATAAAGTTATGAGAGACATTTATTCCACTCTGCTCAGTACTAGTGACATCCCAGAAAGTGTACACTCCAGTTTATCAAAGTAAATCCCCCTTTTCCCATTTCAAGAGGAAAATTCAGATCTGTATGTCTCAGGGGAGATAATTGCAGATGAGTGCATAACAGTTTTTAGTTCTCTTCAGTGTCAGGCACTTTATGATATATAGATCTCAGACACTGTGGCACTGCAGAGTTCTCCACACAAAAGCACTTTGGGAACTCTACTCCCACCTCTTTTGATGGCAAGGCCCACCCTGGTAGACATAACTGAAAACATTTTTCAGAACACAGAGAAAAGCTGGCCCTGAGTGAGTCTTACATAGGTACTATGTAAGATATATTGATGTCCCAGGTCATGTTAGCCTCTGGCCAGTAGGCTACTAATGATCTTGAACATACCAGAAAATGATCTGTTAGATCATGATCCCTAAAACTGGGAACAGCACTTTACCTAAGCCCTCAGTAGTCTAGATGTCAGAATACTTCTGACACCTAATATTCCAGTTGTTATGCTCTGGAATATCATGGGCAACTAAATGAATCATTCATTACCTTGTATTCAGAACTCATTTCAGTATACAGTCCAGATTCTCTCTTGTATGAGCATTATTAGCTAGAGTTTTTTTTTTACATTTTGCTTGATGTTATCCCTTCTTAAGTGTAATATTTTGCATAAAGTGCTTAGCTGTATATTGTTGCTATTACATTTCACTGTACTTATACCAAACTGTCCCTTTAATGTAGCAAAATAATTTTGGAAAGTTACATGCTTGAGTTGCATGTCACTCTTACCAAAAAGGACATGGGACTAATTAGATATGATTTGTTCTGGATAAATTCACACTAGATATTTTTATCACATTATCATTCTGCAGTTGCTATTTTATGAAGCACTTGAATTTTTTGCAGTAATTCTCAAAGTATTGGAGGTATCTGAGACAGGTTGTCTAGTCTGCAATTCTTGGTACCCTTTAAATCTTCTCTGTGTTCTTAAATACACTTATTAATTAGAAATTCCTGTGGTTAGTTCTTTAACTATACCAGAGTAAACTTCCTCAGGACTTCCTGACCCGAGTATATGCCCTTTATTCAAAGGTTCCTTCATTTCTCTTCTGTGAGCTACATTTCAGTTCCCTTGCTAGTCCTAAGTGTGTTCAACCTCTCATATTAAGTGTCTCCTACTTGCAAAGGTGGTGTTTCACACTTCAGCTTACTCTGTCATTTGTCCTTTGTTTAACATCCCCATGAAGTGATAATCCTTCTCACTTTTTCCTAATCTCTTATTCTGATTCCTTTTTGCACTCTTTATACTTCAGTCCTTCTCTTTAACTTATCCTAGTAGTGTATTTGCTCGCTTTCTATATGATGGGGTTTTGTCAACAGATAACCACACAAGTTCTAACTCAGACCCCTAATTTTCTCCAATGCTGTCCTCCTTGCCAGCAGGATAGGTCCTATGAGACCTTTAACTAAGGATTTCTTCCAAACTGCCTGTTTCCTTAAGATTCTTTCTCATTTTGGCTCCTCCCTTCAAAACTTTCCCTATCAATTGCCCAAAGTGAGGAAATCTGCCATACAGGAGTGATTTGGTCTTGCTCTCTTCCTCCACAGACACATGAGCTCAAATTGCTTTCTAGCAAGTTTCTCTTTATTAATCATATTTACCATATCTTATCTGGCCATGTCTGTCATAACTGCCTTAATACTTTGAAAGAAAGAGTTGTCCAAACACATTCCAAAAACTTGAGGAACTTTACATGCTGTGCTGTGCTGTTAGGTTTTGTTTGGTTGGTTTTTGAATTTTCTGACAGCAGATAATCTGCTTAGATAAAGTTATATTACCACTACCTCATATCCTCAGGACACTCCCAGAAGTTGCTCAAAAATGCGACATCAGCCTCCTCCTCATTCAGTAATCTTTAGCAGTAATCTTTACTGTTCCTCTGTTTCATCTACAACCACTCTGTCTTTCCCTCTTTCTGGCCTTCTATACATTACTAATATACCAGATAACACTCATCCCTTTTTTACTGGCTCTACTTCCTACACAGATTATACTCTCTCTGCTAATATTGAAGTGCCACAATTTATTTCACTGAGCCTATGTGATGCTGATTAAACTGTAGCCTTTGTTGTGTCCCAAGATTTCTTGTTCTTCCTGTTTATTCTCCATACTCTTACCACTAGAGTGAAAACATCTCAGATGTTTGGCAGGTTGCCCTTACATTATCCCTTTCGTTCTATGGCCCTCCTGCAATTTCCCATTTCCACCAAAGCAATGAGTTGTCAACCAGACCTCTACTTTTCTTACTCACCTGAGGTCTCTCCTGCCCACTCACTCAAACTCTGCTGTCCTAAGAGCATTTTCACTCACTTTTCTCTAGTAATAAAATTCTCACATTCTGGAAAGCAATGGTTTTTTCACTGATTTAACAATGCTCCATAGGATGGAGATTCTCCCTAAGGTCTTCCTAAAAAATGGTGCAGAAAGTTGTTAGTAGGAAAGCAGTTTTATCACATAAAGGTCCACAGTCCAATTTCAGATTTCTCGGTTCCAGAGAGGGGGTTGACAGCACTCATAGTTCAAACAAATGCTAGTTTTGTCAAAATGCTAGCACATAGGCAAATATGAAGTCCCATTCTCTGCATCAGGCTGACGTGCAAAATTAAGTCTGGGTAAAACCTCTGGAGAACCATTTCTAATTCCCAACAGCATAATACACTAAGTAGTAATGTATATTAACTAAGACAGTGGTATTTTGAAGGCTGCAGTCATCAAGCAATAGGCAGGTGATGAGTGTAGCAGGGACAATATGTTGATTCTCCTCCCTCACAATTATGAACAGCTGGAACATCCTCAGTTTACAATGGGTCTGACACTGCAAAGCAGCAAGAACAAATATTTGGAAATCTAATCACATAATATAGCTGAATGCTGACAAGAGGACCCTGCTCTAGGGGAATATACTCCTTTATAGCACATGGTTGCTATGTGAGAGAACAAATTACACACTATTGATACCTGCTGTCCTGCTGCCCAGCCTCTGAATGACTGACAAGGGTGAAGTTCAGTCACTCAACTTCCTCAAAGTTTCAGATGTGCTTCTGAAGCAAAGATAAGAGTTTATGAAGAAAGAAGTTTCATACAGTGTCATCAGCTCAAATAGTATTTGAGGTTAAACACTTTGTAAAAAATCAACATGCTTATTTTATAGATGCAGTAAACAGACCAACCTCTCATCTACATGGAGATAACAAGCAGGAAGACTGGATCTGCTCTTCGTGGGGAATTTCCAGCTTTTCTGCCCACAAAAAAAAAAAAAAAAAAAAAAATCAAAAACACGCTGCTCCAACAAATAAATGTAAGAGAGAATCTGTGGTCCAAAATGAGCTTACTTATAAAAGAGCTTGTCTCATGCTGGTTTTTTCATTCATGTACTACTCAGAATTTGTTCCAATGCATAACTACACTTCAAAGATGAGTCAGTGATTTTCTTGTGCTTGAGCAGCACAGCCAGTGTGATGGATGAATTGTATAACGTCTGTTGATAAGTATCACACCATCAGCCAGACCAACTTCAGCTGTCTTCTGTCCCTTGTTGTCTAATCCCACTGTTTCATAGATTCTGCTCCCCCTTCTGGCCAGCAACATAATAAAAGAAATAATTTCCCCTTTTGAAATGTGATTTTGAGCACGGGGAGTTGAGAAATGGAAAAGAAACTTTGTATTACTTTGGCAGGACAAAGAGATCTGAGCTGTGTATCCACTGCATTTCCATATTTGGATCTCTCTGTAACAAAGGCTTGCAGTATTTGTAGCAAAAAAGCCAAAAAAATAATTACAGGTATTTTTTTGTTACATTTTCAGTTGACTGGGTATCTCTTGCGTGGAGGGCAGGGGGGAGGGCAGGAGAGAGGACGGACAGGAAGTGCAAGGAAAGAAATACCATCTATCAGCTTTGCTGTATCTATTCACTTCTCCCTCTCAGCACAATATTGCTCCTTTTTAGATTTGGGCAAAATACTGCAGACCTAAAAAAGGAAGTGAGCAGAGATCCCATCTTTAGGAAGAGCAGACTTGCCAAAATGGGTTCAGATAATGTTATATTACGTATATCATGCAGAGCACATGCTCCAAAAGGCCAATGTTTTCTCTGCTTCAGTAAGCAATATCCAAAAGGTGCTCCTCCAAAGCAGATACTGCAGTTTCTAACTATCTTGGCCTTTTTTCTGGTTCTCCGCTCCTCTCTGAGGTTAGCAACCACAGGCATTTGGGACAAAGGGCTTTCAAACATTTTTTGGCCATTAAAGAAGTCACCAAATTTCAGCTAATGTAGAAGAAGGTACAAACTGCACTACACAGTACACCCAGGAGAGGAAAATGTTGCCTCTTTAACAACTCCTTTGATGGAAGTTTTCTTAGGCCTCCCACAGTTGAACTTTGTCTGATGAAGCTCCCCAAAGCCATTTCTGAGGTGGAGCAGAAAGGACAACTCAGTGACAGCACAGCTTGCCACCATGCGTGTGATGAATGGGCTTGCAACAGAAGCGATATTGGTTTTTACACGGAAAGGAAATTGCATTGAAACTCTCAGTGTATGGTTTTAGCCAAAGCATTGTCTGTACACACAATAATTCATTTGCTCAATAGACAGCGAAATAAAGAGATTATTCATTCAGCCTTCTCTAGCTGACAATTTTGTAAAATTTCATATTTTACATCATGTTCATCTCCAGTTGACAATGTCTTACATATCTCATTTACCTTTCCTCAGAGCGTATATTGCAGCTTATTGGACATCTTTTGCCCATTCTTTCCCTCATAAAAAAAGCAGAGTTTTGATCCACAGCAGAAGACTGAACTGGTGTGGTCAGAACAGCAACCAAAGTTCACACCAGTCAGAACTGTACATGGTGAACCTGGCTTTAGAACCAAAGCCTTTTTTCAGCTATAATTTCTAAATCTACTATTAGTAACAAACTTGAAACACTATTAAGTACTAGAAAGCAATATCCCTCTGGTAGCTGTACCAACTCTAAGGCTGGAGTCTTCTACAGGTCTCTCAGCTGCTGCTATTCAAACACTGGGGCCCGATTCTGCACTCCTTTTGTTCAAGCACCAGTCTAAGGGAGTGAAAGCTGGTCAGAGAAAAACGTGTGGGATCAGATCTTGTGATATGGCAAAAAAATCCACTTTCCATGAAAGGAACCTTGTTTTCAAACACATTCCACAAGGTGAGCAGCTCTTTCAGCCCCTCTGCATATAAGATGAGGCTTTTATTTTTTTCCCTGAGAGTGGGGCTCATAGCCCCCAAACTGCCTGTACCACCTCTGCACGCATCACTGAGAGAGGATCCTTCTCTTACTGAAACAGCTACTCATTGAATAGTTCTTCATTATCTAAGAGATAGCCAGGAAATATTTAATAAATATATTACCCATTGCATCAAAATAAATATAATTTATAAAACATTCATTGTCTTTTGCTCATCATTATCATCATACAGTGTATATTACCGTCCCCCGTACAGATGAGATTTACAAACGTTTGCCTGAATTTTTCCCCTTAATGCATTCTCCCACTTACAAAAATCATTGCATAAATTGCATAAAAACACAATGCAGCTTTATGCCACTGGCATAAACCAAAGACGAAACTAAAGATCTTGTGAGAGTACAAGAAGTCTTCAGACAGGAGGAATGGCTTTAGGTGCGCCTTCAAGTGGCACTTGATCCAACTCAACTCCGCAGCATTTTAGAATCAGAGCCAGTATTTACTTGAGAACTCAGAATTACTTAATCAAATAATAGAACATATAAAAGCAAGCTGACTTTTTGGAAAAAAAATGTTTAATAATACAATAATAGTTGTAGTATCGTCCAGTAAAGGTGTATTGTAAAAATGTTCTGAATATTAATTTACCTCAGATAACTTTAGAGTTGTAAATACTTGCATTATATTGAGGTAGACAGTAAAAAAAAATTATTTTCTCCATTATTAGCACAGAATTAAAATCTTGTAATAATATCTTAAGGAAGTGATAATGTTAACTAAGGATGAAATATTTGATTAATGCTTAATTCTGTACAACTCAAATATAAACTTTTAAAAATATTAGAAATTATAACATTTCGAGTGCATATCATGTTTTGCACATTAAAAAAGAAATGTATGTTGTTCATCTCCATTTTGCACTTTTCAGTCTGTTTAAATAAACAAATATTTACAACTTTTACATGAACAACAGTGCATCCAAAGCAAAATGTGCATTTTAAATTAATGCTCCTGGTCGAGTCTTTTTATTAGCATTTTATATTATTATTCTCTTCTCTTTTTTATCTTTTTCCACAAGTTTGTAGCTCTGCAATACCAGATAAGCCAACAATTCTAGAAATCGGTGGGGGAAAGCATGAAACTACGAACATAATAATTACATTAAGAAAGGGCTAGGCAGAGCTTCGAAGTGCACTTTCCTCAGGTGAAGCCACAGATGAGACCAAAGGTGGGAAATAAACAGAAATCTTACATAGAACGCCTCTTCCAGCACAACGTTTGCATATAATACTGCTGCAAGTTGCGAGGGCCGCCGAGACACAGCTACCCAGAGACCTGGCAATGACATCCTTGCACTCTTCGTGGGACCCGAAGCAGTTTCCTTTCCAATCCACCCCGGTTGTGCTTTCTGTACACTTTTCTCTTCACAGTTTGCTGTCTTAAAATAAAACCTAGCTGATAATTACAATCTTAAGCAACTCCCAGTTTGGGGTTTTTTTTTCTCCTTTTCCTCTTTGTTTGTGGTTTTTTTTTTTCCTTGGGGGGAGAGAGAGAAGGTGGGGGGGGGGGGTAGGCTATTTCTGGCTGGTAAGCTTGCAGGAATGTGAAAGAGAGAGGGCAGAAATGAAACAGCCCTCTTCAGAGCAACTTCAGAGAGAGGGATCAGTCTGCTCCCTCTCCCTCCCCCGACTCTTTTTGTACTTGGTAAATTGCCTTCACCTTTGGAGGGAGGAGGACAGATCGCCAGATAAACCTCGGGGGAGGAGAGGGGAGCGGGGAAGGGACCGGGAGGGGGCCTCGCCGCCTACCCGGCCCGCTCGCCCTTCCCCGCCGGCAGCGGCGGGCCGACGCTGCCGTAGCCCCCGCCGCCGCCGCGGGCAGCCGCCGCGGAACCCGGCGCCGGGCCGCCGCCCGCCCCTCCGCCCCAGCCGCGCTCGGCCGGCCGCGGGACGGGGGCCCCGCTCGCCGCTGCCGTCGCACCTCCGCCAGACGCAGACCCGGCTGCCGCCGAGGGGCGTCCCGCCCGCTACCTGCAGCCGCAGGACTCCACCACCATGTCCTCATACTGCTTGTACACCACGTTGTTGCCCGCGTCGATGTAGAGGATGCTGATGGGGGTCAGTTTGGTGGGGACGCAGCAGCTGGGCGGCGTGGAGCCGGGGTCCATGGAGTTCATAAGGGTCTGGATGATGGCGTGGTTTGTGGGCTCCAGGTGGGAGCGCAGCGGGAAGTCGCAGACGCCCTCGCAGTGGTGGGCCTCGTATTCCAGCGGGGCGATGATCCAGTCGTCCCAGCCGAGCTCCTTGAAGTTGACGTGCAGCGGCTTCTTGCTGCAGCGCAGCCGGGACTTCTTGCCGTGCCGCTTGGCGAAGGCGGTGCGGCGCTGGCGCCGGGCCGGCGGGCGGCGGGCAGCGGGCGGCGGGGCTGCGCCCAGCTCGGCGCGCAGCTCCCCGAGGAGGCTCCGCCGCCGGCCGCGGGTGAAGACCACCAGCAGCGCCCGCTCCTGCGGCGGCCGCGGCCGGCGCGCGAAGCCCAGGCCCCGCAGGTCCAGCCAGCGCCGCGGCCCGCGGTCCGCCGAGGCCCGCAGCTCCAGGCACAGCCGCTTCCAGGGCCGCTGCTCCCGCAGGCCCTGCCGCACGTCGAACACCTCCCAGCCGGCGGACGAGGCCGCCCGCGGGTCCAGGGCGCGGGAGTCCAGCGGTCGCGGCGAGAGGCAGGCGGAGAGCTGCACGTGCAGCGGGGCGGCGGGCGGCGGGCGGCCCCGGCGGGCCCGGCGGAACAGGCGCAGCTCGGCCCCCACGAGCTCCTCCGTCTCCGAGAGGGTCGACACATCAAACACGTACTGCTGCCGCCTCAAGGGAGCGGGCGAGAGATCGTCTGCGAGATAAAAATAATTACAGTCAGTTGCGCTCGGGGGGATCTGCCGAGAGGTCTCTGAGGCGGGAGAGGGTTGGAGCACCGCCGGCTTGCCCGGCCGGGGCCGCTTTTGCCTGCCTCGCCCCCCACCCCCAGCCGGACCCGGACCGGGGGAGGGTAGGGAGAGGAGAAGGAAGCAGAAGGAGAAGGGAATAATACGGAAAGGAAAAGGAAGAATACGGAAAGGAAAGGAAGTATGGAAGAACCCGCACCAGACAGAAAACAGCTCTCCAGGACTAGAGGCAGACCCTGCTCCACGCACATCCTCTGCCTATCAGCCCCATATACACATATCTGTGCTCCTCTAAGGAAAACCTGGACTTCTTTTTTGACACATGGTGTACAAAGTGCAGCACAAAAAGCAAACCAGATTCCCCTGAGCTGCTTTCCAATAAAATGTTTACAACCCAGCAAATACAAAAATTCCCAAAGCCCCTGTGTTTCCCCAGAAGCTAGTAAAGCTTGTGTAGATTTCTATAGTAAAAGTGTCACTGGAGCCTCTGTTCAGCAGCCCCTCTCCGCTTTTCCAAAATCAGCCCACCCCGGGGTAGAAACAGACTAAAGAAATACACACCCGCCTCTTATTTATCGATATCAAAGGTCATTACAATTCCTAATCAGTATGTTTCAAAACCTCGGCTCTACCTGACAGGTCTCTGGGAACCCCCTGCGGGGCAGGAGAGACAAGGGGATGATTTATGCAAACCAAAACCTTCAGACGCGCCACGGCGATGTAAAAAATCAATGCGGATTAACGTGCTGTTAATCAGCGCGGATTAGCGCACTCGACAGTCGCCCTGCGTCGCTGCGTGTTCCCCTAGACGTCAGCAGGGAGATGGAGCGTGGAGTGCAGCAGGGACAGCGGGAATCGCTGGGAAAAAGACCTGCCCCGCAGGGAGCCGCCGTGGGAGGCCCCGCGCCCGCCGGGACCGCGCACCCACGCATGGGCATCTCCGGCTGCGGGGATGGGCGCCCGCCGGGCCCCGCACACCTGCCCGGCTCCCGCAGCCAGGCGGCCGGGGCACAGCTGCGGTCCCGCCTCGCCCGGCGTGGCACTGGGAGTCAGCAAGGAGAGGCAGTTCCCGAGCCGGGGCTTCCCCGCCTCGCCGGGGCTGCGCGCCGGCGGGAGCGATGCGGAATCATTGCCTTTCAGGCATCCAGGAAAATCTGAACCCAGGCCTTTCGCATCCCTGTCTCCGCCTCCGACTTCAGGCTTGTCTGTTTCCTCGCGGTGGGGCTTCTCCTTCCCAGCGAGGGCTGAGAGGCAGCCTGGTCGTGCATCCCGCTCAGGGAGTGCGGGAGGAGACTGAAAAAAACCACGAGCAGAGCCCGAAAAATGTCGTCACAGTCCAGGTGACGACAACAGCTGTTTTATCGAGCTGTGAAAATAAAAGTGAAACCCATCGGGAGCTGCCTAGAGGTGCTGGACAGTTTCATCAGCGCTGCAAGTACAGACTAGGATTCGGTCCATGAGTCTCCTGTGGGTTTTGGGGGCGCCTGGGGGTAGTTCTACCCTTCCTTCACAGACTCAGTTCATGGGCTGAGGTGCACGTGGCTGCAGGAGGAGGGTCCAACAGCTCAGGAGATCTCTGGTATCATTGCCTCCTCCTTCAAGGGGGTCCTGGAAGCTTCAGAGAAAAACGGATGAGCCCTCGGGTAAGAAAAAACGCACAGGTCCTCCTCCTCCTTCTCCTCTTTCTTGCCGTCTTGGAGGTTTTCTCCTGCATCCAACATCTGTCAGATACCTGGGTATCCGACAGGGCGTAGACCGACCTCCTGGCCTGCCGAGATGACTCAGACCTTCGACCGTCGAGGAAACTAGATCAGCATTTTCCTCTGCGGCTATTCCCAGCTTCGGGATGTAGACAGAGCCGGGCCTGAGCATTGATTCGCTTTTAATCGCTCTCGTTGCTTAGGGGATGGAGAGGCGGGTGTCACGCTTGGTTTCAGAGAGAGATGCTCACTCTCTTTGATACTCCCAGTCGCCACGGGATGGGGGTGAGAAGAGTGCTGCCTCCAGGCCGCTGTCCCTCCGGAGCAGATGCCCCCCCCCCCCCCCCCCCCCACACACACACACTCCTCCTTATCTTATTCTTGGCCAGGGCCATGGTCCTGGGACCCCCCTTACCTCTATCGGGGTGCAAGAGCAAGGCAGCACTGCCCGGCAGTCTTAGCTTTCAGGGAAAGGGCAGCCCTTCCCCAAGGGATGAGGGGACACGAAGGTGGCAGCGCCTCTCCCCTTCCCGAGGAACCATCACGCAGGTGGCCTGGCGCGGCGCAGGAAATAATCCCATTCGGGGGCAACATCCAGGCATGCAGCTTAGACGGGAGGGAAGCAGCGAGAGGCTGAATTTCCCACATGTCCCCGCTGCTGAAAATGGGCTTTAAAGGGTCCGCAGACCCTTGTCACACGGCGGTGCGGGAGGAAACCAGCTCCGGCACTGTGGGTGCCAAAAGGCTTGCTCAGGGATGCTCCCCGAGTAGCATCTTTTGGGACTCCAGTTTGGCGAGGGTTTGGGGTGTTGTACGGCTGATCCGGGTTGCTCGGTGGCATGGCACGCTGGTGACACAGCCGATTTGCAGAGAAATGTGCCCCCAGTCAAGCGGATCTCTGAGACGGGCTTCAGCAGCCCCGAAACTGTGTGCTGAAAAAGTCCCACTGGCTCAGGCAGCTGCCGGCTCCCGTGCCTCTCTCGGGAGGGCAGAGAAAGGGGCAGGGCTGCCGGTTGTTTCAAATAAGCAGCTTTGAATCCGATCAGATAAACGCTATTTATTCACTCTTGTAACCTAATAATTCCAGATGAATACATAATCCTAAACCAGTACTGGCTCTCTCCCAGCGCAGTCGAGAGGGTGAGAAAAGCAGCAGAGAGCGGGGAGGGAAAGCGGGACCTCCAGAACCCCCACAAAACGGGGAGACACGGGTCTAGGTTGGGGACCCTTTGTTCCAGCGAAGCTGCTGCCTTCCCAGCACACAAAGAGCGGCAGCAGAGCCGGCGTGGGGACACCCTGACTGTCCCTCTCTCTTCCTGTGAGCAGTGCACAACGGATAGGGGCTTGTCCTCTTCAGTTTTCCTTTAAACCCAATGAGCGGTGAAACCCGGGGTTTCTAACAGCCAGCTCGAGATCTGCCTTTTTCTCAGGCCAGCTGAAGTTGTTCTTATAGATATTCCCGTTTCCGAAATACTTGGTGCGAACAGCAAAGTCATCCCAGCTGGGCTGGGGAAAGCCACACTGCAGAAAATACACTGGAAAGGTGTGGTTATATTTGTAGCGTTAATGTAGATGAATGCTGGGTCCGCAGTAAGTATTTGTTCTGTTTCGACTCTCCGTAGTTTATTTCGGGCGAAAATAAAATATTAGGAGCGGGAAGGAGGGACAGAAGGAGGGAGTAGGTGTATTTGAAATTTAAGAATGTGTCAGTGGCGGATGGAAGAGAGCAGTCCTACTCCGTTCTGCCCCTCGCGAGGCGCTCGGGCAGCGGCGTGCCCGGGGCTCCCGCGGGCGGACCGGGCCGGGCCGGGCCGGGCCGGGGGCGCTGCGCCGGGCCCCCGCCCGCCTTCCCCCACGCTTTCCTTCGCGGCGCGGTGGCTGCGGTTTCAGCATCTCCAAAGCTAAATGAATGGGTTGGGACTCTTCCCTCAATTCCCCGTGTGAAGCCTCTCCCGTTTCCCGGGTCGCTTTCTCGCCGCAGTCTGGGCTTTGAGGAGAGACGGGGGTTAACGAAGGCTACACAAAGTTTCCCTTTTCATGGCAGATCAGGTACTGGGCTCCCAGCCAATTCATCAGGGCTCAGATCTTAACTTTACATCACTGCAAATTATACCCAAACCACATTCAAGAAGAATTTTCCCATTCCCAAATTCTCTTTCAAGCCATATTTAAGTTCGCAAACCAAAAGCACATTTTCAGTTTAAAGACACTTTGCAGACACTCGCACAACAATAATCTGGAAATTAAAACATATATTGTCCCTAATTGCGAAGGTCTGTCCACACGTTGTCTGCAGAGTCGCAAGGCTGACAGGTATTTCTTTCGGAGCATTACCCAAGCTGTGGAAACAAGGGGCTGACTCTCCATGTGTGGTATTTCCCGGGTTTCAATTCCACATCTCCCAGCGCCTGCCTAGCCGCGGTTTTTTATTACACCCAGTGATTAGATTTAAATGTATCGTTAGCTTCATTATCGGGTAACCGAGAAAGACCACACCTTCCTCGGACGAATTCCCAATCCTGCCAAAAAAAACCACTAACTGGTTGTTGGAGCGCTGGGGTTTCTTTGGGTTTTTTGGGGTGAGTTTTTTTGTTGTTGTTTTGTTGTGTTTTTTTTTTTTTTTTCTTTTTCTCCTCGGAGTGGGGAGGTACCTGGCTGTGATGCACCTTTGATCACCGCTGCACCGTACCTGCTCCGGGAAGGCTGCCTGCCCTTGTCCCAGTCTCCCTCTCGCCACCTCCCCGCTTTCCACGAGCCACTCTCGGCCCTCGGGCATAGAGGGATCGCTACAACACCCGCGGGACGTGCCACAAGGATCCGGGCCCTCGGCTGTCGGCGTCGTCCCAGGAGATGCGCCGAGACGGACAGGAGCTTCCTTGGGGGTTTTCTACCTGCTGTAACAGACCTTAACACAGTATCTTTCCCTTTCCCCATTTGCGGCGCTTACGCTACCCGAAACACTTCGATGGAGGACAAATAATTCCTCCGAAATTATTCGTGTTGAGAAAATCGGTCTGAATATTCTCAGCGCTTGGAGCTAAGAAATGAAGCGAAGATATTTCTGAGTGGTAAATGTGGAAGCGCTAAGATACAGCAAGACAGCATACAGATCTGGCCATAACTAGCAAAGACTGAAACATCCCCTTTCGCTCATAAATCAGACTTCAGGCACGAGAGGACTCCAACCCTCAGTTTCAGCCTGCCCCGAAATCGCAAGGAAAGGAGGGTTTTCTCCGACCGACCGTTTTAAGTTTTTTGGGTTTTTTTTTTTTCTGCTATGAAGGGGGGAGGTAAATGAGGAGGGCGAGGCGCCCCGCTGCCGTGCCCAGCACCGAGTGGCCCTGGCCTGCGCCGGATTTTCTCCCCGCGGGCCACTCGGCTGCCGGTTGGGGCCAGCCCAACTGCGGCACAGCATCTCCCCGCGGCCGGCGGAAACTCCACACTTCGAGGCGGAGACCTCGGACCTCCGTTCCCCACGTGTCCCCCACCTCAAAAAAAAAACAGAACAAAACAAAACAATGTAGCCTCTTAGCAAGCCCCGCAGGAGGGTCTCTGGATTTAAAAAACAATAGTAATAACGAAAAAAATCAAGACCATGTCCGAAATGAGCCACTGGAATAATTCGATAGGCGTTAATTACTCGCCCTGTTAGCAAAGCTCTCCTGTCCCGCGGAGCTGCATGCGCGGGCCCCCACGCCTTCTCCAGGGACAACAAACAAACGAGAAATAAACCAAAAAATACTGCCCCCTCCGACAGCCCCCATTTTCGCTGGGGAGCGGCGAGAGGTGCAGCTGCAGCCGCCGAGGGGACGCTGCGCTCCTCTCCGCCTGCGCCCCGACCCCGCGCTCCACTCCCTCCCGCAGCTCCCGCGGGGCGGGGGGCGAAACACCAACCCCGAAACACCTCCCGGCACGGGCAGCGCGGAGCCGCCGCCCGCCCCCCGCCCCGCGGGCGCGGAGGCCCCGCCGAGCCGAGCCGGACCGGGCCGGGCCGGGCCGGGCCGGGCCGGGCCGCTCGCTCCTTTCCCGGGTGCACGGCGGGGATGAGGAGCGGCAGCTCGCTGCCGCGCTCCGGCCGTCTGGTCTGCATTAGTGCTTTTATAAGGGGCTCAAACAAATCGAATACAAGGTCACCAAATAATTAACAGTTGTGAATTCCCTCCTTTCCCATTAAAATACTTCCCCGTTTATATTTCATTTTCCTTCTGCCAACGACAACACTGCTTGGGCAAAGGCGCTGCACAGATTACACTACACTGCAGCTTTCGGTCCACCCAGAAACCCGCTGTTTTGCATAAATATGTTGTACTAGATGAACTTCAAGTGAGATTTACACTCTTCCTCTGCCGCATGCACAGCCGGGCCATTTTCTGTTTCTGTACACGAGATCCCCCTTTCGTCCTAGCCGTCTATTCACCAGCCTCACGTCCCTCATGTCAAGAGCAAAATAACGATGTTCGGATCCCTGCCCATTGGAATCAGCTGCCTTCCAACTGGAACGCGAAACTGCATTAACAAAACGCGGAGGGAAAAAAGAGACGATCTTGACCTATTTCGATTTCCCCGTCCCTTAGGCGCGGATCGCGGCATTTCGTATGCGGGAGCCCTGCCTTGGTGCTGGTGCTGCGGGCAGCTCTTCAGACACAAAAGGGTGAGGCAAGGGGCACTCGCTGCAGCCGGCCCTCGTGGCAATCCCTTCCCACGGAGATCCTTTCGAAAATCGTGCTCCCTCGCACTCCAGCTATTTCTTTTTTTGTTTTCGATTTGTTCCCAGTCATGCCGCGTTTCTTGCTAGCTGTGGGATCGCTTGTTTATAGCTCCCTTCTCCAGCTCCCTCCCGCTTTTTTTATTTTTCCCTTTTTTTATTTTTTTTTTTTTTTTTCTTCCCCTGCCTGGTGGAGTCCTTGCAGCTCCTAATTGTCCTGCCTTACTGTGGAGCTCCAATGCTGGGGGTCCTGAGGCCAGTGAGAGCACCATCTGCGTTTTAATGAGTTACTTCATGTGCCAACAGTAATTTTGCTACATTCAGCTAGGTCCTGTCTGATCTTGCGACCGTAACAAGGGGGAGCGAGTGGGGGGCGGGAGGGGGTGGAGAAGGGGGAATCGCAAACCCTTTCCCCCCCTTTCTCCTCTCTTCTTCTACCGACGGGGGGAAAATTATATATGTATTAATCAGTAGTGAGTCTTCACTCCCTCTCGCGCTACCCTGAAAACGATCTTATTAGCTTCAAGCGGGAAGGGAATCAGCGAAGCAAAGGGAAGCGGCTGTCGGTGTCTGCCCCGCAGCCTCGGAAGGCGGTGGGACGGGCGGGCCCGGGACTGCTGCGGCCGGGAGCTGCTGCCGGTCGGAGCCGAGTAGCGAGCCCCGCCGGACGCTCTTCGCGGACACGCAGGCACAGCAGCCCGCCTCGTACGGGAAAGGGATTTCTCGGCAAGACTAAAAGTTGCTTCGCGCTCCTCTGCGGGCTGCTGTCCCCCCGAAATGCTGCCATGCAGGATAGCGTGCGGCAGGTGGGACGGCCACCGTCATATCCCCCCCAGAGCTGTTGCTTAGGTAAAGAGCAGCCCATCTAATTGGGTCAATTTGGGCGGCTATACTGTCTGCAAATGAAGTGACAGAAAATCTGTCCCCCCCTTCCCCGCTTTCCCTAAGCAAAGACTGTTCATCATCAGCACAACTCCAGCTCGCCAATTAACTGGGCTAGGAGCCCACGGGGAGGTGGGCAGTAAAATAGCTACCACTTCAGAGGAACGGAAGCTCTCTTGAAGTTTTTTGGTGATGTGCCATCGGCTGGTCCACTTCATTATGGGAGACTAGACAATATTTGATATGTTATGACATGAACACTCAATTAGATCACTGAGTTGAAATACTCCAATCAGTGGCTTGATGCTAAGCAACCCTCAGAAGGTCCAGCAGAAGGTCACAGCCTGTGACACATCAAATCAAAATCAATGGGTAAAAGTGAGGCTTTTCCTTAATCAAACCAGGACTTCTGTTAGCAAATCACTTCCCCCGGAGTAGAATCTCACATACAGCGAGATGAGCTAAATTTGTTAAATTAACTGTCTTTCTTCTGGTTATCAAGAATAAGATGATATCGGCCGCGGCTCCATTTCTTACGGCTCGCAGAATTAGCACCCCGTTTCCTCTGCGTCAGGGGGAGAGCGGTCCAGCTCCTTTCTGACGGCTGAATTTTCGAAACCGCGTTTCTAGAAAAGAAGTCCTTTTCCCCCCACCCCCGCTTTTAACAGCGACGAAGAAAACAACCCCCATAAAGCGAAGGCGGAGAGCAAAACCCCATGTCCCATTTCCCCTCGAAAACGTCTGCGGGCTTCCGACCGCGAGAGGCACATACTGTGGGCACTCCCACGCGTCCTCCAGAGCCCACAGAGGCGCGATGGGCACCGAGGCGGGAGGCGAAGAGCCCCGCCGAGCTCTCACCGCGGAAAGAACTCCCCCGAGCCGGGGGTAGCAATGGGGCAAGGGGCTGAGCCTTGGGTGCCGTGGGCGGGGAGAAGCTTCCGGCTCGGGGAGGCGGTAAAGGGGGTCGGTTTGGGTTCGGTTCGTTTTGGTTTGGGGGCGATCGGCTTCTGGAGCTCCAGGGAGCCGTGTGACTTTCCCGGCGCTGTGTTTTGCCCTAAAACGGCTGGAACACGGCGGGAGGGCGACGAGCTGCCCCGGCTCCGGTGCTGCCAGCCCCCGGCAGGTACACCAGTGCCCGAGGAGGCGCGGACGGAGGGGAGGGTCTTCAAATGTGAGAGAGAGGGAGGAATGAAAGCGCAACCTTCATTAAGAACCTGTTAATTAGACTGTTCTTAATGGCTCACAACCAGGGTAACGAAAAAAAAAGGGAGGGGGGGAATAAAAGGGCCAGGGGGGCGTTTTTATGGAAGGGAAATTTTACTCTGGACCGACAAGAAATGTGCACCCGTGGCCCCGAGTACGAGCGATACGACGGCGAGAGAGAAGCACAGGAGGGCCCCGGCCGGGGCTGCAGGTCACGGAGGGGGCCCGGGAACCCGGCGGCACCGATGCTGCCCGGGAAGCTCTGTGGCCCGATGCAGCGGGCCCCGCTGCCAATCCCGGCCCGGGGGTGCGTGAGAACAAATCCCGCACACAGCTCAAAGGATGCGGCCCCGGAGCAGACGTCAAGTCCTGCCGCCCCTCGCTGAGTCCCGGTACCGGGCGGCACCTGGGCTGCACGCTGCCCCTCCTGCAAGTGGAGCCGGCCGGTCCCAGTCCCAGCGCTCTCGGAGGGCCTCGGGGCTCTTCCAGGTAACCCCGATAACGCGACCCAAGGCGAGAGCAGCCTCAGGCAGAAGATGTTTGCCTTCGGTCAGTTTAAACTTTCCTTTCGCCGTGCAGCCGCGTAGATAAGAGCCACCATTTCTCCGGTGGGTGGAAAGAAACCAGAGGAACTATATTTATTTTTTTTTTTTTGTCAAGGTTGAATGTACACCCAAATTCCGCCGGCGAAGCTGGGGTGTGTTTTCCACGACCTCATGACAATTCGGGGAGGCACACTCGTGTTTCTCGCACGCAGCACTTAGGACTGCCTCGACTCGGGTTTAGTGCCGCGGGGCCGTTTGCTTTAGAATAAAACAACACGACTCCCAATTTACCGAGGGATCTGCACTTTCCTGCAACACCGGAGTGGGGAACAGCACCGGTGGCCACTGCACAGCGCTCCCCACCTCCCAGCACCAGGCTCCGCAGCACGGCAGCCTCGTACCGTGGAGCTCAGCGGGAAGGGACACCCGCAGCCCTGGGGGGACCGTAAGGGGCGTGGGGGGCCAGAACTTACCTCGTCCCCTGTCGACAAAACTAGTGATGGTGTTGGCGGATTTGGACGACTGAAAAAAGCTGGCGTTGATGCCCAGTTTCTCCGCGATAGAGTACGTCCTGAACAGAGACAGCATGTACTCGTGGGGTTCCGCCCGCGGGAGCGCCCGCTCCATGGCGTGTCCCCCTTGCCGCGGGCGGTTTTCCCGTGGGGACCGCGGCACTCTGCGGCTGCGACCACCTTTGGAGAAGGCTGCAGGCTCCGAGGAGGCAGGGAGGGAAGCCGGGAGGCAGCAAGGTAAATCCCAGAGGAGGCTGGCGAGCAAGGCGGCGGAGAGCAGGGCCCGGCGTGCATTCATAGCGAGAGGCGGCGGCGGTAGGGAGGAAGAGGAGGGCGGCCCGACGTGCGGCTCCGGCGGCCCACGGAGCGGCGCGGGGACTGCGCGGCAGCGTGGCGCGGAGCGGCGACTGCACCCGGGCGGGCTCGGCCCGCGGCCGCCCGCCCCGCCCCGTGGGTACCGCCCCGCCGCGCACCGCCCTGCGGGGGCACCCAGCGCGCCCCCGCGGGGCGGTCCGCGGCGGGGCGGGACACCCCTGGTCGGGGGCTCGGGGTCCCTTTGCTCCCTCCCCGCTGTGTTCTCCACGCGGGAAGCGGACGCGAGGGCCGGGGAGAGATGCCGCGCGTCTTGCTGCCACCTCTCGGGTGCCGCTTCTCATCAACCCAGCGGTGCTGTCGTCTGTTCAGGTGCCCCACAGGTTCTCCAGGTTTGAGTGTGGGCAGATTCGTGTGATGCTAATGATTTTACTTGAGGCTGTCTGTATTGCCGTGGCTATGTGCCCGAAATCTTGGCACAAAGCAGGTTCTTATAACAAGGAGAATTTGGTGGCAAGTGAGGGTCTCACCTTGAGATGTGCCAGGGTCCATCTCGCTAGCAGCCTTCAGACAGGTCCTGACACCCATTAGAGAAGGAAGGGAAAGCATAGGAAGAGACAGAGACCATTCTGCTTGTCTCAAAATCTGCAAATCGGCCACCAAGAGGGGACCAGCCCAAGTGGAGCACAGTGGCAGGCTGGGGCCTGGCAAAAAGCAGCTCTGGGCACTACTGGGCAGTCAGCACTGTCAAGATACTCAGGGTAACCTGGGACAGGCAGGAAAGATTCCTCAAAGCAGGGCACACATTTGCCTTGTCCTGGGCATGCAAAAGACAGCAGTGGAGCAGACGTACAAGGATTCAGAAATTCACCCACCACTCTTCATTTGGCTTTTCAGAGGTGCGTCCTTCAGCATAACACTAGTGTCAGTTCTCCAGTGGTTTCATCCAACCACCTGTCTAGGGTTCACAGTCATGACAAAGCATAGTAACATGCTTGCATTACTCTCCTGATCACTACTTTCTTCTCCTTCACCTTCTCATCCTCCTGCCTGAACCACGACACTGTGCGGTGGTGTGTGTTTTTATAGGATTTTACAATGTTTTGTTTTAAGGGTGAGGTGTTCAATGTTAGGTAGTTTCAGTTGGTATGTTCCTTGTACCCCCTATTTCTTCCCCTCACAACAGTTTCTCTCAGGTTGTTTACCCCTAAATTCTCCCGCCACTTGACTGTCCCTCAAAGTGCCACTCTCCCTGTTCCTCCCTTCGTACCCTTAAATGATTCTGTCAATCCAGGTTGTGCTGCCCACCTCCCCTGTCTGTCATTGTAGCCACCTCCATTTGGTTCTCGAAATTCCCTGTCTGTTGCCCCTTCCCCAGCACCCCATTGGATTGTTAAGCCTGCTCCCTCCCCTATGCTGCCCTCATTGGATTATTCCAGTTGCGTTCTCCCCTAACGCTTCCCCATTGCACGTGAGCTGTTTCCACCCCTCATACCCTCCCCTCTTTAAAATGTGCTGCCACACTCATTCCTGTGCTTACTTGTCCCTGAGCCCTCCTAGGTAATAAGTTACCTTGGAATTCACGCAAGTGACCCCTCTCTGTTTCTTTGCCAAGGTCCTTTGTTTCTGCTTGGAAGCTGTGCTACCCACGCCACGGCCAGCCACAGGGAGCTGCCAACCCCTGTAAGCATTGCCACCCTAGGGGTCTCAGAAAGAGATCTGGGGGCAGCCACTCCTCTTGTGCCCTCCAGCCACAACTCCTCTAATTAAAGTAAGAGGTCATGTGTGTGTATCTGTGAAATCCTGGTCCATAGTAAATAAAGGGAATATGAGATCTCTGACCATGCTCCTCCATCAGCTGCCATTCTTGATGCAGTCATACACTGGACTTGTGGACTTGCCTTTTTCTTCCCTGTTCTCATTTTCAACTAAGAGAGAGCAGCTCATGCCTGGGCTTTTGGCACCACTCCCAGTGCAACACAGGATGAGTGGGATGAGGCAGACCCTGACAGGACATATGACTTCCAGTCTGGCACATCCCAGCTTGCCTGAAGGGTGCTTAGGCCCACTGTGTTCACTGTCTCCTGTGAAGAGATGCTAGGGACTATGAGGAACACAAGGGGAACATTCAAAGCAAGTGACAGGCTCAGGTTCCAAGTGTACCAGGCTGCATCCCTACTAGAAAAAAAGATAATTCCAAGACAGGAGCTCACACTATCCTGCTGCCCTCCATACATTGCTTAGAGAGCTCTCTGGTGTGCTTTTGTCCCATGCCAACTAGCACTTTCCCAGCCAATACCCAGGCCTGTTACAAGTTATGGCTTGTGCCAAGGGCTGTCCCCTAGATGGCCATTTGGATGTGCCCATGGGGATGTGGGACACATCATACAGCTGGGAGGAGAGAAAGGAGCCCGTCATTGCCTTGGCTTCTTTTTAGCACAATAGATGTACTGCGAGGTGCTGGCAGATGAACTGTGAAGAGACAGGGCTACAAAAAAGTATCAGTGACAGTGCAGAAATGAGGCAAGTGTTCTGCAAAACCAATTCCCACTTCATTCTGTCCTGTTTCTTCACCACCTTTTATTTATTGTGCTTTCACTCCTCCTGTCTACCCTCTAGTTTCACAGACACCCTCCTGACCACTACCTTCCCTTTTCATCAGCTGCTTTCTGCACTGGGAGTGTCCCCCCTCCTCCTGTCCCTTTGGCTTCTCTTTTCTGACGCCTCACTTTTGTTGCTTCTGCTCTCCTTTGCCCCTCCCATCCTTTCTGCTCTGTACTTAGCATTTTGGCTATTTTTTTCTTGCCATGACCCAGTTCCTTCCGGAGCCTTATCATCACTTTTTTGTTTCCTTCTGCCGCTTTTGTGTCCTATTCACTTATTCCATGCTCCTGCTGGCTATCTCCAATCAGCTGCCCAGCTCCAGTTTCTCCTCCGTCAACTTCTGCCCAACCCTAGCTCCCCAGGCTCTTTCTTTTCTCTCCTGCTGTATTTCATTGTCCTGTTTTTCTTTTCTAATATTGTTCCCACTTCCCACATCCCCTCCTTGTGGTCCCAAATGCTGCTGCTGCACGGCTGCCCTTTCCCACTCTCTCTCTGCTGGTTTCCAGGGTCCCCTCTGGTGCTCCCGGAGTGTCTGTTCCCTTCCTGCCTTTGTCTCTTGGTCTGTCTCTCCTCTTCCCTCTTTGTTCTCGGCTTTTTCCTTCCTTGGCCTCCTCCTCTCCCAAGGGGAGGTGGTTTCATGCTAATGCAAAGCTGCAAGGTCTCAAGAGCAACTTCCATCAGCCTGATTTAATTTCTACCTGCTGCTTTTGCATGTTTTAACGCATTCTCTGAAATTGACTTGGATGGCTGCTTTGCACTGTCACTTCTTTATCAGGGGTCTGACTTGAAGCCCTCTGCAGCCAACAGGGCCTTTCCTCTGGCTCTTGTGACCTTTCAGGCAGGGTGGAGGCTGAGGCCCTGCTGAGGCAGATGCCCCCCAGTAGTACCCCAAGACTGTTGCTTAGCAGGTGAGAGTGCACACAGGTAACAGTAATAGCCATATATAGGCAGTGTTTTCTTTCCAGCCTGTTTCTCAAACTTCTAGGTTGCTCAGGGTTGTCCCTGTGTCGTTTTGGGATACAGTGCCATTGTTCAATACATCTAATTGCCAAAACAGTCACTTAAGGGAATGACAGAGCATGAAACTGTGGGGCTATAACAATTGTGGCGCCTCGTGGAGCAACACAGTCAGGTCACTGAGAGGGACTTGAATATATTGAGCCATCTAAAGAAGCTTTGGTTTTGATTGTCCCTAAGAAAACCGTGGAACTGTGGACCTGAGAATTGCAAGCAGGAGTGGGCACTTCGTGGGGCAGCATGAGAATGAATCAGTGCCTGTGAGACACTTGGGATCCCCGCTTTGGTGCATGGCAAAGAGTGAAATAGTGGCAGCAACAATAAAAAGAGTAAAATAATAGCAGCCACCAGAAAAGAAGAATAGTGTTTTAAAAACTTGTTTCCTTTCTGGTTTTCTCAACAATAAAAGTTGGCCAGATTTCAGTTTATGATTGCATTATACATATTTTGTAACATTTTTTCAATTTCAAATATGTTTCTCAGAACTAAAGCAATTTGAAGACTGCAAAAATACAGTTTTAAAACTAGTTTCATTAATTTGCTTGCACTAGCACACATCCCATCTTTCACATTTTTTCTTTCTGTGAATTTGCTATTCTGGGGAAAAGTATAAATGAATGGAGACAAATTTGAAAATCAGAAAGCAGTCCAAATCAAATGAGATTTCTTTAATCTGGAAGTTTAATGGAAATTTCTCTTGCTATAACCATAACATGAGCAGCCATGTTGAGGAAGAATGACACAGGTTAAAATTCATCCCTGCAAAGTGGTCAAGCCAAGACATAACTATCAGTCATTTCACCTCTGGTTTGTGGTCATTTGTAAGACTTACTGTGGTATGTAACCGATATGAGTACAGAGTTGATCAGTTTGTAGAGACATTCTCTCTTAGTATTTTTTTCTTTTTTTTTTTTTTTTTTGCATCTAGGTTGATGCTTGTTTTAACATGAACAATCCATTGTAGGATTTTTATTTCTGTGAACCAAAATAATTTTTATTAGGAAGACTAGAAAATGTACCCCCTCAAACTATGGGTTTTTCCCTGCTTAGCACAATAGGCTCCAAAAAGGCTGTGGTTACACCATATAATCAGGGGGCAGGGATTCCTATCAGAATGCCAGTTAGCACATTTTGCAAAATGCCCATGTAGTCTGTATGTGCTGGTTTTCAGCAAAACACCAGACTTAACAAGCCTTGGCTTTGAAAATAGAAATTTTTTTCCAAAGACCCTGGTTCTGAGGCATTAAATTCTTATCCCTTTAGCTTTAGCATTTTTAGCACCTCTAATCTTTTCTTCAGTGCTCCTGAGAAAGTTGGTTTTCAGTGCTTCACACTGGAAGGAATTTTTATTTTTCAGTAGCTATATTTTAGTCCAGGAGTTGTTTCCCCTTCCCTTATGGATAATGGGCCAGCTCCTCTCTCTGCCTCCCTCCCGGCTGAGCTGCCCTGCTCTTGACTGAGGGTACCTTCTGAGATGGAGCACAATCTCCTTCTCTCCTGCCTGCATTCTGGACCATCACATGAACCAATTTATTTTTTTTTTTTTACACAGAAAACCATCCTTTTTTTCCTAAACATATTTATTTCAACATGCCCCATCTCCAAACCATCAACACAAACCCCAAAAGTCTAAGCAGATCAGGATTTTTAACTGCCCAAACAATGGTGTGTGAACTAACAGAAGACAAAGGAGCATACCCAAATAAATAGGGTTGCTTTAGGAGTCTGAAGTACCTCCTGCATTGTGGTTCTCCAAAGAAAGTCCTGTTTCACTTTCCAAGCACCCCGCAAGGGATCTGCACCTCTCAGTGCACCACAGCCCACAGAGCTCTTCCAGATGAGTCCCCCCATGTTCCAGCTCAGTGGAGGCTTCTGCAGCCCACAGCGTAGGGACAGACTTTCCCATTTCTCTTTCTTTTGCTCCTGCTTTTGTTGGTTTGTCTTTTCACAAGAAAAGTCGGGAGAAAGAGCAGGGCTAACCCTAGGCATCACTGTTGCTTTTTGCAGTGCTTTATTTTGCCACAAAACAGTGGCAACTTTGCTTCTCTGCAAGCTTTCTGCATTTTTGTCAGTGTCGTAGATTAGAACCACATTGTCTCTCACTCACAGTTAAAAACTTAATACATGGATGTGAAGAGTGAAGCCACTCCTGCATTCTTGGTGCATCAAAACAGATCCTGACATCAGGAAAACAAATTGCAGCATATAGATCAGGAGAAAGGGAAGAAGTTTGCAATAGTGATTCTGCTTTCATTTGCTCTGGTGTAGAACATCAAAATGATGTAGGAAATTGTTTTTCCTGTTTAGGATAGATTTGATTTTGAAAAATTACTGCTAACTTTGTAAACGTTAAAATAGATGCAATAAAGATGTGAAATTTCACACAGGGGATCCACAATGTTTGTATAATTATAAGCATATGGTTACTTTACACGAAGTCTCTGTTATACTTTTATTTACTAGTGGTTGGGGAAAACAGAGGTTCTCAAATTCAGTGTTTATTTACATGTATAGGGAATGTCACAGTCTTCATTAACCTGTCATAATCTGTATTTCTGTCTTGGAACTCCAGCTATATAAACCAAACCCCCACTCACACCATCATTTCTAATTTGTTCAGCTACTCTGCTAAATCAGACAATTTCTGTAATTTCTAAAGAATGTATATCCTGCTGGTGGTGGCAGGATGAGAACTGCTTACCACCTCAGTGCCTGCTTATTTCTGCTCTTGAGGGGGTAAAAGTAAAAGTTGTTGCTTTGATGCTGTTTTCTTTGTTCTGAAGAATTTTGTGGGACTTTATTTTGTTGTTTTCTTTTTAGTCTGAATTTCTGTGAGGCTATGAACCAGCCCTGGAGGATACTCAGCATTTTTTCTTTGGTATCTGCAATTCCTAATTTTATAGGACACAAAAGGAACTCAGATCCAGCAGGATTCTGCCCTCAGTTTGTGAGCTGAATTACATTATTTTTTGCCTTTAATACTGAGTGGCCATATGTCTAGGGCTATTCTTTGCTTTAGGAAGTGTGGGAGCTGATACATGCACAGTAACTTCACATTTTAGAAGAAAGGTGAAATAATTTGCGGAATTTTTTTGCACTTTTTCCTTCTATGTAAGAATACATACAGTTTTGATAAGCTGGATTTAACTGTGCATTTGGGGTTTTTTGGGGGGAATGCCTCAGCTCAGACTATCATCTTTGGCTCCTCTCATGCTGGTGCTATTAAATGATGCTTGCTGTTATGAATGATCAGAACCACGCATTCTGACTGGAGAGGGACAGGGACGTAGAACAAATTCCTTTCAAAAGAAGATGAAGGAGCCTGTACTAGTGTTGTATCACTGCAGTCTGGCCTAACAGCACAAAGAGATTTATTTGCATCCTTTTATTTTACAATTCCTTTCTCATCCATCTCTTTTTTCCTTCACATCCCTCTTGTCACTTCAGCACTGCATGGCTACTTGGAGCATGGCAACTGGGTTTTCTCACAGACCCTGAGAAGACTTCAAGATGTCTTGGTTACTGTTCTGTTACCAATTCTGGGGAGAAAGTGAACATTTATCTGACACCTCGCAGGTGTGGGTACCGATTTCATCCCTACTCACACTACAGGAGTGTCACTGTGTGTTTCCTTACTGTTGTTTCTATCTATTCATTGTTTCAGCTACAAACTCTTAAGGACAGTATCTGCTTCCCACCATGCCACTGTTACTTAATTATTTTCCTGGTAGAGAAAATTTAATTTTTCCTTACATTAGTTCAAAGCAATCCACCAGTGCTAGTTCTGCCGAGCCCACTGGGTGTTGCTTTCTGCCTTCCCAGACCATGACCTGGAGCCATTTGCCCTAGAGAAACCCTTCAGGAGCAATGCAGGAGAGTCACTGCATACAGATCCAATCCAGGGAGGTGCCAATGGAATAGGCTCTGGCAAACAAAACAAACTCCTGGGAAGTATAAAATTTATTTTGACCCTTGGCAATGCTTTGATATTGGAAGGAGATGGGCTGCAGCAGTCCTCAGGCTGGGGATATTCCCTTGTCCAGAGAAGTTGTGCCAAAGGATGGTGGCAGGGGAAGGAGGGGCACCGGTTGATCTCTGTGATGGTGACAGCTGTCATGGTAATTCCACTCTTTCCCCTTTCCTTCTAGTTTGGTTTACTGAGGAGGGAGTGAAAGGCATAGAGAGGAGGAAGAGGGGATCAATGAAAGACAGGAAAAGGCAAGCTGATAGTGGTTTTATATCAAAAGGTTAGATGCCAGCTGGATCTTCCCCATTAAATAAAGGGACTTGATGTGAATTCTACTCCACCTCAGAAAACAGCCCCACATGTTGCAAGTGTTCCTTTCCTTTTGCATTTCTTTTTTTGCATTTTAAAATCTTTGTAATTTAGAAAAAAACACTTTTCCTATCCCTGTCACAAGAGAGGCAGGCACAGCAAATGGAAGCTGATGACTTGCCCTGGAGAAACAGTTGAAGTATTTCTCCAAGTGGCACTGCTACAACACAGTCCCATGGCCTGCCAGCAGCCACAGGGAGCCTCCATGCACCTATCCCAGACAGCCACAGTGTCCATCCTTTATAGGTCCCGAATTAACTCAGCTATTTTGTTCAGTAAAAGATGATTAAACAAGCAGTAAGATGTATTCATTAGAGGCTTCCTATTAAACTATGACTATAAATACTGGCATAGGAAGGATAAAGCTTCCTCAAGTTAAGCAAGTCAGAAGATAATATTTCCTTCAACTTGTCCACAAAATGTATTGGTGGAGCAAGGTGTTTATCAGTGCTACCTCTTAGGAAATCAACAAGTTCATTTTCAGTTCCTCTGACTGCTTTATATTTAATGCAGTAATGTAGTTACCTATTACATAAAACTCCATCATTAAATAGATTCCTCAAACTATTTCAACACCACAAAGGCAAAAGATTTACTCAAAAGAATGCCAAGGCTCAAAAAGAAACATTCACCAGCTAGAGAACAGCAAAACCCTCTTGCCTGTAGCATATTTTCCTTCCTTTGCAACTTACTAATAATTCTGAATTCCCTTGATTTAAATGCTTGCTCTGGGATTAATTAAATTAGCTGGTCTGATCCTGAAGCTGCTGATGTGTACATTTATTCTTTCTTAATATATGGTGTTTTTTTTTCTATATATAGGAGCAGTGGCAGTAAGCCAGAGCAATGCCAGTGTGCTGTACCAGAGAAAGAATTCTAAAGCAGAAGAGTTTGTTGGAGTATTCTTCTTCCCCACTGATGCCAATGCTGCCCTGGCAAGGGGAATCACTTCCACACTTCCTATATGTGCATGGCTGCTGGTGTGAGCAGATACCAGTGAGGCAAGAAGGAACTGGGAGTGATGGCAGAATATTAGCACATTTACAAGTAAAATGATGGGCATGGCCTTTATCCTGGGTATTTTATCTGTGCCAATCAAGCAAAAAAGTCCTTTATAAAACCCAAATTGAAACTGTGCAAACAGTGTAGAGAACAACCTCATGCTCGCTGTGCATCAAACAGAATAAATGTATGAAAGCTTGGGAGGTGCTGGCTTGCCTCTGAATGTCTGAAGTTTTGGGAGATTTGCTCACTTTGGGCGTGGGCCCAAAGCCATTCCCAGGCAAGGGGAGTGGGCTGGGGCAGAGAGCTGACCTTTTTATTGCAGGGCTGCTCTACGGTCATCAGAAGAAACCTGCTGCCGTTCAGTCCGCAGCGCCTTTTCATCAGTGCTGCTCTCACTGACACTAATGGGAATTACGATTGTAGTTTAACTTTCTCATGTGCCAGGGTATAGCCGCACACAGTTCTCCTCTTTATAAAAGAAGACCAGGCACTCTATAACTGCTAAGAACAGGCTGTCTGGAAGGTGTTTTATTAACTAAAGTTGGGGAAGAAAATGAAACTGAAAAGAATACGACTGCATATTAAACTACATGAAGTGGTCATGACAACTGGGAATCTCAGTATCATAAAATTTTAACAGCTGGATGCAATCAGTCGGGATTTTCCATTTTTCTTTTTTGTTAAGCTTAAGAAAGAAAAAGAGGAAGAAGAAAAAAAGAAAAATAAAAGCTTCATTTTACTCAAGCAAGCTTTTTATCCAGCTCAGCTTTCTTTGCTTAATAACAGAAATTGTCTTTACTTCTCTATAAATCTCAGCACTGCCTGCAC